>NC_056525.1:131415986-131428771 GCF_019175285.1 Sceloporus undulatus | reverse complement strand
GTATAACAAACTCCAGGAGAACATGATCACTCCCACCTAAGCATCCTACTACTTGGACCATTAACCAGGCCATCCCTGTAGGTTAGAATCAGATCTAAAATAGCTGACTCCCTTGTTGCCTCTTCCACCTTTTGGACAATGAAATTGTCTTCCAGGCAAGTGAGGATTGTAGGTTCCTTCATTCTGCAGGAAATGAATACATTCTCAGTCAGAGGGAAGAGAGAAAACTAAAGCTGGTCTGCAGTATCACTGAGAGAGAGAGAGAGAGAGAGATTGAGAGAGAGAGAACACGTGCATCTTACTGTGCCAGAAGAGATGCGAGGCAGCCATATACAGATGGTGTGTACATATTGCCATTGCGAGCAGAGAGGAACAAGGAGGGATGTGTTTTCTGGTTGAACAGCTCCTGGCTAGCCTTCTGAAAAGCTTTGTCTACCTCCTTGCTGGAGTAGGTTTCTTCCAACTTAACATTTCTAAAAGATAAGAAGAGCATTTAGTTCAGATATGAGTCTAGGTGGCATCATGCATGCATATATAAATATAGGTGGATGGCATTTCACTGCATTTTCTTTTCTTCCACATATATATCAACACTTGCTTATAATTCTTTAAATAAATTGAAATGCTCATGTTCAACTAAATTCAAATGAATATAGAAGGAGTTGTTTTATGGAACTGGGTTTCCAGAATTGTTGCACTGGATTAAGGTAGTGCAGATAGGAGCAGGAATTTCACTTCAGTTCTTCATCCCACCTTCCACCTGGCTATGGAGTCCAAGGGGCTGAAGAAGGCCTTCTTCTCTCTGCTGAGTTGTTGCAAAAGTTGTTAAAAATTTCAATTGATTTTCAATTGCTTCAATGTTCTTTCCAGTGTAATTATTAGCTTTCTTGGTATCTAACTTTAGTAATGGTGATGCACAATTTTATCTATTCTGTGTTTTCAGCCTACTCTTTTCTTAACTATTTATCCTATGAGAAAAGAAAATTTAAAATTACAAATTTAATACAAAAATCTCAAATAATTCACATTTGTCTACTTGCAAACATTAAGAAGAATAGCAAATATATACAATGGGGAAAGTTGTATACAGTACGGTGGAATGGGTATACCCAACCCCGGCTGCTGAAATGCTGACTATGGGACTCTTCAGATCGGCCATTAAGGCTGGCCTGGGGATGAAGTTGGGCCATCACATCCACATAATGCACGCCACGACTCTACCTCCCCCCCCCCCACTGCATGCTGCTCCACATGGCGCATGGCATCATGGCGCTCCTCCGGCACTGCATCCGCATGACACAGCACTGAAGGAGCGCTGTATTGTCACACCGTCGCAGCTATCGTTCCCTTTCCAGAGTGCAAAAAGGAACTGCTTTTTGCAGTTCTTTTTTGCACCCTGGAAAGTCTGGATTGGGGCTGCGGCATGCAGTTGCTGTGGTCCCACTCTGGCTAGGAAAGGGGCGGTGTCACACCATCCCTTAGGGGCCGTGTGTACTGCCCCTATATGAGAACCATTTATTAGAGAGCATATGTGTCTGACATATGGCATCTAAAGCCAAGGCACTTAATAGATGCAAAATCCATGTCCTGATTAGTCTGCAACCTGAACTTAGACAGTGAGGGTGATTCAAAACAAGGCTTACTAAAGGCGAATGTATGCAAACAGAGATACATGAAACTCAGCCTAAGTTCATGTAAGGATGAGAACCTAGAGGTACCAGCATGATGGCTGGAAATTGTCATACCCTTTTGAAAAGCTAAGTCCTTAATGAACTTATAACAACAATATACCCTCCTATTATCCATCCCGTCTCTTCACAAGGCCCTTCCACTCCTTGCAGTTACAGCTAACCATTCAACTATTCATATATTCTTTTGGCCTTAGAGGGAGAGGAAAGACAGGCCCAATGCCATCGGGCCTGAAGAGGAAGAGCCCTCCCCTCCCTCCTTCCAACTGTCATCTTCTGGCCTGGCAGGGAGTGAAAGGACAGGCCCAACGCCATCGGGCCTGAAGAGGAAGAGCCCTCCCCTCTCTCCTTCCAACTGTCATCTTCTGGCCTGGGAAGGAGTGAAAGGACAGGCCCAAAGCGATCGGGCCCGGCCTCGATTAAGAAAAAGAGCCCTCCCTCCAGTCCATCTCTGCCTTGGTCCAGGCCTCAGAGGGAGAAAAGAATGCTGGACCTGATCTCCCCCGCCCCCACCATTCCCTTCTCCTTTTGTGTCATGTCTTTTTAGATTGTAAGCCTGTGGGCAGGGAACCATCTATTATTCCCTCTGTTGTAAGCTGCCCGGATTCCCAATGATTGGGCGGCATATAAAAAAATCCTTATTATTATTATTATTATTATTATTATTATTATTATTATTATTATTTTAACTATCCAGTGCCCTCAATAAAATAACCTAAACTTTCCTTGCTTTTGGACTTTTTAAAACATCATAGGGCTAGCCTGGAAGAAGAGACTCCTCCCTCCATAACTGCCATCCTCCGGCCTATGAGGGAGTTGACCAGGTAGGCCCAGCTCCACCAGGGCAAGCCTGAAGAAGAAGAGCCCTCCCTCCATCTGTCTTGGTCCAAGTCTCAGAGGGAGAGAAGAATGCTGGACCTGATCCCCCCCCCAACACCATTCCCTTCTCCTTTTGTGTTGTGTCTTTTTAGATTGTAAGCCTGAGGGCAGCGAACCGTCTATTATCCCCTCTGTTGTAAGCTGCCTGGATTCCCAGTGATTGGGCGGCAGATAAATAAATCCTATTATTATTATTATTATTATTAGAATCATTGAATCACTGAGTGGGAAAAGACCACAAGGGCCATTCCGTCCAACACTTTGCCATGCAGGAAGATACAATCCAGCCTCTTTAAAAATCCCCAAAGAAGCAGACTTCATGACACTATAAGACAGTATATTCTACTGTTGAACAGTTATTAGATGAGAAGAATTAAATTAAAATTAATAAAAATTATATTCTTAGCTCAAGAAGAAGAGCCCTCCCTCCATCCCAACTGTCATCATCAGACCTGGGAGGGAGTGAAAAAGACAGGCCCAATTTCCACCAGGCCTAACTGTAAATTACTGTAACTAACGTCGCTCACTTTTATTTTATTGTATTTTATTTATTTATTTATTGTATTTTATTTTATTATATTTTCTATAATTTTATTGTTGTAACCCGCCTGGATTCCTTGTGATTGGGCGGGCTATAAATTATTATTATTATATAATGGTATGAAAGGACATTAAAATAGCTGTGTGGAACTAGGCAAAGGCCAAAGAAGTTGTTGCATAAGATAAAGCAGTGTTGGGCCTTTGCCTAGATCCACACAACTATTTAAATGCCCTCTTATGAATTATTACCCTTCCCTGCTGCTCTTTTCGATGCTGCTGGAGAAGTGACCCTCGGCAGGGCATTGGACCTGATGGCCCTTGAGGTTTCTTCCAACTCTATAATTCTATGATCCTGGGGGCCTTTACTAACCTGAAGTCCTTTAGCCCCTTGTAGATTCCACTCTCAGTGTTAGCACTGGGAGATGCAAGGAAGTCATTCAGCAACATGCGTGCCAGGGACTTCTGTACCAGCTTGCAGAATGGTGTGTGGAAGATCATGAACTGGAAATCTTCAAGAGTACAGTGCTTGCTTATCCCAGCTGCTTCCAGGTAGGAGGGTTTCAAAAGATAAGATAAATGAAAATTCAGCAATCAGGTATAGGAACAGAAAAAGAAAGTGGTATAAGCAGAACAGTACAGAAAACACAGACCTCTTTCCTTTATTCTTAGGATAGAGGCATGCAAGACTTAAAGTTTAATTTTAAAAAATCAGTTGGCATGTAGGGACAGGCTGAACTGGACTGGGATCACAGAAGGATAGAAGGGAGGCTTTAATCATTAGCCCAAGCTTGAAGCCCCTGCTGGAGATGGAAGGGACACTGTGGTCAGAACTGAGGGGTTCTCTCTTCCCCTGAGGTCAAAGTGATGTTATTATACCATACATTCTCCTGCAGCAGGGACTGAGTCCCTGTTTTTGAAACTTGGGAGGAAAGGAGAGGTTGTTCTGTGGCTTGTGGATCTGATTTAATAGTTAAATATGAAAATCAGGTGACTGAAGTGTTTAATATAAAAGAATGGGTAACATTAATTTAACAAAAAGAGGAGGGTCAGCTGGTACATCAGTCCAAGTCACAGAGAATCAAGGAGGTGTCCATAAACAACAAAACAGAAAGAAAGGGGGATAGCCTTCTCCACCAGTTCTCCCTAGCATATTTTTAAAAAGGCATAAATCTTTACATTTGGCCCCCAAAATGGTAATCATGCCTCTCTGAATCAATGCCCTCTGAATCTTGGTACAAATTGCCAGTTCACAAGGCTTTTAAGAGAGATTCACACTGGAGCAGTCAAGGCCTCCAAAAACAGACTGGGAAGCCCCTTTGGGCCCAGGATCATACTTGTCCCACCCCAGGATATAGGTAGAGCTAAAACAGGGCCACTGAGAAACTAGAGGGATGCATCAATCTATTTAGAGGACAAAGATGCTTGCAGAAGCTCAGAAAACTATCAAAAGGGTAAAGAAAAAAACCCCATAATACCTAAGAAATTACTGGGATAAAAACCTAAAACATTTCAAGGAGACTGAGCATACTTAATGTTCAATCAAAAGCCTGGAATGATTTGGAAAATCAAAAGAGAATGGAAGTGGAACGGGTGGCATTATCTGTTAGGCGGTGAAGATAACACATCAACATTTTTAGCAAATCCTATTTGCTACCAGATGGTATCATTATGAATCTCTTCTATGATCCTTCAGTGTGGAGAAATCATTACAACTATTGCTGCTTTCAGTTGTACAGCAACCTTGTGAAACAGCTCATTACTATTCCTAAGTGGGAATTTAGGAGCTGTGCAGTCCAGAAGCTTGGGGGTGGGTTGGGAGCAGAGTTGGCTCTGCCCCCAGACTGGCATGACATCACATGCTGCACCACACGGCATGTGGCATCATAGCACTCCTCTGATGCTGTGTCTGCACAACACAGTGCTGAAGAAGCGCTGTAAAGCCATGGCACTGAGGTTGTCGCATCCTTTGCAGGGCGCAAAAAGGAGTCGCTTTTTGTGGCTACTTTTTGCACCCTGCAAAGGCCAGATTGGGGCTGCAGCATGTGGTTGCTATGGGCCCAATCAGGCTGTAAAAGGGGTGGCCTGCACAGCCCATTAGTGGGTGGCCAGGAGCCCACTGCTGAGCAGAAATGTGAATCTAGAATGCATTCTACTACTATCCAGGACATGTGCAGCACAAAAGCTAGTTTCAAAAACACCATATCTTTTTCTGTCTCAGTGTAGCAGGGGAGTAAGAATAATTCTCTTAATTTTAATAGGTTTTATTTTCATTGTAATGGACTCTTCCCCTTCCTCACCTCACTGCAAATAAAACCTTAGAATGTAACTGTAGATTCCTCCCCACCATCGTGAAATCACAGAGGCACCAAAAGGGCAGGGTAAAGTCAAATCTCACTCTTCTGGCAGCACATACCTTTCTGCCACTGGCTTTCAATTTTTTTTCGGTATGTGGCATAGCACCGATCCAGGGCTCGGAAATAGCACTGTATGGAGAGCTGTCCATCCACCATGGGGTACTCTGAAGCTAAGTCTGGCTTATAGAAGTCATAGACATGTTCCATGTGGGTCCCACGGGTACCTTGGGAATAAAAGGACCTTCCAATAAGTATTAACATTTGTGAAAAGGGGATTTAGCTTCATACTGTTTGTCATTGTGGTGCTTCTGGTAAACTGTATTTCACCTCAGACAGATGTAAATATACATGTCATAAAATGCTATTCCTCTTCCTTTCCTGTTTGGTCTATTTCTCTAAAATAGGTTATATCCTTCTATTAGTACATTCCAATTATGGGATGTATCCCCCCATTATATACTATTTGGTTTTATGTATTAAGAATTCAAGTTCCTCTTGTTCATTATCCATGCTCTGTGCACCACTATAGAAATATCTAAGACCATGGACTCCTAGCTGACTATTTTCCCCCACCCAATGCTGGGTTCTTGTACTACCATATTTGCCTTGCCCTATGTATAACAGCCAGGGTTATTATTTCCAGCACCTGCTGAATTCCTGCCTCCAAGAATAATGTCTCCCTCCACATGCCTCAGTTTAAAGCCCTCCTGATCAGATTTTTCAGATCTTAGCAAAAATGTTCCTGACCACGGTTGTGTGGTTGCAGTCCATCCCTTGTCAGAGGCCCATGTTCCTGAAACCAAACACCATGGTCTAAGACGTTCCCTGCAACACCATGTGCAATGCCAGTTGTTCAGTGAGAGAAGATGACCAATAGCCTAGGAGACTCCATAGTCTCATGAGGAGGATATTAAATAAACTGGAAGCTCCTCATTCTTCCTGTGCTCCTGCTGTTTTTCCATTAAGAAGCAAATTTCTGCCTTCATCTTTCTAAGGCTTCAATCCTATGTAAGAACTGAACAAGTCTCACTGAGGTTAGTGGGACTTTTAAGTGGACCTGTGTAGAAATGAGCTGCATAAACCTCTCTTGTTTTCCTTCAATCTCATCTATCCTCCTCTTTCAGCTTCTACTTCTGGAGAATTAATTTCAAAGTTAGTTAGTTACAGCACATTGCAAGTAATCTTTGCAATAACCTGGCAGCTGGAATAACTGAGTCTGAGAGAACTAGGGGGATGCAGTGGCTCAAGCAGTTAAAACACTGACTGTGTTTATTGCAAGACCGGCAGGTTGAGGCCTAAGTGCTGTGTGATGGGGTGAGCTCCCATCACTAGTCCCAGCTTCTGCCAGTTTAGCAGTTCGAACGCATACAAATACAAGCAGATAAATAGGTACCACTTTGGTGGGAAGGTAAACAGTGTTCTGTGCCGTCATGCTGGCCACATGACCTACAGAGTAGTATTTGACAAGCTGGCTCTTCAGCTTAGTAATTGAGATGATCACCGCCCACTACAGTCAGACATGACTTAACTTTGGCAAATGGGAATACCTTTTATCTTTAGAGAACATTAGCTTGAACTCAGTCAGCATGTTTGTGGCTGAGGTGACACCATGTAGAACAAACCTGAGCAAGTTTATGTAGAATGAAGACTCAATGTTCAGAGGGACTGCCTCCCAGAAAAGTATGCAGAAAATTGCAGCTTCAATAACAAGTCTACATCACCTTTCATTAAGTCAGAAATGTGCAACCCCTTACAGGTTTGGATGTTTGAAGTTTTGGGGTAGATATCTATTAGCACAAGGTTCAGATATGTTCAGATCAAAATGAGTAAAAACAAATTGTTGTAGTGCTACTTGGAAAATTTTGCCTTTCTGTTTGTTGCTGACCTGCAAAAGGTACAAGAACCTCCTCAACCAGAATTAGTCTTTTTGCTGAGGAAGGAGAGGGAGGTTCTACTGAGTGCTTGTCATGGGAGAAACAGTAGTGTGAGGGTAACAATAGCAAGGGGGGAGAGAAAATCCACCACCACCAGAGAAAAAGAAAAGTGTCCATATCACCCTCATCTACACTGAATATGAACATTGGTACAGAAAACCTTGTTTTTCTGTTTTGAATATAACTCTTCCTCCCTGTTGCCTGTTTCTCCAGAGACATTTATCCAGATGATGTGAAAATGGAAGCTGCAAGTTTTGCTTAGCTGTTTCCCCTCTGTACCACAGCAGCTTCACTCGCTTCCTCTTCCCTGATTATCTTCAGCATCAATTGTACAATGGGTCCCTTTGCTTGCTAGCTAGACAGACAGACAGATAGGCTGCATCCACACTGTAGAAACAAACAACAGTTCCCAGACTTTCATAGCACTTTCATGGCGGTTAAAGTGGTGTCAAACCAGATCATTTCTGCAGTGCAGATGCAGCCATAAACACGCTTATAGTGCTGCTATTCAAGTTTAACTGCTCTGGCTGCCTCCTATTGCATTCTGGGATTTGCAGTTTAGGGAAGGGCATTTAGAATTCTCAGCCAGTGAGAACTCTTAGGCTTAGAATCATAGAATCAAACTACAAACCCCAGAATGCAATAGAAGGCAGCCAGAACAATAAAAGTGGAATAGCAACACTATAAGAGTGTAGAGAGGTAATCTAAATACATATTCCACCTTTCTCCCAAAAAGGGATCCAACATATGCTTTCCCCTCTCCCTATAGCCACATGACAGAGTTTCCACAAGAGTATTCCCTGCATATCTTTTCTGGCTAAGGCCAGCAATAGTAGGGCTTGGGAGCGTGCACCAACCACACGCTCCTGAGCCCTACTGCATATGGGCGGCACCATTATTGCATGGCACCGCCCACATGGGGGTGTATGGATGATGTGTGGGTGTCTGAGCGCCCACACATCTTTTAGCAGAAGCGGCATCATAGGGCTGCATCGTAGCTCTCACAATGCCGCAAAAAAGCTCTAGGCGGCTGCTTTTTTGCTGTGCAGCTGTGCTGTATGGCTTGATGGCTGCGGCAATGCTGCACAGCCAAAAGGGCCTGCGTTTCCCTGCCAGTCTGTACTGCACTTAAGTTAAATTTGATGTTTAGTACTGGTGAGCAGTCACCCAGCTGCTCTGCCCCTGTTTGGTTTGTGGCTCCTTGCTAAGCTGTATATTTTAGTCCCCCATCCAGATTGCTTCCTTTCATGCTTTGTGGCTGGCCATCATGCATCTGACAGTTTTCTTGCCTAATGGTCATTCCAGATCTGGGGTGGGGAACTTGTGGCTTGCCAGATGTTGTTGGACAATTCCCTTCTTCCTTCACTATTGGCTGTGCTGATAGGTACTGCAGTCCAACAAAATGTGGAGAGCATGTTGCCCACCCCTGTTCTAGAAAAAAGAGGAGGAATATTCATCTTCTTTGTTTAAGGGTCACTGCACACATCTGGAGAACCACAAGTTCCTCATGCCTTCCTTGAGAAATACCTGCTCATGTGAAAGCGTGAAGCTTGGAGGACTAAACTGGGTTGCCTAATGGCAGCTCCTCATCCACCCAGCTATGCCATTTAATACCTTGGTTTACCCATCCTTAATCATTCTGGGGCCCCATTCCCACTTGCTCATTTGCCCTGGGTAGATCCATTCCGGAATTGCTAAGCCAGTACCAAATCTCCCCGGAAAGAAATTCCCACTACCCTTTATCTTGATCAATGCAATTTGCCCCTCTGAATTTCACATTTGCAGCACTGCTTTAAAATGGAGCCTCCTTTGTTGTCAATCAAATTCACTTCTGCTTTCGTCAAAGGTGACATATCCTGCAACCATTGGCCAAAGGAATGGGTGCTTTCCCCCCTCCTTTTTAAAAAAAAAACTGGCAGCAGTGTTCACATATTCTGTCAACTTGTCAAATTTAAAAACCTCCAGGTGCATGTGCAAGCACGCGCACGCGTTATGTGTATTTGGGTCAGTACAGATTATGGCAACCCTAAAATGACCCCATCCTGGGGTTTTCTTGGCAAGATTGGTTCCGAGGAGATTTGCCATTGCCTTTCACCTGAGGATGAGAGAGTGTGCCTCCCCCCAAAGTCACCTCATGAGTTTCCACAGCCTTCCCTCTGAATGCCAGCCTCTAGCTTCCCCTTCACTTCCAGCCCAGCATTTCCTCTTCTTTGGAACTTCTTCCCTTCTTTTCTCTTCTCTTCTCTTCCCTTCCCTTCCCTTCAAACCCAATGCCACCCCCGAAGCCCTTGCCTCCCCCTCGGATGCTAGCCTCTTCCTTTCCCTTCCAGCCCAAAGTATTTGCATAATCTGTAATAATAATAATAATAATAATAATAATAATAATAATAATAATAATAATAGTTGCTTGCAGGGGAGGCCACTTCAGAATGCCATCTCTGCATCCTCTTTATTTGCTTTCCCTCCGATTGCCACCCCAGAATGCCATCTCTCCTTAAATACACATGTGTAGCAAAAGTATTCACACATTGTATCAGTTTGCCAAATTTAAAAGGGAACACAAGCATTCATATATCCTTTCACACACACACACACAAAAATAATTTTTAAAAAATGCCGCTTGCATAGCGACTGGTGTGAGAAGGGAGGCATGTTCTGCCCACTGGCCACCCTCTGACCTAAAGCGCTCCCCTGAACTTGACCCGATCATGACCGTGGCCAAGTTCGCATTTGCCAGCAGCAGGGAAGAAACTTATTTTCCAAAAAGAAATGGGAAATAATCCATTTTCGGATAAACCGCTCTAAGGGGGATTTGCCCTGGATCTGGTGTGCAAGACCCTGATCCTGATGTGTTTAAACTAGTGCCAATGAGAACTTCCCACTTTTAATCCGTGTTACAATTCGGTACAAAAGGTAGTCTGAATGGCCCCTGAGAGAAAAGATAGCAGTCCAAGTACTCTATGACAATCTAGCCACAGCTCAGCCCAGCTGGCATTCATGTCTTGGAGTCTCTATGTTGTGGCTGGCTGGTATCTTTTTCCATGTCATTTGACTGCCAGGCCCATCTTTAGTGATGGTTGAATTCCTTTGGCTTACACCAAGTAGCCAGGGCCTTTCAGCAGCATACAACTTGTTTTCCTATCATGAGGGTGGTGGATCCATCAGGGATACTTTCCTTCCCTCTCTAGTTCATACAGGAGGCTTTTCTTAATTTCCTCCCTGAGGGACAAACTTGTTCCACTTCTCCTCTAGACTCTGCTCCCCCCTCCCTCTCTTCTTTGCAAGGAGTGTGGCCCACAGTATAGCTCATCATGTTATCTCCCTCCTTCTGTAGAAGTAGCCTTGAGAGCTCAACTGGACTCTGAATCAGGTTGCTTGTTGTATAGGTCATTTGTTTTTGTTTTGGATGGGCAAGACTGGGCATGACCTGCAGGCTGAGTAATTCAGCTCTCTTGTACTTATCACAGAGAGTGATACTCAACAAGCATGGCACTAATAGTCATAGGAACACTGCCTTGAGCACATACTGCAGACACAAGGCAGAGGGGATTGGACCTAGGGGATTCTTTTTTATTCTTCTACCAGGCATGGTGTATGTCTCACAACAATTTGTTTCTCCTCTTTACAGGTCCTCTTGCTGCATCTTTGCAGCATTATTTGTACATATGTATGCATAGTGCCCCTCTTCCCCTTCCCTCTGTGCCCAGTGCCAGGCCCTCCTTCCCTGTCACTCCTGTTAGCTCTGTTCTGCTCCCTCCTTCCAGATGTTGAAAACTCTATTTTAACAGCTCCATAAGTGCTATCTGGCAGATATGTCTTCCTTGTGCCCCTCATGTCCATCTATTTCATGCTGAGGATGTAGTAGCTTCTTTTGTTTTTTGTTATTTTAGCTCTTGGTTGCTGTTGCAGTTGCACATTTTCTTATCTGGAATATGTCCACACTCTATTCACGACTGTGTGATGGGGGCTAATTGTGGTGTTCCCCAGAAAACACAAATCTGAATTAACACTAGTCTCGTCCAGGAGTTCTCCATATCCAAAAGAGGACATGAATGCCTGTTCTTAATTTTGGCTGGGTGGAGAGAGGTTGGAAAAGATTGGTTTTGGCCATAAAAGATAGACAGCTACCCTGTGAACAACACTGCAAGCATGCTAATGTCTTAAACATAAAAGGGCTCATTGTCCCAGATATAAAGCTTGCCACTCTTTGTGTGTAATGGAAGAGCAGATTCTCCCTTACTTGAACATTCCTGACATTTGAGAGAAATGGATACAATTTACCAACAGAGATTACTTTTCCTGTCAGCAAGGTCTCTGTGAATCGCCAGTCCAGCAAATTTCAGTGTATTAATTCATGCATCTTTAATATGACCACTGCGTACACAGCATGGTTTATTAAGGTTGGCTTGCTTGGTTGTCTTCTATATTCAGAACAGAACAAATCCACAGATTTTTAGCCAAATTGGACTTATTCTGTGCCACAAGTGTTTGTAGTTTGTCTGTTATGGCAGTGGAATTCAGCATTGTGAGCTACAGTTTTGAGAGAAAAGTGCAGAAATAAATAAACAAATACATACATAAATGTCATTGCCATGATATTTACACTCTTGTAGTCCGAGTTGTTCCATTACAGCCTCAGTCACAAAACCACTCCTTTGTTTCTTTCTTTATTTTTTTTAAATGGGAATAGTCCCTTATGCTGCCATTCCAACTGTTTCAGCAGTTGTAGAAGAAAATTATCTCATAGCAACAAACTGGTCTGCAGCTGAAATCCCTAGCATGCAGAAAGTGATTCTATAGAAGACAAAAAATGTGATACTAACCTCTTTCCAAAGCCAGAGGGGCATTTGGTCCAACCAGCATAGCTACAGCTCCTGCTCCACCTGTTGGTCTTGCATTCCCAGTGGCATAGACAGCAATATCACCACAAACTACCAAGGCATAGCGTCCTGATGTGGGAAGAGCATTATCACAGTGTTAACACTGATGATGGGAAAAAACTCTTACTGATTTTATCATCATAAAAAGATTAGTTGTGGATATAAGTCCTAATTCAGCAACAAACAGTTGTGAATTATCTCTGTTTAATTATCTAAATACCTACATGGCATTTCACAGAGTAACATAACAAGATCTTGGCTCATCTACATAAACCCACTGGGTGACCTTGGGCAAGTTACAAACTTTCAGCCTCAGAGAATGGCAATGGCAATACCACTCTGAAGAAACTTTCTAAGAAAGCTCTATGGTAGGTTCGCCTTAGGGTCACCATAAGTTGGAAGCGACTTGAAGGCCCACAACAACAACAAATAAACAAGAAGAGTGGGTCCAATTCGCAGACCTCAGCTCAGCCTTAGGCACTAGGGTTGGTGTCACCTGGTGTGGTAACT
>NC_056525.1:131410208-131415886 GCF_019175285.1 Sceloporus undulatus | reverse complement strand
GTGTATCCTTGAGCCACAAGAGACAGTTGCCCTGCCTAAACTGAAAATATTTTTTCAGTGTGGAAAGTGAGAGGAGAATATTTCTGAATGCAAGTCAGGTGATTTATGGAACTTCATGACATCTCAGCACTGATGTGCCACTGACAAGTGTTTCATTACAGTTTTATTCAGTGTGTGCCTCAAACCCATTCAATGTGTGCATGTGTGTGGAGTCATGCAGGGATAGAAATACCCTGAATGGTGGACTAAATGACACTATTTTTGTAGCTTCCCAAGCACCCATTTCCTTATTTTGCAACCCTTTGGGAAGATCATAAGGAATCAGTCTGAATAAGGATTGGAAGTGATATGACACACCTTCCAGTTCATTAAGTACATCATGTTACAGGTGTTTGGTTGGAATTGGCCCTGTCCAGTTGCTCACCTCTGCAGAACATAGGATGATGCAGTATGTAACTCCCATCATGCACCACAAAGTCATGTCTGTCATGTGTTTCACCATGTTCTCAAGCTACAGTACTGCCACGTTGCAGAATTAATCCAGTTTAACATTGTTTTTACTGTTATGGAATTCTGGGATCTGTAGTTTGTTGTAGCACCAGAGCTCTCTGATAGAAGGCTAAATATCTCACAAAACTACAAACCCCACAATACCATAGCATTGGGCCATGGTCGTCAAAGTGATGTCATAGTGCATTAATTCTGCAGTGTAGGTGCAGCCCTAATGAGACTACATAATGAATTATTGTCACAGCAAGGTGTGAATAGTCTCAAAATGTCTCAGAAATGACAGTTTACCCAGTTTCAGTGAAGGATTCCATCTAGACCTCTGCCTGTATGTCTGTTCGAAAGCACACCCACTGATGCTAGCATCGCTGCATACTCTGCATTATTTTGGGGTACAAATATTTTGTTATACAGTATTTTATTACAATAACAGTTACAGAGAGACCATAACCATGAATCTGGAAAGTCAGGTGACCTTTAAGTGAACAGTTCACAGACCTGAGGGCATGTGACAAGGACCTCTGTAACTTTGTGACTGTGAAAATTGCTGCTTCTGCACCCCCTGTGGTATGCATTTCCTCTTGAAGGTCACAGACAAGGGTTTATTAGCCTAAAGCATTAAGCCAATCTTTCTGCTGTGTTTTTCCCACCTAATTGTTGTCCTGACTGCTTAATTAAATCAATGTCACTGCCATAAACCAAAAATATTCCTTTTCTAACTCTGAAGTTACAACCATCAACCAGATAGGAACTCATTCTTGGAAAATATGTCCAACTGCCTCAAGAGTCTGTAAAAAGCCTGTCTTGGCACTCATTCATTGGGTCATTCTGAAACCGGGCAAGAAGGCTTCTAGATTTTATATTCACCCCTCAACACAGATGCTGTCACCCACGTTTCAGGCAGCCTTGTTGAGCCACTGTTACTTCTGTCATCCACTGATTGGAGCTCTGCCTCTAGACTGCTAAAGATATTGCCTTCCCTCAACCTTGCTACAAGCTACTACCTTTAATTTTGTCAGCTCTCTCTCTCTCTCTGTGTGTGTGTGTGTGTGTGTGTGTGTGAATGCTATTGCATGAATGGTGATTTTCCCCTTTGCTGTTAGTCAATAAAACTAAGTTGTACTTTGCACTTTGGAGTTATAGTTTTTCAGAACTGTTAGACAAAGGCAAGATCCCAGCTGTTTGAAGTTACCCAGCATCATCTTGCTGCTATTAATTTCAGCTATTAAAATTCCCTTATTATATATTCATTTGAAGGTGTGTTTCCCTCTGCCTGTAAGGAAGAGCTAGCCCTTCCTTTACTGACTAGGACTTTCTCATTGGTTTTCCCACTTGTGAAAATCTCATCTAGTCTCTATTAAAGGAGTGCCACAATAGTGTGGTCCTGCTATTTGTTTGTGGAATTCCCTACAGACCCAGACAGGCTATTCTCATGATGCTTATGGCTAGCAAAAGAAACCTACCTGAGAGACGAAGGGCTCATTCCCACTATGATTTAAAGTGAACTGCTGATCAGGTTATATGTGTCTCGTTCCCACTTGAAACTGGTTTTGATTCTACTGAGATTGGCTTCAGTCGTGATGAAGTGAGGCAAATGCAAAAAACCCGCTCTTTCCTGACACTAATTCTTTGCCTGTTATTTAGAAAAGAATAGATTCCGAAGCATGTTCTACAAGTGGGAATAAGGCATCTGAATTGCATCATTCTGGAGAGGAGGGACTATGGCAGAGGGGTGTTTACCATCTCTCTTCAGTTTTTGAGAAATCAGCCATCCCTACCCACCCACCCCTCGGTGCTGCCTTTGTGCTTGTGGTGTGACCTATGGGGGTATGATCATATATTTTCTTTTTATTAAAAAATTGACGAGAATATGCAATCCATTGTATTTGCAACTACTTGTATGCCAGGCAACCAGGCTGACTGCAGCTCAGCGAGGCAAGTAGCTGCAAACCAATGGATTGCATATTCTGTCATTTTTTTATTTAAAAAAATATATAGTTCCCAAGCCAGGCCATTCAAGGGGGTGATGGCATGTTTGATTCACTCAGGGATGCTGTGGAGCTGCTGGGGTGGGGGTGAAGAGGGAGCTACTATTTTCCCCCTCCTCCTCCTTGGCTTCCCAGCCTTTTCTTTTGAGTAGATCCCAGGCTTCTGAAGTGAAAAAGAGGGAGTGATCCTTCCAAGGCAGTGTGGTGCAGAGGTTTGGATATTGGTTTGGGACTCCGGAGGCTAGTGTTTGAATCCCAGATCAGCCATATAACCTAGTGGGTCATCTTGGGCTAGTCACACTCTCAGCCTCAGAGGTTGGTGATGGGAGAGTTCTCCATAACACTCATGCATCCCAGGGGAGAGTCCTCTATGAGGGCACCACCTCAAGCCTCCCCCCCCATGTCCTCCCAAGTCCTTCAATGCTGAGAGGGCATCACCTCAAACCCTCATGCCCTCCACGTCCTGCAAGGCTGGGAGGGCACCACCTGCCCCATGTGTTAAGTCCTCCTCCGAATGTCCTTCATTCTGAGCATCACTTAGAGAAGCTCTGCATTGACATTCCTAGGAGTGATTTTTGGCTTTTTGATTTGGAGATGTCCTCCGCATGTGTGTGTGTGTGTATCTCCCTCTAGAAGGCCCTCCATTTGGGGCATGACCAAGAGGCATGCATTGACATTCCTAGCAGTGCTTTGGGCTTTGATTTGGGAATATCCTCCATATATATATATATATATATATATATTTCCTGGATGATCCTCCATTGGGGGGGGAATGGCTTGGTTCTCCCAGCCCTCCCTTCCCCCTTCTCCCTCCTTCCTTGCATCACTGATGACACAGACGATTGACATGTATTTTGAAGTGACACAAACTAGTGGGAACAACAGTTATGCCAAAAAATGAAGTGATTACAAGGGAGTAATGAAACGATCCGCTTTCATAGTGGGAACTATGGACCTTTGGGAACCGATTCAGTGACATGGAGTGAAGACAAATCGCAAACTGGTTTAAATGTAATTGGGAATGAGCCCTAAGGGAACCATGGCTTCTACTTTCTGTCTTTTTAGACCTTGTGCAGTGCCCAGCTTGAGCAGTTTCAGGAAGGGAGGTGGGATGAAAACTGACCTAGTTTCCCTTTCTTGCTTTATAAAAACCCTGCATCCTGCTCATGAAAGGTTTTTGTTCATCTACAGTTTCCTGACAATAAAAACATTACAGTTTGAGCACTGGGAAAAGCAGAGCTTAAGAAAGTTCTTTTTTTAATGGAACTTTCAGATCCCCCAGCCAGCATGGTTCCTGGCCAGGGTTGAATTATTTGGGGAATTCTCCTTACAAACAATATCTGAGGAAAGTGACCATTACTATCTTCCCCAAGCAATCTAGTGTAGAATGTGATTTACTAGAAGAGAAACGGCATCTTTCTTGTGCTAATCTGCTTTGGTCAGGTCTCACCTGGAATACTGTGTCAAGTTCTGGGCACCACAATTCACAAAGGATGTTAACAAGCTGGAGCATGTCCAGAGGCAGGTGACTAAAATGGTGAAGGGTCTGGAAACCATGTCCTATGAGGACTTAGGGAGCTGGGGATGTTTAGCCTGGAGAAGAGATGGTTAAGGGGTGATATGATAGCTCTGTTTAAGTATTTGAAGGGATGTCATTTTGAGGAGAGAGCAAGCTTGTTTTCTGCTGCTCCAGAGAATAGGACCTGGTCGGATACAAACTCCAGGAAAAGAGATTCCACTCAACATTAGGAGGAACTTCCTGGTAGTAAGAGCTGTTTGACAGTGGAACAAACTCCCTTGGAATGTGGTGGAGTCTCCTTCTTTGGAGGTCTTTGAGCAGAGGCTGGATGGCCAATGGCCATCTGCTGGGGCTGCTGTGAATGTGTGTTCCTGCATGACAGAATGGGGTTAAACTGGATAGCCTTTGTGGTCTCTTCCAACTCTGTGATTCTATGATTCTAAGCACGTTGGAAGTGATTTGTTGATGTTGTGCTTGATTACTATGCTCAGGCAATTTATTAGAATTTCAGCAATAGAATGTCTGTTGAAAATTGTAATCCAGAGATGCTCTAGCTGGATTTCCTACATTGAGCAGGGTACAGGACTCAATGACCTATGAGGCCCCTTCCAACTCCATGGTTCTATGATTTTAACTTAATCTTTGTGACTTTGAAGAGTTTCCATCTCATGTCAAACCTGTCTCTTCTCTCTCCCTCCCTCCCTTTTTAATTGAATATATTAATATACAGAACATCACAGGGCACTATGACTCTGTGCTGAATAGTTCAGCATCATTTCTTTATTTGTTGTAGGTTTTTAATACAATCCTCAAATTATATTTCCAGGCCAGTTGGGAATTATTTGTCTTTAACTGTTCCAAACATCCATACTGTACAAAAATCAAATGCCATTTTGAGCTAGTTTTGAGAATCTGGCTAAGAAAAGATCATCAAGTAGTTGTAGGGCATTCTTAAAAATGCTGTAGTTGGCTGGAATTTCTCCCTTGGCTGGAGACTGTCACAAAACTCAACTCTTTGTGTTATCTCTTATCAACAAACAAAAATTTGTGTTACACTCAAACAACTCTTGTGTAAACCAGTGATGCAGACACTCCCAGAAGGTGTTTAGAAAGAAGCAGATGCCAACAGCAAAACAAACTGGCAAACACATGAGTTGCAAGCCCAAAAGTACAAAAGCAAGGAATGGATAGTAAAACAGTTCTCTGTTAGAAAATATGGTCAAGAAGCCATGGTGTGTGCCTGGAATCCAGTAGTCATCTTAAGCAGTGTAGGCACGGGATTTGACTTATTGTTAACTTGAGCTGTGTCTGTACATCTGGAAGGTTCTATGGGGAAATAAATATGAAATCTGATTAAGTGACTGGCTCTCCAAGATGGATAACAGTGAATGTTACTCATTAAAAACCCAACATGCTTATAAACTAGCTGCCATCTACTTTGGCCACTTGCTTTAAGGGGACCTAAGCCCCAAAGCTGTGCTTGATTTTGTATTCAGCACCACACAGGACCAGACAGGTTTAAACACTAGCCACTTCTCCTTCCCTTCTAGGTGATAGCTTCTAGAAAACCCAACTCTTCTCCAGCTACCAGTTGTTCTGGGTTTTCAAAAGCAAAGAGTGGCCTTTGATGTCCAGTACACAGCACATTAAGGGGACTTTTATTG
>NC_056525.1:131393854-131410108 GCF_019175285.1 Sceloporus undulatus | reverse complement strand
AAAAATCAAAATAAATTTTAAAACACATTAAAACACTATAAAATACTAAAAAACTGGTTTAAAAACAGACAAAAGTTAAAAATAAATAAAAAATACATTTATATTAAAAAAAACTCAAAGCCACGAAAGGCAAGCCTGCCTATGGGGAGGGCTGACTGTATGTGCATAAAACAACAGAGATAATGTCAGATTAACTAATGGAGGAGATGGTTGGTCAGATTAACTGAAGGACATGTTTGGCTGATTCATTGACCAGATGATACTGCAACCTTGCTTTACATTAATTAAATTTTACATGGACACATCTGAAAAATGTATGTCTTACAGTACATATAATGAGAAGTAAAAACACTTGTAAAAGAATAGATAAGTGACAAGACTTGCCTCTGTTTGCTTTGTGTATTCAACAGAGTATTCCTCGGGATAAGTATTTATGACAGAATCAATATGTTCTAAAGAGAGTGTTTCAATAGATCTGTCAGTCTCCTCCTAGTTGAAAAAGCACAAACATATATTTAAATACAGATCCTATTTAGAAACAGCATCTTTGAAAAGGACTGTTTCTAATCCTAAGAAATGCACACTGCAAGTACCCCTTATTTCTGGTGTTCCTGGGCTAATGGTTTAAAAGAACATCGGTACTCAATGCAGAAGTAACATGGATAGAACAGGAATAGGTTCCTACACCATGAAAAAGGAAGAGCAGTTCAACAGGTTTATTTTTTAAATAAATTCAAACCAAGCAACATGCACATGTGAAATCAAGCAACCAGATGAAGTCTATCTTGAATAAAGAAAACAAAAATATTTTGAACCTTCTAGAGATCACTTGAAGACTTATTCCAAAATGGATCCAGACATGACTTTCTTTCATCAGCCACCGCTCTTCTTATGATTTCCATTTTGGTGGCAAAACTTATAGACCAGTTTTTCTAACATGCTGATGAAGCAGGCTTATCTGCTCTCCCCTTTTTTGTTGTTAATGCACACTCGGTAAAAGATTCTGAAGGAAGCTGCTGTTTACCTTGCCTTTTGCAGGCTGCTCTGGCAAATATTGTTGTCTAGAGTAGAATCCCACTTTTGCCCTGTTCAGAGTTTGTTTATTAGACTGTTTACTGAAGACAAACTGCTGCAACCCGTTACTGAAAGTCTGTATTTCTCCAGCCTTCCTTCACTACCCCTCCAGTGCTAATGCTGCTTAAAAAAACTTCCAGCTGGACACAACGTAAGTAAGAAAAGTGGGAGAGCTGGACAGGGATATTAAAAACAAAAACCTCCTAAAAAAAAAAGCTGTGTCTATCACAGGCCTTTATTAGGAGAGATATACCGATGTATATATCCTTTCATTTTCCAAGTTACAAATAGCAAGTTATGCAAACACTGATACCTGCAAATCTATTTTTTTAAAAACAAAAAAAATAATATCTGCAGGCCGTAGCGTTAGGGTCTGGCATCCCCGGGGGCGGGGTAAACATTAAGACACAGACAGCCAAATAAAGCTGCTTCGAGTCACAGTGGGTATGGTTTTTCAATGATGCCGGTCCTAAGGCCAGAAGTGCACCAAAGCCATGCTCAGCCCTAGACTGTGGCTTTGGTGCGACTTCTGGACTCTTAGGACGCATGCATCATTGAAATACCATACCTCCACTGTGACTCGAAGCAGCTTTATTTTGGCTGTCTGTAACAGGCCCTTATTTAGTATGTGTGTCTGTTTTTTATGTATCCAGGTTTTAGTGAATGTTTTAAAGAAGTTTTTTTTAAAAAAGTCAACTGCTCGATTGTACTCTGCCCTCTGCTGCTCTGGAAAATCAGCTTCTGAATATTTGTTGTTTTATTTCAAACCTGGAAAATCTTACCAGTTGTATTGGCACCAAGCTGCATACTGCAGTGTCATAGCTGATTTCAACAATATCACCTGGGCGTACTTTGTATTGGAACATGTTCACTAAATGCAAAATTCATGCCCAGACACTCACTTCCTTACTACGTTTAATGCTATATTGTCCAAAGTAAACCCTTTGTCTAGACACCTTGTACTTTTCACTGTCACGGTTTGCTACGCAGAATTTTGGTAAGACTGAATCAAAAGCACATATGGACTTTACTACGGTTAATGTTTCGTTCTGGTCTACCAGTCTCATTACATCTCTGTTACCATTTTCCAGTAGATCAATGGAAAACATACGTTTGGCCTGCCTGAGATCCATACTGATTGTGTTTGCAGATAGGAAAAAAATGTTTTCTTTTCTTGTTCTCTTGAACACTCCCCCCCTCCTGCCATTTTTATTCTTCTTTCTCTCTGACATGCGACACAGCATAGGATCTTCTGCTGGAATTGTCCTATGCACTTCTTCATTTCTACATAACCTTGTGTCTTATTCCACAGTAGTAATATTCTGCCATCCACTGGTTGCCTTCTTATTCTTGTTGTTATCCCTAAATATTAAATTTGTATATTCTCTCTATTCCCAAGATCAAAATGGCTAATGGATTTGCTTTTTGAATGTTGTCATTAGTCAATCTACATGCATCCTGCACTTCCTAACTTTGTTCAGTACCACAGTGAAGAGTCATCTTTTCCTGAACATATTTTCCCTATGGTGCTCATCAATCACAGGTATATTTCAGCTGTTTCAGTAAGCTTCATGGTGCCCTCCACATGCAGGTGTTGTGGCAATGCTTTTACAGACATGGTGGAGGAAATAAAGAAGGATGTCACCACCAAAAGTGCTTCTAGAACAAGGGGTAACCAGCTAAAAACCATATCTAGATGCATGAGGGTGTGGTGATTTGCTTGAATTCTGTGTGTTTCAGGTCCCTGAAACAGCCTCATTGGAAGCACTATCATTGCCATACCCATAGTAAAATCAAATGAGAAATTTTAATAATGTCATTTGCCAGGCTTGGAACTATTTGCTGATTACTCTGTTCTATTCTGTAGCCTCTTAAAATTAAATTCATTGCTGAATACTCTAGATGGCATCTACACGCTAGAATGGCTCTACTCCATACCCTGTCTCCATTCCATTTTCTAATCCAAAAATCAAGATCTCTTCTGTATAAATTTACACTGGTCATGGTTCAGGAAGTTACTGTTTAATTCACATGTCTTTATTACGTGAACAACCAGGCCAACAGTGCTGGACAGGGCTAGGAACTCAAGCCAAAGGCAAAAAAAAAAGAGCAATGTATTTCTTCTTCCAACTCGCTGTATCTTTTATTGGTGTTGGTCCCTTCAAGTGTTTCTGACCTTATGGCAAACCTTATCAAGGTTCTTGACAAGATTTGTACAAGGGAGTTTGCCTTTGCTTGTCTGAGCTGAGAAAGTGTGACTTGGACCAAAGTTACCAGTGGGAGTGATCATGGTTAAGCAAGGATTGACTGTCTCCAGCGTCATAGTCCATCACTAAAAGCCTTCCATGCTGGGTCTCCATGTATCTTACTTGCCCCTTTAAAACGGACCCCAACACTCAACTAAATCCATGATCCCACCACATGCCTTTATTAAATGATGCTGATTTTATGATTGACAGGTTTATGGGGTGGTTTCTGTATTTAATGCAAAATTTTGTAAGGCCCATCATCCAATTCTTCTTATATAAAATATTCGTCAGTATATAAGATTACATACATACAAATTGAGTTTTTTGAATACAACTTGTGAATATTATACATCTCACTTTGATTTATGACACAATGACTAGCACAAAAGGAGTTAATATGTCAGCCCGAAGCTTCCAGGAACTGGATTCCCCATTAACTTAGGCCCCAGGACTCCTGTACTATTGAACATGAAATTACCCACGTTAAAACCGAAGTAGATTCAGTCACTCCGTTCTGTCATTTATCCCTATACTTGGCATTGTTGCAAAAAACCTCAGTGATCCCCCAAACACTCCATGTGGTAGGACACTGGCCTACAGGTCCACCAAAGTTGTCCTCCCTGAATTAGCACCTTTCTAAAGCCACTTTGCGTCTGTCCCCTACACCCCCAAAAGGAATGATATGCAGAACATGTGAGAAAAAAGTGGGGGTTGCAGCCGGAGTGGCCAAAATGTAGTTTCCAACTATTGCAACGGCACAGAACCAGCAGTTGGTTAACCATGGTTTGGTCTGTGTTCGCTTCGCTGTCTGTTGTGTGTGTGGAGAGGTTGCTCCTAGAATGTAACCAGCTGGCTCTTCCCACGGGCTCTTTTGCCCGATTGGGGGGCCAGCATGGGTTTCCTCGTTGCCTTGTGGGTGACCCTTCCGGAAGTTGGCTAACCAGGTGCCTCCTTTGCCATAGCCAGGCAGAATTCCACTTTCTGCATCACGCCTTTCGTCCGCTCAACCTTCCATTCTCCTGGCGCCACCCTTTGTGGGTAGCCCTTGATGTGGGGTTGGTAGTTAGACCTGCCACTATATGTCCAAACTTTATAGTTTACTTTACCCAGCTCCCCTTCTTCCACCCAGACGGACCCAAGGGCAACAGGGTGGGTGGGGTTGTCCGCAACACGGCCCAATCCAAGAGGTCCGCGGAGCAAACCATCACAAACCTTGCCTGCATGTGCAGGAGAATCCTGTTTGTATCATAGTTTGACCAACTGTAATTAGGCATTATCTATGGACTGAAGGTTCAAATGGAAGTAGACTTAGCTGTTGCGTATAAAACATGCTGTGGAAATGCACCCAAGAATGGAGAATGGAGGCTTTACCCAGCTGTGTAACACCTGAGAGTATGGAATGATACATGTGCTAATTGATATATTATTATTATTATTATTATTTATATGGCTTCCAAAAGGATCAAGAGTTTATAACAACATGCAAAAACAATACCTAACAATACAAACATATCAAACACACTACAGGCATCCCTTACCTAAACTACAAATACCAACATCAAAATAGTTACATTAATGCATTAAAATATTAAAATCCGCCATACAAGCCAAATGCCCTGCTCCCCTGAATGTCCCCCAAAGGGGGACCCCTCTTGCACGTACGCCAGCCCGTGGCCGTACCATTACCGGCAGGCACCCAGCCTCTATCCCTTCCCAAGGGGAACAGGTGTTCCTGGCTGGGCCTGGACCTACGATCCGCGCAAGAAGCCGTGGGCCAGCAGCCACAGGTGCGCTGGCGCAGCAGAGCAGCAAGCACCAAGTCCACACAGCCGCAGGAGGCAACACATTCTTTCTATGGATATGCATTGATCCAAACCAGGATAGTTTGATCTGGAACAGACTGTTGGCTGACATTGTACACCTGGATAAACAGTCACCCCTCCTAACTCTGAGATCCGCACCCTCAAAATCCGTGGAGGGGTGACCTCCGTATGTCCTATGGTGCAGTGTGACCAGCTAGCACCCCACCTATGAGCTTGAATATGCGTGAGCCCTGTTTTCGGGCGGGCGGGTCTGGAAACTGATCCCTGCGAAACCGAAAGGGCCAGCTGTTACGTGTTATGAACTAAGATCATAGGAATCCTAGAGTTGGACAGAGACCGGCAAGGCCATCCAGTCCAACCCCTCGCCAGCAGGAAATCAAATCAAGCCTCCCCGCCAGTGGCCATCCCGCTCCGTTTGAAGGACCTCCAAGGAGGGCGACTTCCACTACACCAAGGAAGTGTTTTCACACTGTCAAAACAGCCCTTCGTCAGGAAGTCCTCCTACGTGAGGTGGAATCTCTTTTCCCTGCCGTATGACTGTTGAGTATGATGATGTGTACAGTATTCTTGTGGCGAGGTATGATATGTAAATAGTTATAGGGTTCAACAAAGCTTTTTGAAGGGCCTTCCCCTCAACTGCATAGCCAATTGCAAACAATAGAGAAGTTTCTCTAGGAACGAAGGAAAAAATAATTATTGAGGACTGTGAAATGATTAAGTCGCCAATTTGGAAGTTGGAGCTAAGACATTTGAAATGCTTTTATCTGATGTAGTACCTTCCTGCTACAGAACTAAATAATTTACTGGCCACAGACTGAAGCTATTACTGTGTCCAGGGGGGAGAGTCCACTAGTGCTGACACGTAGGTAGCATTTGGCCAGTCAGTCGGTCTGGGCTGCAAAACTCAGAACTCCTCAACGTAGCGGACGAAAACAGAAACCGGCCACAGCCTCCACCATGCTGCGCCACTTGAGCGTAGGACGTGCGGCACCACACGGCCCCTAACCTAAACATGGCGTGGCCATGGTAAGGCAACCATGCAGTAGCACATTGTTACGTCGCCCAGCAGCCGAAAAAGAACCCGTTTTTTCAGGTTATTTCCTCGGAGGGACGCCGGCATCCACCAGAGGAAAAAAGGCTCGTCGGCAGGCCGCCCTTTGGGGAGGTCGTCCCACAACAACTCTCTCACTGGGACCCTGGTGAAGTGTTACCAGCTGGGAGGGGCTTTCAACCAAAAGCAGAGGTCCTAAAACCTTGCTTCAACAACCTGTCATGAAGACTGTAGCCTACATTCGAACCAGTGCTCCTCATCATAGAGGTCTACCAGCCAGCTGCGCTTCTTCCTCCAGGTGGGTAGTCACATACCACACCTTCAAAGCCCCAGGGCGAAGATGTATTCCACCTATTCAAAATACCGCAACCTGGGCCAAGGCAAGAATGGCAGGCTCTCAACCTTCCCATAGCCCTTACCCCCGCTCCCAATGCTTGCAACTCTGGTCTCCAGGGACTGTGCGCAGGATTGCAGTGGTGTGGGTCCCCTGGCCACCCAGGGGAGGATGGTGGGGAGGTGGTTGTGGTCATGTCACCTATCGTGGTGCCATGCAGGCATCCACAGTACTGCCGAAGGATCGCCTCGGCCACCTCTGGCTTGGGGCTGACAGGCACAGTCCCACAAGTTGACGCATCTTTCCACAGCAATCCAGACCACCCCCCAAGGGGACATAATTGTTTTCTTCAAGGAGCGGATCCTGCCCTTTGTGCTTCCTCTCCAGAGTGCATGTGTGCCCCTCCCCCCATGGACACCCCAGGTCCCAAACTTATGGTCCAGTGGACATTCCTCTTGCTTGGCCACTCCGCCTTGTACCATGCCCCAACCAGTCCCAGCGGGTGTGGATTCTACAGCACTGAGCTCCAGTGGTTGCCTCCACCCACCCGCTGTGAACTGTGAAGTTCCCCAAGGAAATTTCCTCGTCTGACTGCCAGCTCGGCCCTGCGCGCAGTACCCAGGCTCACTCCCAGGAGTTTCTTCACAATTGTCTATCGTAGCGCTTGCCTCCCTGCATTTGAATCATCCAGTATCGTAGCGTTCTTTCCAACTGTCGGAATAGTTGAACTCCCCTCCAGCCAGTGTAGATAAGGCTGGGATGACACGTAAGCGTTTATTTGGAATCATGGAAGATGCAGCTCAGTCAGGCACCCTTGGACAGCAAACGAAACCTAAGTACACATACATCAAAAGCATTGCTCCAATTATGACATGGTGGGCTCAATTGTTCACTGTTCTCAAAAACATTGATTATTTTTGATGTTTTTCTTCTTTCCCCGGTGCCTGCATAGTTCTTCTGTCACAGCAGTGATAACAGAGGTTTCAGAAGCCAAAGCGAACCACCCTTACACTTCTTTACCAAGTTTCGGCAAAACCCAATTGTCTTCAGTCCCCTCTCTGCAAGTACCTTAGACGGTGTAGTCATATTAAATATATAACGTAATCCACCATTTTGCAGCTTATCAACTATTACTCTAACTAACCACAATTTACCTATGGTGTTAACTAATACAACATAGCTGCATTTCCTCCCGCCCAAGAGAATTCAAACAAGCTTTCACATCACACACCATATCAGCTAGTATGAACAATGCACATAGCAGCAATTCTATAGCTATATATAAACTCTATACTGATATCAAAGTGTAACACTTGTCAACCAACCTAACAACAGTTTCGATACAAAGCATTCACCTATCAGGTTTTTATCAAATGGATATCACCACCATATCAGTTAGCCATATATTATATCAAATATAATGATCCACGTAATACACCTGAAGTAAACCCTCGCACAGATTTGGCATCGCACAGCATATTCATATAAGCCTAAACATCTAAGTGAGGGTATTATGACATATTATCAACATGACGTTGAAACATATATATCAGTTGGATCAAACGACATATACAGGATTCACCAGCACATATCATGGCAGGATTAGCCCAATCCTGACAAAAAGGTATTAGAGAAAAGATACTGATAGCGCTTACAATTCATTGGGAATCTAATATATTGCAAGGGAGTTAATGGGTGAAATTCCGTCTTACATTGCCATGTTGTCTGACTGGATCAGTGCAAAGGTTGTTTTTGTATCAGCACGATGTATATGATGGTCAACATCATAATGCGAACATCACACTAGTTTTTGTTGTGTTCTTCAAGTTGTTTCCGACGTATGGAAACCCTAAGTGAGCCTATTAAATAGTTTTCTTGGCAGATTTTTGAGACAAAGTTTACCATTGGCCTTCCCTAAGGCTGAGAGCATGTGAACTTCCCAAGGTCATCCAGTAGATTTAGAATTAATAATATGTAGTAATATTTTCAAAATTAAAAAACGCAACCTACAAACTATATCAGGAAAACAGGACATAGAGACAGATATAAAAGAGAGGAAGAAAAAGAAAACAGAACAAAGAAGGAAAGTGGATTCCTGGCCAAGCTGGGAATCAAACTCTGTTCTCCATTGCCACATCCAACACTCAATCAGTGCCAGTACTTTCCGTTTAATGTCCCTCTATTTGTAATGTCCAGCTTCAAACCCTGGGGTTCTATATATGCTTAAAATTCCAGAGAACTCCTTAAGCATGGAATGAAGTGAGGCATAGTCCCACAACAAAATCCATGCCATAGAGTCTTTGTAATACTTTTGCAAAACAATTAAAATGTAGGATACAGGGACCTACTCGGGCTGGGTAAATCAATAGGAATTAGAGAAAGTGTGCAGCCCATCTCATACAATGGTTTTCAGGCATGCTAATCAACAGAAATAATGTCATCATCTTGTGCTTTGTCGGGCCGCTTGGAACATATCCTTTGTAAATGAAGTGGGTGTTGGAGTCAGCATTCATGTTGTAGCATAGTCCCTCAAACAATGTAGCTGAAAAGAAAAAACTTTTGCCCTACATTGCACTGACAATGGCCCGATCTTGGAGGATATCCCTGAACGAGTGATTTTCCTTATCACTAGTAGGCTCCGAAGAAAAACACACGGAATCTCCCCCAGACAGGGGAGAACTCAAAAGTAATTAACAAGATTAAATGGTATGGGAAGATGCCGTACAAGAAAGGAAAAAAGATGTGTGTGAATTGTTAAAGAGAATTTTTTTAAAAAATAAGAATACATTTTCTATTTCTAGGCCACAGTTTGATGATTCTATAGAACATTAAACTTGAGGCTCTGCAGTGTCAATTTTTAATTAGGGTACAATTCTGTTATCGCTTTAGCCTATTTTCAAGGCAGGAAGGGTATATCGCTAGATGTTTTTACAGAAAATAAAGGTGGGTACATTATAGAATGGCTCTTCCAGATCTATGATTTCTATGATCGATGGGTTGTCAAAGTCAGCCATTGCGACCCTTACCTGTTCTGTGCAGGACTGCTGAAAAGTGTGCTGGCCACAGGGTCCCTCTGGAGGGCCCGTGTCACCTGGAAGCAACACGTTTGGGGCCTGAAGAGCCGAACATGTTCATGGCGTGGTTGACTAGTCAAGGTGGACTTAGGAGCAACTCTTCCAAGTCTCACGGTCTTGTGAAAAGATCACTCCTAGTCCGTGTTATCAGAACCCAGCTAAGTCCCCTCCCAGCCTTATCAAGGAGCAGACAGTATGCACTTTGCTATGCCTACCAAAGGGCTGGCCACATCAGCAATCCAGCAGGGGTTCAGTAGTTTTTTACCCGGTAGCATCATCACTCTTAACTGCTAGGCCTTCGGACGATCAAGGAGCTTGTTGCATTTAAACATGACCCTCCACGATATATATATATTAATATATATTAGATTGTAGAGTTGGGAAGGGGTCCAGTGGGCCATTGCATCCAATGCTGCTCGTGCCGAAACTCCACTAAAGTACCCCGAGCAGGGAGTTGTCCAGCTTTCTTTTTTGAAGACATCCAGAGAAAGAGACCCCACCATTTCTCTGGGCCATGGGTTTTTCCAGTGTCCAATTTCCATGAGTGCCAAGAGGTCCGCCTTTCAAAGAGTCAATCCAATTGGCCTCTAACTGTAAAGTTAAAAAAAACCATTAGAACTTGTTTCTCATCCTGAACAGCAACAACAAACCTGCCCTTGTTCGCTGTGGCTGCCAGTCATGAGGCCGGCCCCTTGGTGTTCGGCAGTTTTATATATGCGTTATTGTTTTAAAAACCTACTTCCAGTTCCCAAGAAAACAAAAAAGTGGTGGGCCGTGAGCACTTGACCAACGATAAAAAAGTAAAAAGTGGGCTTTGTATCAGCTGGCCCACCTATGGCCAGAGGTAATAAGACCAAGTGTCGAGGATAAAATGTAGCTGAAGAAGAAGGGATTTGGTTTTGTGGTTGGTCAGTTTTAAAATGTGAGGATGGGGTGTGTGTGTGTGGGTGTGGAGGGGGGGTAATTCTTTGACCACAAAGCAATTGGCTATCTATAGAAAACAAAATGTGAAATCCAGACGTTAGTGTAGTTCATGGGCATTGTAGAATCCCATCCGCAACAAAAGAGTAGGTAGCAATACCATCTGTGCTCTTTCTAGCCCAGATTTTGTTTCAAACATTCCTAAATAGTTCTTATCTTTCTGAATCAGTAAACATTTTAAAAAACTAACCCTATCATAAAAATTATCATTAGCATTCGATAGCTATCATACATGGAGGATGGTGAGCAGGGTGAGATAAAGAGTGAATTATATGAACCATGAAAAGCAGTCCATTGTTCATTGCAATATTCCACTGAAAATAAGAATTTAGTAGCATGACAGAGCACTATTGTGTAATCCAGTACTATTAAGCTTCGTGCGGACTGGAATTGGGAGAGGAATGTAAACTGGGATGGTGTTTCCGTGAATTTGATTATAGCTACAGCACTTGGGAATTGTTGATTTATTGCTATTTCACTCATGTTGGAGACTGAGGCTCTGTTGGGTGAGCCACTCCGTGAATATGGCAAAATAACTTCACGCATTCTGCCCTTGTATCTTCCTATTTAAACTTTCCCCGAACATGAATAGTTTCACCACTGTTTGTTGTTAAACAATGCTTTAAAACATACATAGTCAGGGGTAGCCATAGTGTCAAGACAGCAAAATAAAACTAATCCACAAAAGAGAGATGTCGTTAGAGGCCAGCCAAAAGCAAAAACACATAATGTAGCTTCAAAGCTCCTCGGCTTCTTTATCAGCAAATAATGTTTTTAAAAATTCATACAGGTGAAGATGAGAAGTTTAGGATCCTACCTTTTGCAGCTTTCTTTTTAGGTTTTTTCTGTATTGGGTAAAAATTACCTAACAGCACCTACATGTTTTTCCAGATGTAACAGTACAGAGACATTTTGAGAAATGCAATATTTCCTGCCATGAAAGGGGCCTGTGGCTTCACTGATTACCCTGGATTAAAAAGCGGAGTTGCCTTTACTGCAGTTTAATTTCACATCCTTTGTCTTGGCCCCCATATGGCCAAGATATGTGTTGCGAAGCCTGTAGTGTGATCCCTAAGAACCAATGAATGACAACAAAAGCAACAACATCTTTTCAAATATAGGCCCTTTTTATAGAATCATAGGTTGGAAGAGACCACAAGTGCCATCCAGCCAACCTCTGCCATGCAGGAAATACACAATCAAAGCACTGCTGACATATGGCCATCCAGCCCCTTGTTTTAAAAGAACCATCCAAAAAGGAGATCCATCACACTTCTCAGAGGAGTGTGCGTCTCCAGTGTCAAAACAGAGTTTACTGTCAAGAATTCCTCCCAATGTGAAGAATGGAATCTCTTCCTGTTTTTGCTTGCATCCATTGTTCTGTTTTATCTCTGAAAGCAGCAGAAACAAGCTTCTCCACCTCAATGTGACACCCCTTCAAAGAATTAAACAAGGCTAGCATATCACGTCTTTTAACCATCACCAGCTCTTTTCCAGGCTAAACGACCTAGCTCTCTAAGTCCTTTTCCTCATAAGGCATGGTTTAGACCTTCAACCATTTTGGTGGCCCTCCTTTGGACATCGACAAGTTGTCACATCCTTTTTTTTTGAATTGTATGCCCAGAACTGGACACAGTATTCAGGTGAGGCTTTACCAAGGCAGCATCACATTGGTGAGCCAGTTCCACCAACACTATACCTCCGAAATATTGGATTCCCCCTACAACACAGGGAGAGAAGCATGGGTTGGAGTAGTATATAGACTCATCCTTTAATCTAACAGTTCAGAGGAGAGGAGGGAGACTGATGACCAAGAAAACGGCAGCTCCTGATAATGATGCGCTGTCTGATTCCACGTATCTGGAGTTTGAGATGGGAGTGGGGGGCTGCTCCCCAGCAGATGCTGCAGGTGGCTGAAAATCAAATAGACATCATTAATTGAACAAAATAGAAAAAGAAACATCACCTGCTCCCAGAGGGTTTTTAAATTGGAGAAACTGACATAATTAAACCAGAAGTTTGAAGCAGCTGCCTATAAATCTCCCCATCCACTCCCTGGCAGCTTTGCTTTCAGTCCTCTGTCTTGGTGACTACGTACTTTCCCCAGTGTTTTGTGTTTGTTTTTGTTTTATCTTTGGACTGGCATGATGTAGAATCTATTTCACTTCGTGTGGATTTGTTTTATTCTGGACTGCTGACTTGCTGAATGACCCTCTGCACTCCGGAAACCACCCTCTTGGCTTCTCTTCTCCTTCATCCTAATCTAGGAATCTTTCTTGGTATCACCTGCTAGATAGCCGATGACTGATCAGGGCTGAAAAGTATTGCAAATGTATCTCAGAGCCATTGGCAATAAATCGTTGAGAACTCTGGAGAAACAGGAGAAGTCCCACAACATGTACCCATCTTCAAAAGGGAAAAAAGAGGATCCAACATTATCGTCCAGTTAGTCTGACATCAATACCAGGAAAAAGTCGAGAGCAAGATCATTAAACGACAGATAATCTGGTGGACATTTAGAAGAAGGCCAAATCAACACAAAAAGGTCAACATGGGTTTCAGAGAAAAAATCATGCCAGACTAATCTGATCTATATCGGTCTATCTCTTTTGGATAAAATTACCGAGCTTGGTAGATGAAGGAACACTGTGGATATTGCAGACTTGATGTCAGCTTGTTTCAGAGCAGCTTCTATAGACGTGTAGAATCGCTAGGATTCTATTGCAAGATCATCTCCTCTCTTCTCCTTTGTGCTGCGTTTTATTGCTTTTTTCTCCATTCGTCTAACTTTCCAATTCTGTTTCCCACCTTCCTTTCATGACCGTAATAATGGTTGAAGCCACATGTAGCATACGGAGCTGGGCTTTAAGATGCATTTTTGGGTTTGCATTAGTTAATGGTACAGTTAAAAGGGATAAAACTTTAAAAAGCTGATTTTTGGGAGATTTGTTGGAAATTGGTGTGGGACTAACAAAATCCCATGTATAAAAACGAGTGCTTCAATACGTCCAAAGAACAGAATTGTCGTTCAAAGCAGAGACTGGAGAAACTTTGGGTGGTTAACAAAGCTTCATTTGTTGTTTTAAAAGACAGTATTTTAGAACAACGGTTTAAAAAAGGCTGGAAGAGCTTATATCACTGGGAGGCCATCCCGAGGTCTCAGGCTTTGGCCTGAAATCGCAAAACCTAGGGCCGACAGTACTTTGTTACCCTGTGTGGGCAAGAGGAAGCTTCAATGGGCAAAAAATCACGTCAACAGCCTAGCAGTTCTTGGAAGTAACAAAGATGTCAACAGACAAGGAAATAGCTTATCCGTCAACCAAGAATTACTGACCCAGGGACCGTTATCACACTGGGTTTTTTGAGCTCAGAACTAGGGTGAGGATTGAGTGAATGGCGGATTCAAACGTTCTACGTGTCATGTTATTTTCTCACCTGGTTGCTTTCATAATGGGAGTCCCTTCTGTGGGCTTCCACAGGGGTTTCTAAACTGAAATCTTTCCTGGCTTGTCAATTCGGTCGAGCGCGCTAAATAGTGGAGTGACGGGATGCGCATTGAGGCGGGGGTGTTGAAACTCACTAACGGATGGCTGGTGTGGAATTCAGTCTGCTGATGCTGCTTTGAAACCCATCACAAGACCCCCGGGTTGCAAATATCCCTATGCCCATCTGGAATTTTGCCCCATTATTGTGCTTCCGGTGGCCTTTCTTTCCGCGTTCAGGGCACTTGGGGCGCACATTTGAGCGCTCCTCGTCTTCCCGCTCCTTCCCCACTGCACCGTCTGCAGGCAGCCTGGCCAGCCAGGGCTCGCTCGCGCTCCCTGACTCTTATCTCGCTCCTCTCTCGCGCTCTCCGCTCACACAAACACACACCACTCAGATATTATACATACACATCAGTCAGGGGATCATGGGAGAGATTGCTGGGCCGATCGGAGGCAGAGGCAGTCAGGGGGTGAAGGGGATAGGGTCTCTGGGCCCAGGATTCGGGAGGCAGAGGCAGTCAAGGATGATGGGATAGTCGCTGGGGTCAGATGGGGAGGCAGAGGCAGTCAGGGGGTGATGGGATAGGTTTCGCTGGTCCAAGATCGGGAGGCAGAGGCAGTCGGGGGCTGAGGGAATAGGTCACTGGGGCCAGGATCGAGGAGGCAGAGCAGTCAGGGGGGATGGATACGGGCGCTGGGGCAGGATTGTGGGCAGAGGCAGTCAGGGATGAATGGGATAGATCGCTGGGGCCAGTATCGGGGGCAGAGGCAGTCAGGGGGTGATGGGATAGGTCATGGGGCCAGATCGGAGGCAGAGGCGTCAGGGGGTGATGGGATTGTCGCTGGGGCCAGGATCGGGAGGCAAGGCAGTCAGGGGTGATGGATAGGGAGCTGGGGCAGATCGGGAGCAGAGGCATGTCAGCATGGGTGATGGGATAGTCTCTGCTTGGACCAGTATACGGGAGGCAGAGGCAGTCAGGGGGGATGGGATAAGTTCTGGGGCCAGGGGAATGATGGATAGGTGGTAGAGGGGGGCGAGATGGGGATGCAGGAGCGTCAGGGGATGAATGGTTACGTGTCAGGGTGAAGGAAGGAGCAGATAGGGGCGGGGTCTAGGAGGATCAGGGGAAGATGTGACAAGAGGATGTATATGTGTGCTGAAATAATGAGGGAAATGAAAAGAGGATAGAATGATGTGGATGAAATGGAAAGGGGCGCTATGACACGAGACCCTTTTAATTTTGGCTGCCAGGGATGTGAAAATATAATGGAGGAAGAAAAGGAAGCTTTCATCCTGTTAAAGTGTGGGGGGGGGGGGGAAATAGCTTAATTCCGTAAAGTGGAGAGTGGAGTCCAGGCTCCCTTCTTCACCCCGAGTGCAAAGTTCAGGATGCCTTCAGGGCCCCACTGAGGATGTGCAAGGATCCGAATTCGAATCGTTAAGTCCCCATGGTATGCAAAGGTTGTGGAAATAACAATTTGCACTCACTCTGCTTTGCTGAAATCTGAGCACGGGACTTCCTTGGATTCAATTCCCCTCAGTTCGTAAGGGCAGCGGAACAGCAACCAGGTGTGATAAAACACTACTATAACAATCAATTCGGATCATCAATTCGCACTCAACCCCTGATATTATCTCCAATAACCGCGTGTGGATAAGGTCCACCTGGAAAAGGGATGGCCTTGTACCCAGGGTTCTCAGATGGTGTAGCACTCTTAAACAGATGGGATAATTTCATCTTTAAACTGTGGGAAGGTCACTGGCATTATCGCACCATACTGATAGCCATATTATTTGCAGCTTCAATATAAGGCAACTTCATTGGTTAGCTGGTGTAAAGAAAGGAGACTAACATCTTAATGTATCATCTGAATACTTTACAACTTAACAGGTGTCTGTGAATGAATTGGGGAGAGGGAAGGGTGGCATAAAAAAGCACGTTCCTCAGACATTATCATGTGGAGAGTTGTCTGCTCTCCTACTGGTGCTGTGTACTTCGTCAGGTGAAAAGCGTATAGAATATGTGGGAAAAAGTGCAAGGGAGTAAGGCAAATACTGTTGAAGATTTGTGAAATAGACTGCCCAAGGGATTAGAAAAATGACTGAGTGCCTAAAGAATACAGAAAGTTTACTAGCTTCAGGGTACAGTTAGACTTCTTAAATAGTGAGGAAAACGGCAGAA
>NC_056525.1:131366337-131393829 GCF_019175285.1 Sceloporus undulatus | reverse complement strand
TTTTTCTGTCGCGTTTGCGACGTAGCGAGGCGCCAGGGGCACACTCGTTACGTCACAAAGGACGCGACGCGTACGGACGCTCAGCGTCCGATACGCAAAGATGGCGCCGGCCATGTAGAAGGGCCGGCGCCATCTTGTACGGACGGAGTCCGTACTAGGCCCAGGGGCGTCTAAAAGAGACGCCCCTTTTTTAAAATGGGACGTCCTCCGGACGTCCCAAATGGCAGTGAAGAAAGCCTCCAGGATTCAATTCCCCACTCAGCCATGAAACCTATTGGGTGTCCTTGGGCAAGTCACATGCTCTCAGTCTCAGGGGGAAGGCAATGGTAAACCTCCTCTGAGCAAGGCTTCCAAACAAACAAACAAAAAAAAAACACCCTATGGTCATCATAAGTTGGAAACAACTTCAAGGCACACCACCACAGCAACAGATACTAGGATAGTTTCCACTTAGAGCTGGGGACCATCAGCTGCTCTGATCCTACAAGGAAAAAGAAACAAACAATAGAATATCCCTCATGTAATGTTCTATATCTTCCAAACATGTGCCAGAGTTTTGCAATTGTTTTACAACGTACTACAACAACAACAAAATATGTTTTGCAACAGCCCCAAAAATTCAGATACCCAAACCTCAACTCCTGGGTTCCAAGTAAATGTTTTGAACCCTAAAATTTGGAATTGCCTTCAAACCAGCACCAAAGTTTGCAAAACTCAACATTGTCAGATTGGCGCCAAACCTGTGCCAAAGTTTTGCAACTTTTTACAACAAATCACCCATGTTTTGTAATGTCCCCAAAACTGAATAATGAGTGTCTCAAGCCAAGGCTTCCTGTAAACCTCACAATTCCAACATTTTCTGATTCAACAGGTCTGTGCCAAAGTTTTGCAATGTCCTGGAATACAAGACGATGGGGAACCTGTTACTGAACTACTCAATGAGGTCTGCAGCATTGGGCTAGCACAAATCCTGGGAATTTATCACATGCACTTTTCAGTCCGATCCGGGCACTGGACGGGATCAAACTGGAACAGGGAAAAACGGGTTTTATCGCACACAAAATTGCTGCTGCACTGCCACCCAAACATCCCCCATCTCCCAGCCGTACTTCTCCTGGCGATTTTGGTACCATGGAAGCTTTCCTTATTACTAAAATCGGCCGGCAGAGAACGGTCGAGGGACAGGTGATGGTTGGGTGGCACGCAGCAGCAATTTCACATGGGAAATGGGTGAACTGTAGAGAGTTACTGACCTATCAAAATAATTGTTAATGCTAAGTTTCTCCTATCTTTTCCTCAGTTTATGATACAATGCCAAGACCATGCCCATTTCATATTTCTGCTATGAGGTCTCTCCTCATGGAAGAAAGGGAAGCAGAAGTAAAAAGTAATGGGCAAACTCCTGGAAGGGATAATACAGTCTGGAGAAGGCTTAGTGACAAACTTGCTGAAAGGAAAATCAACATTTCTACTTACTATCTGTTCTTAACTAGGTATGAGAATTGCAACCATGTCCACAAAACCTTAATAAAGAAACTGCAGGATCACATTGTTCATTATCACTATCCATTGATGATTCCAGTAGCATAGAAAAAACACCGAGGAAAGGAAGAAGGAGAGTCAGCGTGGTGTAGTAGCTTGAGTGTTGGACTATGACACTGGAGACCAGGGTTTTATGCCTGAGCATAAAAAACTATTGGGTGACCTTGGGTAAATCATACACTCTCACCCTCAGAGGATGGCAATGGGAAACCCCCTCTGAAGAAACCTGCCAAGAAAACTCTATGATAGGTTCACTTTAGGGTCACCATAAATTACAAATGATTTAGAGGCACAAAACAACAATGACACTCTAGATATCAATGAATACACCATCAGATTTTCAAAAGACAAATGGGCTGTGATTTCACGAGAAGAGGAGATCTATAAGAACAGGGCAGATGATTCTAATCACACCTGGACCCATGACTTGAATCATTATGTGTTGTCTCATATGAAACTGTCATGTAAAATAAGATATAAGGGAGGAGAGGTCACTAGATCAGTCCAGGCACAACAGGAAAGTAATAGGAGAATGCACATGTTGCAAGTCAACATTGCATGCATGTACTAGTTTATGGGGCCGAACAGATGGGCCAAAATAAAACTGCTTTGGGTCACTTTGGAGGTATGCTGTTTAAATGACACGTGCATCCTAAGAAGCCAGAAGCTGCACTAAAGCTGCACTCCAGTCTTCAGGACTGGAGCATGGCTTCCAGCCTCTTAGGGCCCATGCATCATTTAAACAGCACACCTCTAAAGTGACCCGAAGCAGCTTTATTCTGGCCTGTCTGTTTGGGTCCTGAGTTACCAGGGTAGAAATGCAGAAGCCACTTTATAACTGCAGAAAGGAAGTTGGAAGTGATATATTGGTGTAGTATAGTTGTTGTATAGTTTGTATTGTGTTTTATGTATGTTTGTTCTTTTTGTATTTGCCTAATGTAGGCTCGTTACAGACAGCCAAAATAAAGTGCTGCGAGGTCATTAGTGGAGGTATGGTGTTTCAATGGATGCATGCGTGTCCTAAGAGGCCAGAAGTTGCACCAAAGCCATGCTCAGCACTACGGAAGGGAGTGGGGCTGTGGTGTCGACATAGGAATCTTAGGACGCATGCATTCAGTGCACCACCCATACTCCACGATGACTCGAAGCCGCTTTATTTTGGCTTGTCTGCTAAAGGCACTTATTTAGTATGTGTGTCTGTTTTTTATGTATCCAGGTTTTTCGTTGATGTTTTAAAAGAGTTTTTTTTGTAAAAAGTCAATGCCTAGATTTTGTTACTCTGCCCTCTGCTGCTCTGGAAAAATCAGCTCTGAATATTTGTTGTTTTATTACACCTGGAAAAAATCTTACCCAGTTGTACTGGCACCACGCCTGCATACGCAGTGTCATCGCGATTTAAACAATATCACCTGGGCGTACTTTGTATTGCGGAAATGTTCACTAAATCCAAAAAATATGCCCAGACATAATCTTCCATACTACGGTTTACTTTGCTATATTGCAAGTAAACCCTTGTCTAGGACACCTGTACTTTTCAACTGTCACAGTTTATGTTTGCTACGCAGCAATTTTGGTAAGACTGCATCAAAACCCATATGGACTTTACTACGGTTAAATGTTTCGTTCTGGGTCTCCCAGTTCTTACATCTCCTCTGTTTTACCATTTTTCCGTAGATCAATGGACAAATCGTTTGGCCTGCCTGCGATATACTGATTGTGTTGAGCAAGATAGGAAAAAAAATGTTTTCTTTATTGTTCTCTGAACACCCCCATCTGCCATTTATTTTATTTCTCTCTTACATGCGACAAAGAATAGGATCTTCTGCTTTAATTGTCCTCTGCACTTCTTCATTTTATACATAAACTTGGTCTTACTCCACAGTCGGTATTAATATTCTGCCATTCCACTGGTTGCCTTTATTCTGTTGTTATCACCTAATATTAAATTGTATTTCTCTATATTCCCTATCAAATGGCTACGGGATTTGGCTTTTTGAAAATGTTGTCTTAGTCATCTATCATGAATCCTGCACTCCTACTTTTGTTCCGTACCACAGGAAAGAGTCATCTTTTCGCTGAACATATTTACATTGGTGCTCATCAAGCACAGGTATATTTCAGCTGTTCAGTACGCTTTCATGGGCCCTCACATTTGCAGGTTTTGTGGCAATGCTTTTCCAGACATGGTGGAGGAAATAAAGAGGATGTCACCACCAAAATGTGCTTTCTATGAACAAGGGGTGGTACCAGTAAAACCATATCTAGATGCATGAGGGTGTGGTGATCTTGCTTGAATTCTGTGTGTTCAGGTCCCTGAAACCGCCCTCATTGGAAGCCCTATTCATTGCCCCATACCCATAGTAAAATAATGAGAAATTTTAATAATGGCATTGCCAGGCTTGGAAACTATTTGTCTGATTACGCTGTTCTCACTTCTGTTAGCCTCTTAAAATTAACATTAATTGCTGAAATACTCTAGCTGGCATCTACCTCCATACCCCGTCTTCCATTCCATTTTCTACTCTAAAAATCAAGAATCTTCTTCGTCAAATTTTTTTTCCCACTGGTTCATTAGCGTTCAGGAAGTTACATGTTTAATGCAAATGTTCTTTTATTAAGGAAACACAAGGCCAAAGTGCGGACCAGGGTAGAACAAGTCCAACGAGCATGTATTTTTTCTCCCAATTAGGATGTATCTTTTTATTGGTGTGTGTCCTTCCGTTGTTTATGACTTTATGGCCACCTTATCACAGGGTTTTCTCTTACAAGATGTGTACAGAGGGAGTGTGGCCCCTTTTGCCTTGTTCTGAGTGAGAAAGTGGACTTGACAAAGGTTAACACGTGGGATCCATGGTAAGCAAGGAGTTTGAAGCCTGGCTCCAGCGGCATAGTCCATCACTTCAAATAGGGTGCATAATGCTGGGTTAGCATATGGAGCTTAGTGCCCTTTAAAAAAGACCACACAATCCAATAAATCCCTATGATCCCACACATGCCTTTATTAAAAGATGCCTGATTTTAGTGATTTGTAACCCCCCAGGGGTTTTTTTTTTTTCTGGGGTTCTGTATTTAATGCACTTTTTGTAAGCTCATCCAATTTCATTATATCTCATCTAATTGTAGTATTAAAGATTTAAATAACTACTATAATTGAGTTTTTTTGGATTATACCAAAATTGTTGAATATTTCTCCATCTATTCGATTTAATGACCCACTGATCTAGCAAAAAGGAGTAATATGCCCGCCAGAAGCTTCCAGGAACTGTGATTCCCCCTTAAACTTAGGCCACAGGACTCCACCTGTACTATTTAACATTGAAAATTACCCACTGTTAAAACCCGAAGTAGCTTTCTCGTCCCTTCCTGATTACTCATTCTCCCTATCCTTGCATTGTTGCACCTCATGTGATCCCCCAAACACTCCTGTGGTAGGACACTGGCCTACAGTTCCACAAAGTTGTCATCCCTGAATCGCACCTCTTCTAAAGCCACTTTGGCCGGTCTGTTCCCCTACACCCCCAAAGAATGCCTATGCAGAACTATGTGAGAAAAAACATTGGTGGGGGTAGCAGGAGTGGCAAAATGTTTGTCTTCCAACTATTTGCAAAGGGCACTGAACTTAAGCATTGGGTGTAACATGGTTTGGTTGTGTTCCGCTAGTTGTCTTGTTGTGTGTGTTTGAGAGTGTGCTCCCTAGTTAGCTGTACCCACTGGCTTTTCCAATGGGCTTCTTTTTTGCCGATTGGGGGCCAGCATGGGTTTCTCTTCTGTTGCCTTGTGGGTGCCCCTTTCCGGCAAGTTGGCTACCAGGCGTCTCCTTTGCCATCAGGCCAGCCGAATTCCAATTTCTGCATCATGCCTTTCTGTCCGCTCAACCTTCCTTATCTGGCGCCCCATTCTTGTGGGTTGCCTCTTGATGTAGGGGTTGGTAGTTAGAACCTTGCACTATTGTCCAACTTTATATGTTTCTTTACCAGCTCCCCTTTCCACCCAGAAGGACCAGGGCCACACAGGGTGGGTGGGCGTTCCGCAACAAGGCCCATCCAAGAGGTCCTCGATGCACCCATCCACAAACCTTGCCATATATTGTTGCAGGGACTCCTGTTTTGTATCATAGTTGACCACGTACTGTATGCTATGAGCGATGGAGGCTAGGGTTACAAATGGAAGGGAGAACTGAGATGTGTGCTGTCGAAAACAGGCGGGGGGAATGACAAGAATGGAGGATGGAGGCTTTACCCTCAGCTGGGGTAAACTGAGATGTAGGTGACATGGATAATGTGCTAATTGATATTATTAGTATGTGTATGATGATTATGATACTGGTTTCAAAGGCTCAATGGCGGTTTAGAAAAATGCAAAAAAACAATGACATAAAACAATTACCATAACATATACACAACTACACATGCATTCCCTTACCTAAACTACAAATACCAACATCACAAATTTAGTAAAAGTTATGCATTAAAACATATTAAAATATTCCCCTTGCCCTACCAAAGCAAATGCTCCCTTGCTCCCCGAGTTGCTTCCACAAAGGGGTGACCCCTCTTGCCGTCACGCCAGCCAGTGGCAGTACCATTACAGCAGGGGCAACCAGCTCTCTCCCCTTCCCAAGGGGGAACAGGTGCCTGGATGTGGTACCTGGGGACGATTTGCACGACAAGAAGCAGTCTGGCAGCGTCCACCAGGTGAGTGGAGCATGCAGGTTAGCACGCACCAAGGTCAACAGCGCAGGATGGCATTACACATTTTTTCTATGGATATGCATTTGATCCAAAACCCGGATAGTTTGATTCTGTGAACAGAAATGTTGCTGACATTGTACAACCCTGGATATATACAGTCACCCTCCTAACTTGAGATTCCGACCCTCCAATATCCGTGGAGGGGTGACCTCCGTTAGTCCTATGGTGCATGTGACCAGGCTATGCAACCTATGAGGCTTGAATATGCGTGAGCTCTGTTTTTTTTTGGGGGGGGGGGTCTGGAAACTGATCCCCTGCGGACAACGAAGGGCCAAGCTGAAGTGTTATGATACTATAGATATAGACTCATAGAGTTGGAGATCCCGCAAGGCATCCAGTCCAACCCCCCCTGCCATGCAGGAAATCCAAATCAAGCTCCCCGCCAGTTTGGCCATCCAGCCTCCGTTGAAGACCTCCCAGAGGGAGACTCCACTTACACTCCAATTGAAGGTTTTCCACTGTCAAACAGGCCCTTATGTCAGGAAAGTTCCTTCTAATGTTGAGGTGTGGATCTTTTTCCTTCTGGTATGATGTATGATGTATGATGATGTGATACAGTCTTTATTGTAGTGGGTATGATAGTAAATAGTTATTGGGTTCAAAAAAGTCTTTTTGAGGCCTTCACTCAACTGCCTAGCATTTGAAACAATAGATGAAGTTTCTCTAGGAAAGCAGGAAAACTAATTATTTTTGCGGACTGTGAAATGATTTAAGTCTCCATTTGTACGTTGGAGCTAAGACCATTTGAAAATGCTTTTATCTGATGTGTATGTACTCTTCATGACTAAGAAATAAATAATTTATGGCTCACAGAACTGAAGCCTTATTTACTGTTGTCGAGGCGGGGCGCGTTCCCACTCGTTCTGGACACTTTAGTAGCATTTGGCAGTCAGTGGTCTGGGCTGCAAAACTTCAGAATCCTCAAGTAGGGACGAAACAGACGCCCAAATGCCACCATGCTGGCGCCGATTTTAGGGTTACGGACGTGCGGCAACCACAAGGACCCTAACCCTAACATGGCGTGGCAGTGCTGTAATGGCAACCTGCAGTAGGACACTTGTAGTGCCCAGCCGCAGGGAAAAAGAAACCCGTTTTTTAGGTTCTTTTTCTCCGGAGGGACCGTGGCCTCCTCTAGAGGAAAAAGGCTGTCGGAGGCCGCCCTTTTGTCGGGCGTCCTGTCCTAAACCATACTTCCCCTGGGCCCCCTGGTGTAAGGTTACCAGCTGTGAGTGGGCTTTCACCACACAGAAGAGGTCCTCACAAACCTTGTTAACAACCTTGATATGACGATCTGTAGCTCATTCAGAACCAGTGCTCCCTCATCCTGAGGTGGTATACCAGCCCTCTGGCGCTTCTTCTCCAGGTGGGTAGTCACCTACCACCCTTCAAAGCCCCAGTGGAGAAGTGATTCCACATATCATACAATCCAGCACCCTGTGGAAGGAGAGGAAGAATGGCAGCTCTCCACTTCCATAGAACCTTAACCCCAGCTCACCATTGCCTTGCAACTCTGGTCTCCAGGACTTGTGCTGCAGGATTGCCAGTGGCTGTGGGTCCCCCTGGCACCGGTGGAGGGATTGGTTGGATGGGACTGGTGGTTTGGTCCTATTGTCACTATCGCTGGTGCATGCAGTGGCATCCCCAGTCCTGCCAGCGGATCGACCTAGGCCCACTCTGGTCTGGGGCTGCATATGCACCGTCCCCACAAGTTGCTGCTATCCTTCTTCCCCACAGCAACTCCAGGACCACCCCCCATGGACATAATGTTTTTTCAAGTGAGAGGATCCTGACCTTTGTGTCTTCCTCTTCCAGATGCATGTGTGCCCCCTCTCCCCCCAGGACCTCCCCGTCCCAACTCTAATGGTCAGTGACATTTCCTCTTTGCTTGCGAATCAGCTTGTACCATGACTCCAAACAGTCCCGCTGGTGTGGATTCTACAGCCTGAGGTCTCAGGCTTGTGCCTCCCACCTCACCAATGATGACTGTGAAGTTCCCCAAAGGAATTAGTTCCTAGTCTTGGGACTGCCAGTCGGCTGCTTGCAGTACCCCATGTCACTCCCCAGGAGTTTCTTCCACATGCTGTCTATAGAGTAGTGTCTTGCTCCCATGCAATTGCATCTATCAGTATCGATTGAGTTTTCCAAACTGTCAGGAAATAGTTGAACTCTCCCCTCCAGACAGTCCTGTAGATAAGCTTCTTTGGAGACAAGTAAAGCTGTTTACTTGAAGTCATGGAGATGCAGCTAGTCAGGAACTTTGGACAGAACGGAAACCTACGTACAACCTACATCAAAGCATTTGCTCCAATTATGAAATTGGTGGGTTCAATTGTTTCTGTCTCAAAATAATTGATATTTTTTGATTGTTTTCCTTCTTTCCCAGGTCAGCTTGCCTAGTTTTCTGTACACAGCAGTAGTTGCTAAACCAGAGGTTTTCAGAAGCAAAAGGGAAAACACCCTACACATTCCTTATTTACCAAGGCTTTCGGCAAAACCCCATTGTGATTCAGTCCCTCTTTGACAAGCTACCTTAGACTGTGTGTTAACATATTAAAATATATCAAAAGGATCCACTTTTGCTAGTTATATAACTATATCTCTAACTAAACAAATATGTTACCTATTTGCTTAACATATACAAATATCTGCATCCTCCTCCAAGAGAATTCAAACAAGCTTTCAAACAAACTCAGCTAGTAGGAACAATGCATATATCATATAATTATAGAAATATACCTATATATCAAAGTGTACACTTGTCAACCAACCCCTAACAACAGATTCTATACAAAGCATACATATCAGGTTGTGTATCAAAGGGATTATCACCCACATATCAGTTAGACATATATTATATCAAAATATGTCACAAACACTGAAAGTAAACCCTATCACTATATTTTGTCATCCCACAGCATATCATTATTAAAGGTAAACCTCTAAGTGAGGTATTAGAATCTTATCATACCTTCAGTTGAAACTATATATCAGTGGATCAAACACATGATTACAGGATTAACCAGCACAATATCATGCAGGATTAGCCAATTCCTGACAAAAAGGTTATTAGAGAAAAAGATATGATGAGCTACATTCATTGGGAAATTCTAATATATTGCAAGTGAGTTTCAAGGGATTGAATGCAATGTGCAAAAATTCCTTCTTACATTGCACATGTGTCCGACTGGATCAGTGCAAAGTGTTTTTGTTCTCAGACACGTGTATATGAATGTTCAACATTCATAATGCCAAACATCACAATAGTTATTCGTTGTGTTCCTTCAAGTTGTTTCCGACATATGGCAACCCTAAGGTGAGCCTATTAAGAGTTTCTTGGCAAGTGATTTGTTGAGACAAAGTTTTTACCTTGTCTTCCCCTAAGGCTGAGAGATTGTGACTGCACACTGTTCATCAGTAGATTTTTAATTAATAAATATTTATTATTTAATTTTCAAAAAGTTAAAAACCACTCACATACAAATATATCAGGAACATTGACCTCGAGACCAATGAAATAAAGAAGGGACGACAAAGAACACAGAACAAAGAAGAACGTGCGATTTTCCCATGGCCAAGCTGTGGACTCAAACTCTGGTCTCCAGTGCCACAGCCAACACTCAAATCAGTGCAGTACTTTACTTTTAATGTCCCTCCTAGTGTATGTCCAGCTTCAACCCTGTTGTGTTCTATATATGCTTAAAATTCCAGCCGAACTCCTAACGCATCTGACTGAAAGAGTGAGGTAGTCCACAAAAATCATGCATTAGATTTCTTGTTAATACTCGTCGCAAAGATTAAAATTAGGATACAGGCTACTCTGACTGGGTAAATCAATAGGAATTAGACAAGTGGTGCAAGCCCATCTCATACAATGTTTTCATGATGCTAAGTCACCCGAAATACTAAGTGTCCTCAGTGTGTGCTTGTTGTCTGCCCTTGGAACATATTCCTTTGGTAAAAAAAAAAAAATTTTTTGCAAATGGGTTGAGAGACAGCATTCTGTTGTTACATAGTTCAAAATGTACTGAAAAGAAAAACTTGCCCCTACATTTGACGGACATGGCCCAGATCCTTTGAGATATCACTTGAACTAGTGATTTTTGATCATGTCGGCTCCAGATAGAAAGAAAAACCACACTAATCTCTCAACCGACAGGGGAGCATCTACCAAGTAAAAACACAGATTAAATGGTTTGGCGATGCGTACAAGGAAAGGGAAAAAAGAATGGTTGTGATTGTTTAAAGAGAATTTTTTTAAAAAAAATAAGAATACATTTTCATTTTAGTCTCAAAGTTGTGATTCTAACGCGAACATTAAACTTGATTGCTCTGCAGTGTCAATTTTAATTATGGTACCAATTCTGTTATCCTATTTTCGATGGCAGAGGAAGGTTATATTATACGTTACTGAAAATAAAAGGTGGGGTACAATAGATGTCTCTTCCAGTCTATGATTTATGCTTTGTGACTGAGTTGTCAAGTCAGCCATTGCTGACCCTTACTGTCTGTGGCCAGGACTGTGAAACTTGTGCTGGCCACAGTGGTCTCTGTATAGGGCCCGTTTCACTGGAGCAACACTTTGTGTGGCTGAAGAGCCGGAACATTTCATGCAGTGGTTGACTAGTCAAGGTGAACTAGGGGCAACTGCTTTCTAATTCTCACTGGTCTTTTGAAAGATCCTCAAGTCTGGTTTACAGAACCCAGCTAAGTCCCTCCCAGCCCTTCTCAAGGGAGTCCAACAGTATGCACCTTGCTATGCCTAACCAAGGTCATGGACATCAGCAGATCTTTGCAGTGGGTTCAGTATTTTTACCCCGGTAGCATCACTCTAACTGCCAGGCACTTCTTACTTCAAAGGAGTTGTTGCCTTTAAACACTGAAACCTCCCCGATGATTCTAATATATTTACAATATATGCATTCTAATACTATATAGATGATTCTAATATTTTATATAGATCTTAGAATTCATAGAGTTGGAAGGGCCTCATGGCGCCATTGCATCCAAACTGCTGTCAGTGCTGAAATCCAGCAGATAAAGTACCCTAGCTGCGGAGTTGTCCAGCTTCTTTTTGAAGGCATCCAGAGAAACGAGACCCCACCCATTTTCTCTGGCCAGGGTTCCATATTGTCCAATTTCCTCTGAGGTCAAGATGTTCCTTCAAGAGTCAATCCAAATTTGCTTACTGTACTTAAACATTAGACTTGTGTCTAATCTTTGCACAGCAGAAACACAACCTTGCCCTTGTTCTCTGTGATGCCCCAGTCATGCTGCCCCTTTCGGTGTTCTTTCACCAGGTGAAACATTTCCATTTCACTCAAACTTTTCCCTCATATGGTTTCTTATACACTCTTGTACTTGTTGCCATCCTACAATGTCTCTATTCTTTAAAATTGGTACCTAGAACTGAATGCAATGCTACAGATAGGCTCTGACTAGCACAGAATACAGCAAGGCTAGTATTATTTCGTTGTCTGGAAACCAACGTTTGTTAATGATGGCTAAATATTATTTGCCGCCTTTGTTACAGCATCAAACGCTGGGTATGTTTCAGTTTCGGTGCATCGGGGGCACGGCAGACAGCAAGCATGCCCCAGTCTGCAGGAAGCCACATGGCTCGATCTGCATGGATCCATTGCATTTTGGCAGCGCAGCATGTAAAACACGAGAAACGCCACTGTGGTGGCAAAAACGCCCTTTTCCTGGCGAAAAAAGGAGCTTTTTCTGCTCCTTTTTGCACCAGGGAAAGGCCGGGTTGGGGGTGTGCATGCAGTGTGCAGCCCCAACCTGCAACGGGGCAGCCAGTAAAGCCGCTCTTCGGGGCCATCAGTTTTTGCCACTGAGTCCCCCCTTTCCACTCTATTTTCCAAAAGGGCCTCAGGGGCTCTGGTAATGTAAAAACTATTAGAGTAGGGAAAATAATACATGACAAAGCTGAGTCCCCTTGCTTAAGGAAGAATTAATAATATCTTTTTTATTTGCTTCTAGCCGCTCCGCCCGCAGATCGATGGCAGGGGACAACAAAAGCGCAGACTGACAGAAAAGACACCAAAAAGAAAGAACAATTATAAAAATGCACCATTGCTAATTATCGCCCTACCCCAACCCCACTCCCAATCAGAAAAAGGAATAAACTAAAAACAATAACAATCTAAATACATGGGACAATATAAAATACTAATTAAAAGAAAAAAAAAGAACAAAAAAAAAAACAAAAAATTATCTAAAATTGAAGGTATGGAGGTCGACTTCTATCCATTTAGGGTAGATGGGGGCCAATCAATATCAGTGGAGGGGAGGCCTGCTGGAAAGAAGATTTCCATCTTAAGAGCCATTTTAAGGCCTTCTCGAGTGGTAATGTGACAGATCTGCTCCGCAGGCGTTCCCATAGCCTAAGAGCGGCGGGCAGATGCAAACGTCCTCTGGGTTACTGCAGCAATCTGGTCTCTTAGGCTGCACAAATTTTCCCGAGCAAACTTGAGTGTGCGGGTGGCTTCTGTGGAGGAAGATGCTCTGCACGGTCGTTGGATCAGGTCATTGTAGGGCTTTAAAGGTTATAGCCAGCACCTTTACCGTGCGGAAACTAATTCGATGCCAATGAGAAATTTTTAGGGCAGGTGTATTATGGTTGTTCTAGATATACCTGCGACCAACCTGGCCTGCCATGTTTTGCACCAATTGAAGTTTCCCGAACTTGGCCACTGGGATAGCCCCCATTTAGAGCGTGTGGCAGAGGGTCACAAAGTTCGAGAGTAGCTACAGTGGCGTACTACTGTTTCTAGGCACTCCGGTCTCCAGGAAGGAATGCTGGACAGCTTTAGACAAAGATAACTAGAACATGGCTGGAAGTGTTGCAAACACTTTCCTGCCATGTTAAAGTTGACCAAGCTTAGAGTTCTTCACAGACATTACATCTGCTTATAGTTTGGCCATTCCACAGCGTCATTTGATTGGTGAGGGAGTTTATTCAGTGATCTGTTTGGTAAAACTAGGGGAATTATCCCAAGGTGCTCTAAATCCGAATACCGTAGGCTAACCGCATCTTTTGCTAATAGTTATCACATGGATGTTGTATATAAAAATATAGAGTTGGAAAGAGACCACAGGGGCCAATCCAGTCCAACCCCCTGCCATACCGGGAAATCCTCAATCAACGCATACCCACAGAGGCATTAAGCCTAGCCCTTAAAGACCTCCAAGGAAGGGAGACTCCACTAACTCCGAGGGAGTCTAGTGTGCTTGCTCCACTGTCGAACATCCCTTACTGTCAGGAAGTTCTCCTAATGTGAGCGCGGAATCTCTTTTCTTGCAGCTTGCCTCCATTGTTCAGGTACTGTTCTATGCCAGTAGCAGAAAAGAGAAAACAAGCTTGATCCCTACTCATATGAAAGCCCTTCAAAATTCTAAAACAGGGTATCATCCATCACCTCTTAACCTTCTTTTCTCCAGGTTAAACATCCCCAGCTCCCTAAGTCATTCCTCATCGGACATGGTTCCAGACCCTTCCCTTTTTGGTTGCCCTTCCTTTGGACACCCTCCAGTTTCCAAGTCCTTTCTGAATTGTGGCGCCATGAGAACGGACACAATCTTCCAGGTGGGGATGACCAAAGCAGAAGTACAGTGGCCCACTATTACTCTCTGATTAGGGCACTATACTTTTTTGATGCAGCCTAAAATTGCCTTCTTTAGCTGCCGCATTGCAATGTTGACTCATGTTCAAACTTTGGTTCTACTTGGACTCCTAGACCCTTTCCACACCTAGTCATTCAGCCAGGCGTCCCCCATCCTATATCTGTGCTTTCATTTCCGACACTAAAGTGCAGTATCTTACATTCTCTACGTGTTGAATTTCATTTGTTTTTAAAGTCTACAAACATTAGAATATTGGCCCGTTCGCACGGGGCCACAAAAAGTACGTGCTTAGGCACGTACTAGGGTTAGAAAGCGGCGTCCTTTCCAGAACCCCTAAACCCTTGTTACTCACCGAGCACGTACAAAATGGCGGCGCCATTTCACATGGGGTGCCACCATCTTGACGTAGTGGACGCTTAGCATCCGATTGTTCGGCGCCATAGGATTCCGCAAGTGCGCCATTGGCAACTTTCGCGTGTCGTCATAATGGTTGCCGCAAAAAAAAAGCCGCTTTTTGCAGCTTCTTTTTGCTGCGTGGAACATCCTGCATGGTTTGGCCGCTGCAGCTGCTCTGCGCAGCAAATACCGGTGCAGCAGGACCGCCCTTTGGATGCGTCTGGAAAGCGCCTGAAGTGCAAATGCTAGGTGCTTCTGGTGTATCAAAGCTTTCACAAGCATGTATGATGCAGTTTTCCTGTCCTTCTTGTGTTGCTTGCATGGGCCAAGACCTTATCTGTTTGATCAGTATAAGTTACTGAATATCTAAATGTACTTTACCAAGAGTTATCCACTTTGGGAACAACATATAGTGGCCAACACAACGCTTAACATAAAGTGCAGTACTGACCATTAAAGGATTTCAATCTGCTGTCGTGTGCCTTCACGTCATTTCTGACCTTACGGGTTTGAAACCTGGGTGAAACCCTATCATGGTGGCTTTCTTTGAAGTGTCTTCAGAGGGTTGCCACTGCTATTCCTCTTTGGGCTGAAGGAGTGTGATTTGCCCACGGTCTTAAGTGTTTTTACATGGCTAAGCCAGGATTTCAACCCCTGGTCTCCATGGATGGCCCCTCTTCCAACCTAATGATTCTAAGGCCAATGCTCCGACCAGTACACAACCGGTGGCCAATTTGCTTCCCCTCCCCCCCCCCCCTTAATCTGCCTACATGCAGACAGCATGTGACAAAATACATCAGGATTGCATTTAACTGAATGAATGGTTATCAGAACGCAACAGGGAATTTTGCATTTGGCAGTCTTAGATCTAACAAACTTTGCTGTACATTCGAATCCAATTACCATTAGACCAAAACTACAACCAAGACAATTTGCAGTGGAAGAATAAAAACTAATAATTACTTGATGTGTTAGTGAAGAAAGGGACACAGTAGCAGAAGTATGGGGCAAAGTGTTGCAATTCGTGTTTGCCTCATTATTTTGTGAGAAATTAATCTTTCTGGCCTCCTCCATTTCACTGGATTTACAGTGGACTGAGCCACTGTTGTGAATCTGAATTGCCACAGAGGACCAATTTTCACCCATAGAGCAGGGTGGGCACTGTGTGGCTCAATGCGTGCTGCTGTGACCCCAACCGTCCTTTTTGTAGACACTTCGTTCTTCTAAATTTTTACTTTCAAATCAGGCTGTATTTTGGCCTCAGAGTGGCAGCAAAGTACAAAGTGCATCCTAGTTGATGGAGGGGAATGGAACACACATGTCTGTATTATAGGATAGTGATATCATCGAGCCTGTACCCGACGGCCAAAAATAAGGCTGCTTCGCCTCATTTGGAGGTATGCTCTTTAAATGAATGTATGTGTTCCTAAGAGCCAGAAGCTGTGCTAAAAGCTTCAGCCTTGTCGCAGTTTCTGGCCTCTTAGATGCGTGTGTCATTTAAACAGCATTACCTCCAAACAAGTGACATGAACCCAGCTTTATTTTGCCTTTCTGTAGGGCCCATCGTGCATAATTTAGTCTCTTTTAGTTCAGGATTCAATAGTCCATATCATATCAATTTAAGTCATTTAAATACATTTACTGCTCAACATATGTACCCTATTCATAATAATTTATTAAATTACATCAACACAAGGGGAGTTGTTCACATGTATCTGTGGCTTTGGGAGGAATGTTACTAAAATTTAAATATATAATGAATTCATTTTTATAATTAATTCATGTTTAACATTTTTATATATGCTTTTTTTTTAAAAAACCTACTCCTTCCCAAAGAAACCAAAGATTGTGGGCCTTGAGGACTTGACAATGATAAAAAGTGCGGCTTTGTAGCAGCTGCCAACAGCCAGAGTAATAAAACAAGTGTCGCTTGATACATGTAGCTGAAAGGAAAGGGATTTTTTGGTTCAGTTAACAATGTGTGAGGACGTGTGTGTGGGTTTGGAGGGGGGATATTCTTGACCACAAAGCCATTGCTATCTATAGAAAAAACAACTGTGAAACCAGAACTTAGTGTAGGTTCTATTGGGCAATAGTAAATATCCATCCTCAAAAAAGATTAGCACAGACCAGTCTGTGCTCTTTCTAGCCCGGATTTGTTTAACATTCCCTTAAAGTTCTTTCTTTCTGAACTCAGTTAAAAACATTTTTAACAACACCCTGATCATAAAAATTATCATTCCTAAGCTATCGTACATGAAGGCGTGGTGCATGGTGAGATAAAGAGTGAACTTATATTAACTCATGAAAAGCAGTCATTGTTCTTGCATATTTCCATGAAAATAAGAATTTCTTAATGACAGCACTAGGTGTAATCCGTTAACAGTTAGCTCTTGGCGTACTGGATTGGAGATGGAGTACCTGGGATGGTGTTCTGTGAATTTGATTATTAGCTACAGGCACTTGGGGATGGTGATTGATTAGTTGCTATTCACTCATGTGGGGAGTGAGGCTCTGGTGGGGAGCCACTCCTTGAATCCTGCCAAAATAATTCACAGAATTTCTTCCCTTGTTTCTTCCTAGTTTAAAAAAATTTCCCCGAACCTGAACACAGTTGCACACACTGTTTGTTGTTAAAACAATTGACTTTAATATTACCTATAGGGGTAGCCCATCTTGGTCTCATACAGCAAAAAAACTAAATCCCACAAAAGAGAGATGTCTTTTATAGGCAGCCAAAATGCACAAACAATTAATGTAAGCTTCACAGCTCCTCTGGCTTCCTTTACGATGGCAAATGATGTTTTTAACAACAAAATCCTTACAGGACGAAGAGTGATGATGTTTACGGATCCCCCTTGTGCAGCTTTTCTTTTATGTTTTCTTATTGGGTTAAACAATTACCTATTACAGCATATCTACAGTTTTTCGAGATGTAACCGTACAGAGACACTTTTGAGAAATGAATATTTCCTGCCCATCGAAAGGGGCCTTGGCTTCACCTAGCATACCGGATTTGGAAGCAGAGTTGCTTTACGCAGTTTAAATTTCCAATATCCTTTGTCTTTCGAACCCCATATGGCCTAAGCCGAGTTTCGCCGAGCCTTGTATTGTGACCCTCCAAACCAAATTGAACTTACAACAAAAGCAACATCTTTCAACAGTATTATCAGGCCTTTTATAGAATCATTAGAGTTGGAAAGACACAAGGGCCATCCAGTCAACCTCCTGCATGCCAGGAAATCACAATCAAACGCACTGCTAACAGAGACCATCCGCCTTGTTTAAAGACCTCCAAAAAATGGACCTCCATCACACTCCCGAGGAGGTGTGCGCCATTGTCCAAACAAGCTTTTACTGTTCCAGGAATTTTCCTCCCATGTTTAGGAATGGAAGCTTCTTTTCCTTTTGCTTGCAATCCAGTGTTTTCCTGTGTTCTAGTCATCTCTGAAGCACAGAAACAAGCCTTGCGCGCAACTCAATGTGACACCACCTTCAATACCCATTTACTTAACAAGGCCTATCATTCACTTTCTTTAACCATCGCTTCTTTTCCAGGCTAAACATACCTAGCTATCTAAGTCTTTCCGCATAATTCAAAAGCTGGTTCTAGACCCTTCAACCATTTTGTGGCCCTCCTGTGGACATGCCCAATTGTCAACATCGCTTTTTGAAGGGTGAATGCCGCAGAACGGGAACACAGTATCAAGTGAGCTTTGAGCCAAGCAGCATCACACATGGTGAGCCAGTTTCACGCACCACACTAATCTCTCTAAATCTGAGTCCCACTACACACAAAAGGGAAAATAAATGGTTGGAGTAGTAGTATAGACTCATCCTTTAGAGTCTAACAGTTCATAGAGAGGAGAAGAATGATTCCAGAAAACGGCAGCGTCCTGGTAAGTATGCTCTGGTCCCTGATTCCACGTAGCTGAGGTTGAGATTGGAGTGGGGGCTGCGGCTCCCCATACAAATGCTGCCAGGTGCTGAAATCAATAGACGTCAAGTAAGTGAACAAATAAGTAGCAAAGAAACATCCAACTGCTCCCAGAGGTTTTTAAATTGGAGAAACTGACATAATTAAACAACCATAGATTTTGAAACAGAGCTGCCTATAAATCTCCCCATCCACTCTCCCCCTGGCAAGCTTGTTGCTTCATCCTTCTGTCGTGTTGGACTAGCATTACGTTTTCCAGTGTTTTGTTTTTGTTGTTTTTTTATCTTGGACTGGCTCTTAGTTAAGACTCTATGTCACTTCGTGGATTTGTTATCGTGACTGGCTGACTTGCGAATGAACCTCTGCACAGCCTGACAACCACCCTCTTGCCTTCTCCCCATCATCCTACTCATAGATCTTTCTTGGTATCCTGCTAGATATCCTATGACTGATCATGGCTGAATTATAGCGAATGTAAAGCTCAAGCCAATTGGCTATAATCTTGAAAGCCTGGAAACAGAAAGAAGTCCCAGCAGAGCATTGTCCCCCCCATCTTTTCAAAAGGGAAAAAAGGAGGATCCCAACAATTAGCGTAACCAGTTAGTCGGACATCAATACCAGGAAAATGCTAGAGCAGATCATTAAAACAGATAATCTGTGAACATTTAGAAGGAATGCCATAATCACAAAAAAGTCAACATGGGTTTCAGAGAAAAAAGTCATGCCGACAATCTGTCTATCTCTCTGTCTCTCTCTTTTGGATAAAATTTACCAGCTTGGTAGTGAAGGGAACACTGTGGATATTGCATATTTGATGTTGTCAGCTATCAAGCAGCTTCTTCGACTTTAGAATCTAGGATTCTATGCAAGATCATCTCCTTCTCCTTCCTTTGTGCTGTTTTTATGGCTTTTCCATTCTTCTTAACTTTCCCAATTCTGTTCCCACCTTCCTTTCATGACCGTATTGGTTGAAGCCACATTAACATTACTGAGCTTGGGCTTAGTTCATTGGGTTGTATAGGTTATGGGTACAGATTAAAGGATCAAATATTAAAAGCTGATTTTTGGGAGGATATGTTTGGAAAAGTTTGTTGCGGACTACAATCCCTGTATTAAAACTCTAGTGCTTCAATAGGTCAAAAACTAGATTGTCTGTTCACGAGAGACTGGGAAGAAACTTTGGGTGGATTACAATCTATGTGTTGTTAAAAGCAGTATTTAGACAACGTTAAAAAGAGCTGGAAAAGACTTATCACTGGGAGGCCACATCCCTAGGTTCTCAGGCTTGCGCCTGAAATCTCAACAAACCTGCGGCCTACTTGGTTACCTGTTGTGCAAGGGAGCTTCAATGGCAGAAATTCCAGCTTCAACATCTAGCAGTTCTTGAAGTAACACAGCATTTCACAGACAGGAAATAGCTTATCCGTCCAGCCAAGAATTACTGACCAGGACTTTATCCACACTGGGTTTTTTTGAGCTCAGATCGGTGAGATTGGTGATGCGGGATTCACGTTAGACGTTCATGTTTTCTCACCTGGTTGCTTTCAATGGGAGTCCTTCTGTGGGGCTTCCACGGGGTTCTGAACTGAATCTTCCTGGTCCTGTCATTCTGGCGAGCCGCTCAATAGTGGATTGAGGGATTCGCATTGAGGCTGGGTTGAACTCACTGAGATTGGTTCTTGGTGTGGAATTCCAGTCTGCTGATGCTCTTGAACACCATCACAAGACCCCCGGGTTGCAAATATCCCATATGCCCTGCTGGAATTTGCCCCATTTGCTCCGTGGCCCTTTCCGCTTTCAGGGCAACTGGGGCTCCATTTGAGCTCTCTCTCTCCTTCCTTCCTTCCCCACTGCACCTTCTGCAGCGCAGCCGGCCAGCCAGTGCTCTCTCTCTCTCTCCTCGTCTCTCTCTCCTCTCTCCTCATCACCACACCACACATCAGCATATATACCTACACATCAGTCCAGGGGGCATAATGGGATAGATTTGCTGGGCCAGGATCGGGGAGCAGAGCCGTCAGGGGGTGATGGGATAGGTCGCTGGGGCCAGGATGGGGAGCAAGAGGCAGTCAGGGATGATGGTATAGTCGCTGGGCAGCTGGGAGGCAGAGGCAGTCAGGGGTGATGGGATAGGTCGCTGGGCCCAGGATCGGAGGCAAGGCAGTCGGGTGGCTGATGGGATAGTCACGGGCCAGGGATCAGGAGCAGAGGCAGTCAGGGGGGAGGGGTTTGAATGGGCTCGGTCCTGGGCCCAGGATCGGGAGGCAGCAGAGGCGTGGGGGTGGATGGGCTAGGGTCACGGGCAGGTCAGAGGGCGAGGCAGTAGGGGGGTTGATGGATAGGCTCGCTGGGGCCAGGCGATTGGAGGCGGTCAGGGGAATGATGGGCTAGATCGCTGGGCCGGATCGGGCGGGCAGGGCAGAGTCAGATTTAGTCGGGGGTTGATGGGTGATGGGACGGTTCACTGGGGGCAGGATCAGGAGCCAGGGCAGCAGTGGGGTGATGGGCTAGGTCGCTGGGGCCGGACTCGGGGCGGCAGCGGCAGTCGGGTGGTGATGGATAAATACGTTGCTGGGGCCAGGGGCTGAGGCTTAGGTGGGGGTCGGGGGCGGATGGGGCTGCCGGGGCAGTCGGGGCTTGCTGGGTACAGGGTGAAGGAAGGGAGCAGATCGGGGTCTAGGAGGATGCAGGGGAAGATGTGACAAGAGGATAGATATATGTTGCTGAAATAGATGAGGGAAATGACAAGAGGATAGATATAGATGTGGATGAAATGGAAGGGGGCTCTGACACAGAGGACCCTTTGAATTTGGCTGCCAGGGATGGGAAAATAGAAGGGAGGAAGAAAAGGGAAGCTGTCATTCCTGTGAAAGTGGGGGGGGGGGGGAATAGCTGTCATTCCCGTGAAAGTGGAGAGTGGAGTCAGGCTCCCTTCTTCACCCCGGAAGTGCAAAGGTTCAGGATGCCTTCAGGGCCCCACTGAGGATGTGCAAGGGTCCGAATTCGAATCGTTGAATCCCCATGGTATGCAAAGGTGTGGAAATACAATTTGCACTCACTCTGCTTTGCCTGAATCTGCATCACGTGACTTCATTGGATTCAATTCCCCCTCAGTTCGGAAGGGCAACGGAACAGCAACCAGGTGTGATAAAACAGCTACATTATAACATCAATTCGGATCACTCAATTCGCACTCATCCCTGATCTTAGCTCCAATAACCTCAGTGTGATAAGGTCCCCTGTGAAAATGAGATGCCTTGTACCCAGAGGTTCTCAGATTGTGTAGCATCTCTTACACAGAGTTGGATAAATTTCATCTTTAAACTGTGGAAGATCACTGGCATTATCTCAACAATACTGATAGCCATATTATTTGCCAGCTTCAATATAAGGCAACTTCATTTGTTAGCTGGTGTAAAGAAAGGAACTTAAACATCTTAATGTATCATCTGAATACTTTACACTTAACAGGTGTCTGTGAATAGAAATTGGGGAGAGGGGCAGAAAAAAAATTCTCAGACATGATCATGTTGGAAGGAGTTGTCTGCTTCTCCTACTGGTGGCTGTGTACTTCAGTTCAGGTGAAAAGCTGTATAGAATATGTGGGGAAAAGTTCAAGGGAGTAGGCAAATACTGTTGAAAGATTGTGAAATATGACTGCCCAAGGGATTAGAAAAATGACTGTGAGTGCTTAAAGACTACAGAAGAGTTACTATCCTCAGGGTACAGTTAGACTTCTTAAATAGTGAGGAAATACTGCAGGCCATAGTTCACACAGGCACATGATGCCAGCTGTCAGATTAGTCAGTTAGCTTCTCAATAATCCTTTAAAGTCCCATCTTGCTCAAGAGCTTCTCATCCATCTGCTTTGGACTCCTTGCTCCTCTGTTCACTGACCTTCTCATAGCAATTTCCAAGTGTCAGGCATTATGTGGCCAAATCAACTTCCCATGCACGAGAAAGATGTAACTCCAGGCCTGGGAAAAATAACTCAAAATAATTTGCCAAAATAATTTGTCTTGGTGGGGAATGGAATAGGTTGGACTTTGTCTTGTTGCTAATAGTCTGAACGTAACAAGGAACTTTAAGAAGAATCCTGTTTTGTTTTGGGCAAAAAATGTATACAGTCTGGAAAAAAAAACCTGCAAAAATTGGTATCTAAGTACTAAAACAGAAACAATTCCCTACAGCGGAATGAATAGGTAAATAAATGTACTGTCATTATATAATGTTTTTGCATAATTGAGAGGAAAGAATGAATATAGCTAATAATTTTAAAGACTTATTATAACTTACCTAGGCCCATTACAGACGGGCTCTTGAGGCGTCCTATACACACAGGTGCCGCCATTATTACGTGCCGGACACATAGTGTCTGCATGTCGCGCAGCACTTATACACACATTGGCGCCTCGTGGCATCATAACTGCGCCGCGGGAAGAAGCACCATTTTGGGGCTTCTTTTTTGCTCTGCGCGGGAGCCGTGTGGTTTGGCTGCTGCGGCTCCCTCGCGGAGCAACCAGCAGCGCCGGCAGACCGCCACTTTTAGGTGGACTATAACGCGCCTTAGAAGACTTATTTTAGATTTATTACAAATGAGGATGATTAGAAATAATGTTTTGCTTAGTTCAGGAATGTAATATACAAACATATTTTAAACTTCTGTGTTGTTTCTTTGAGACCTTCTATATTAGTAGTACCACCCTTCATGCTATCATAATTTAAGTTTTCTGATCAGGTAGAATAACTGATACTTTATTAAATGAATAGTTGAGCTGTATGAACATATAAAATGTACTAAAGATGGATGCAATACCGCTATTTCTCAGTGGCCCTGTTTTAGCTCTACCTATATCCTGGGGTGGGACAAGTATGATCCTGGGCCCAAAGGGGCTTTCTCAGTCTGTTTTTGGAGGCCTTGACTGCTCCAGTGTAATCTCTCTTAAAAGCCTGGTGAACTGGCAATTTGTACCAAGATTCAGAGGGCATTGATTCAGAGAGGCATGATTACCATTTTGGGGGACCAAATGTAAAGATTTAGGCCTTTTAAAAATATGCTAGGAGAACTGGTGGAGAAGGCTATCCCCTTTCTTTCTGTTTGTTGTTTATGGACACCTCCTGATTCTCTGTGACTTGGACTGATGTACCAGCTGACCCTCCTCTTTTTTTGTTAAATTAATGTTACCCATTCTTTTATATTAAACACTTCATCACCTGATCATATTTAACTATTAAATCAATCCACAAGCCACAGAACAATCTCCTTTCCTCCCAAGTTTCAAAAACAGGGACTCAGTCCCTGCTGCAGGAAGAATGTATGGTATAATAAACACTTTGACCTCAGGGGAAGAGAGAACCCCCTCAGTTCTGACCACAGTGTCCCTTCCATCTCCAGCAGGGGCTCAAGCTTGGGCTAATGATTAAAGCCTCCCTTCATATCCTCTGTGATCCCAGTCCAGTTCAGCCTGTCCCTACATGCCAACTGATTTTTTAAATAAACTTTAAGTCTTGCATGCCTCTATCCTAAGAATAAAGGAAGGGGTCTGTGTTTTCTGTACTGTCTGCTTATACCACATTTCTTTTCCTGTCCATACCTAATTGCTGAATTTTCATTTATCTTATCTTTTGAAACCCTCCTACCTGGAGCCAGCTGGGAAAGCAAGCACTGTACTCTTGAAGATTCCAGTTCAGATCTTCCACACACCATTCTGCAACTGGTACAGAAGTCCTGACGCATGTTGCTGAATGACTTCCTTGCATCTCCCAGTGCTAACACTGAGAGTGGAATCTACAAGGGCTAAAGGACTTCAGGTTAGTAAAGGCCCCCAGGGTCATAGAATTATAGAGTTGGAAGAACCTCACAGGGCCATCAAGTCCAATGCCCTGCCGAGGGTCACTTCTCCAGCAGCATGCGAAAAGAGCAGCAGGGAAGGTAATATAATCATAAGAGGGCATTGAAATAGTTGTGTGGATCTAGGCAAAGGCCAATACTGCTTTATCTTCGCAAACAACCTCTTTGGCCTTTGCCTAGTTCCACACAGCTATTTAATGTCCTTTCATACCGTTAGATGATAATAATAATAATAATAAAATACTAATATAATATAATATTTATTTATTATTTATTATAGCCCGCCCAATCACAAGGAATCCAGGCAGTTTACAACAATAAAAATATAGAGAATACAATAAAATAAAATACAAAAAAATAAATAAATACAATAAAATAAAATAAAGAGAGCACATTAGTTACAGTAATTTACAGTTAGGCCTGATGGAATTGGGCCTATCTTTTTCAACTTCCCCCCAGGTCTGATAGACAGTTGGGATGGAGAGGGCTCTCTTCTGTGAGGTAAGAATATATTTTTATTAATTTTAATTTAATTCTTCTCATCTAATAACTGTTCAACAGTAGAATACTGCCTCATAGTGTCGTGAAGGCTGCTTCTTGGGATTTTTAAAGAGGCTGGGATTGTACTTCCTGCATGGCAAAGAGTTGGACGGAATGGCCCTTGTGGTCTTTTCCCACTCAGTGATTCAATGATTCTAATAATAATAAATAATAATAATAATAATAATTTAGGATTTATTTAGACCACCCAATCACTGGGAATCCAGCAGCTTACAACAGAGGGGATAATAGACAGTTCCTGCCCTCAGGCTTACAATCTAAAAAGAACACGACAAAAGGAGAAGGGAATGGTGTGTGTGGGGGGATCAGGTGCAGCATTCTCTCTCCCTCTGAGACTTGGACCAAGGCAGATGGACTGGAAGGAGGGCTCTTCTTCTTCAGGCCCAATGGTGTTAAGCCAGTCCTTTCACTCCCTCTAAGGACCAAAAGATGACAGTTGGAAGGAGGGAGGGGAGGGCTCTTCTCTTCAGGCCCGATGGCGTTGGGCCTGTCTTTCCTCTCCCCTAAGGCCAAAAAATATATGAATAGTTGAATGTTAGCTGTAACTGCAAGGAGTGGAAGGGCCTTGTGAGGAGACGGGATGGCTAATAGGAGGGTATATTGTTCTAAAGTTCATAAAGGACTTAGCTTTCAAAGGGGTATGACAATTTCCAGCCATCATGCTGGTACCTCAGGTTCTCATCCTTAATGACTTAGGCTGAGTTTCATGTATCTCTGCTTGCATACATTCGCCCTAGTAAGCCTTGTTTTGTATCACCCTCACTGTCTAAATTCAGGTTGCAGACTAATCAGGACATGGATTTGCATCTACTAAGTGCCTTGGCTGAGTCCATATGGTCAGACACATATGCTCTCTAATAAATGGTTCTCATATAGGGGCTGTACACTCAACCCCTAAGGATGGTGTGACACCGCCCCTTTCTAGCCAGAGTGGGACTACAGCAACTGCACGCTGCAGCCCCAGTCCAGACTTTCCAGGGTGCAAAAACGAACAGCAAAAAGCAGCTCCTTTTTGCACTCTGGAAAAGGAACGATAGCTGCGAAGGTGTGACTATGCAGCACTCCTTCGGTGCTGTGGTCATGCAGACGCAGTGCCAGAGGAGCGCCATGATGCCATGCGCCATGTGGAGCAGCATGCGTTGGGGGCGGGGGGTAGAGTCGTGGCCTTCATCATGTGGATTTGATGGCCCAACTTCGTCCCCAGGCCGGCCTTAATGGCCGATCTGAAGAGTCCCATAGTCAGCATCAGCAATAAGGGTTGGGCATACCCATTCCACCATACTGTATACAATTTCCCCATTGTATAATTTGCTATTCTTCTTAATGTTTGCAAGTAGACAAATGTGAATTATTGATATTTGTATTAAAATTTGTAATTTTTAAAATTTATTTTCATAGGATAAATAGTTAAGAAAAAGTGTAGGCTGAAAACGCAGAAGAGTAAAATTGTGCATCACACTTACTAAAGTTAGATACCAAGAAAACTAATAATTACACTGGAGAACATTGAAGCAAGTGAAAATCATGAACTTTTTACAACTTTTGCCCTCAGCAGAGAGAAGACCTTCTCAGCCCCTTGGACTCCATAGCCAGGTGGAATGTGGGATGAAAGACTGAAGTGAAATTCCTTCTCTATCTGCACTACCTTAATCCAGTGCAACAATTCTGGGAAACCCAGTTTCATAAAACAACTCCTTCTATAAATTGATTTAGTTGAACATGAGCATTTCATTTATTTAAAGAATTATAAGCAAGTGTTTGATAGTATATGTGGAAGAAAAGAAATGCCTAGTGAAATGCCATCCACCTATATTTATATATGCAGCATGGGCCACCTAGACTCATATCTGGGACAGAACTAAATGCTCTTCTTATCTTTTAGAAATGTTAAGTTGGAAGAACCTACTCCAGCAAGGAGTAGACAAAGCTTTTCAGAAGGCTAGCCAAGAGCTGTTCAACCAGAAAACAATCCCTCCTTGTTCCTCTCTGCTCGCAATGGCAATATGTACACGCCATCTGTATATGGCTGCCTCGCATCTCTTCTGGCACAGTAAGATGCACGTGTTCTCTCTCTCTCAATCTCTCTCCTCTCTCTCTCAGTGATACTGCGCGACCAGCTTTAGTTTCTCTCCCTCTGACTGAGAATGTATTCATTTCCTGCAGAATGAAGGAACCTACAATCTCACTTGCCTGGAAGACAATTTCATTGTCACAAAAGGTGGAAGAGGCAACAAGGGAGTCAGCTATTTTAGATCTGATTCTAACCAACAGGGATGGCCGGTTAATGGTCCAAGTAGTAGGAGCTTAGGTGGGAGTGATCATGTTCTCCGGAGGTTTTGTTATACAGTGAAAAGGAGAAGCAAGGCATAGGCTCCATCAGACTGGCACTTTGCGCTGGCGTAACTGGAAGCTTCGGTTTCCTCTACCTGAATCCCTCCGAAGCAAGTACTACTGACTACCAATCAGGGTATTTTAACCCTGAATGCCCTCTTGGAGAAATCGGGTTTTAAAATGAAGGCGCCTGGCTGTCAATCAAATTTAGTTTCTGCGATCGTCATAGGTGACGTTTCCAGCACTCAATTGGCCATCAGAAGTGTGCTTCCTCCCTCCTTTTTTAAAAAAAGAACCAGGCGCCAGTATGCACAGATTTGTCAAATTTAAAAATCTCGTGTGTGTGTGTGTGTGTGTGTGTGGGTATTTGGGTCAGTGCAGGTTATGATCTTCCCTTGGCCCGCTTTCAACCCCAAATGCAACCTAATGCCATCTCTGCATCCTGTATCCTCCATCCTTGCCACCCAAAATGTCTCATACACATGGTAATA
>NC_056525.1:131361174-131366312 GCF_019175285.1 Sceloporus undulatus | reverse complement strand
TAATAATAATAATAAATTCCTCACCTCGGAATGCCAGAAAAGGATGCGATGCTATGCATTCTTTGCTTTCCCTAGGTTACCCCTGAATTCCTTAGAGACAGTAGCAAAAGCATTCTGTGTATCAATTTGCCAATTTGCCAAATTGGAAAGAGAAACGTTGTAACATTCGCATTGTAGAATTCATCCGCAAAGGAAAAAAGTGCTCTTTGCAGCATTCCCCCTTTGCTGGAAGCGAGGAAATGAAAGGGAAAGTGAATGAGCAGCTAGCCACATTCTATCTAATATATATCTACCTGAAGCAAAAACCATGCGCATAGACTGCCAAAAATAATTTTAACATTTTTTTTAAAAGGGAAAGCTCCCTGGTGGAGAGCGGAGGCTTGCTCTGTCCCTCTGACCTGCCCTGAATTGATCCTTCCTCCTGCTTACATTCTATCTATACAGTATATCTATTGCAAAAACATGCACATTTTTTGTCAAAAATAATTTTTAAAATTAAAAAGGGGGGGGGGGGAAGCTGCCTGGTGTGAGCTCTGTTCATGCCCTCCCTCTGACCTGCCCTGAATTGACCCTTCCTCCGGCCTCTTCCTTCGCCTCCTCCTGCTCCATTGTAGAATGCCCTCAATGGCCCCCTTCTTCCCCCCGGCTCCTTCATCCTCCTCCTTCTCCTCCTCCGTCACTTTCTCCAATCCCCCCCTCTGACCTCCCTCTGACTGCCTTTTGCAGGCCCCGTTAGTCACCCCGATTCCCCCTTTTTGCCTCCTGTCACTCTTTCCCTCCTTTTTGCATCCTTCCTCTGGCTCCTTCCTCCTCCTCCTCCTTCGCCCCGATGAAGGGTGGGAATGTCCTGCCCACTGCTCTCCCTCTGACCTAAATCTCTCCCCTGAACTGGCCCCGATCATGATCGGGGGAAATTTCATATTGGTGGAACCCGGGTTTTTTCAAAACAGAGTCCGCTTTTGCCCCGATTGCAAATGACCTGTGCTAACGGGCATTTGCCACGAAACGTTTGTGCATGCCTCGAAATGAATTTGGAGAGATTCGGGGCCAATAAGAATGTCACATGCAAGAATCAATTCCTGATCTGGGGTAAAGTGTAGTCTGAATGGCCCCATAGTCAGACACACATTCTAGACTTTAGGAGAGCTGATTTCAATAAATTTAGAGAAATACTGGGGGTAATCCCATGGTCGGGTATTCTAAAAGAGGAGTTCAAGACAGATGGGAGTTTCTCAAAAGGGAGATACTGAAGGCACAAATTAAAACAGTTCCAGTCAGGAAGAAAAATAGGAGGTGTCTCAAGAAACCAGGATGGATGACTAATGAACTTTCAACTGAGCTATATTTTAAATGGGACAAACATTTGTTCTTACTTGATGTCATTGTGCCTTTGCTAGAGACTGCCAATAGGCAAGCAGAAAAAAATTAGAAACATGGTTTTTCACTGCAGAATTCTGCTAAAATTATTCTGGAATTGCTCTGAAATCCTGCAGGTACTCTGCCCAGCAGCTGGCTGGCTCCAGGATTGGAGTCTTCTCCTATGGCTCTGGATTAGCAGCTAGCATGTTCTCCCTGAAGGTGTCCCAAAATTCTGATGCAGGTGAGTTCATCCTGTTGTGGAGATCCATTTTTCCTCTTCCCAAATATTTAAAAATATTTTAAGGTGGGTAACAAAGATCATAAAGATTATGGAAACCAAGCTGTATGAAGAATGGTTGACCTGTGCTCCCTTAAATGGCTGAGGGAGTTGTGTATGTTCAACTTGACAAAGTGATACAAAAGCCAGATATTTGGGCTTTCTTTCAGCTACCTGGTCTGTTATGAGTGGTGAGCTTATTTCCTTCCGCTTCAAAGGATAGGACCCAAACTAGGGATCAGAATTACAAGAGGTTTCTACTAAACATTAGAACAAACTTGGTAGTGATAATTGCTGTTCAGTACTGGAAAAGACTGGTTCAGAAGGTGGTGAATGCCACTAGAGGTTTTTTAACAGAGGATAGATGGCCATCTATCAGGGATACTTTGACTGTACACTTCCTTGTACACTGTACAATTCCTTGGACTAGGTGATAGAATCCAAAGACATAGACATGTTACTCTGGAAAACCAGTGGGAAAGGGATCTTGTAGCACATTTGAGACTAACTGAATGAGATAAACTGGTAGCATGAGCTTGCACCTACTTCCTGTTCCCCGTACATGTGAGGAGGTAGGCTTAAGTCTATGAAAGATCATGCTACCAACTTCTCTCTTTCAATTAGTCTCAAAGGCTACAAGATCCCTTTGCATATTGGACCAGATGGCTATTCTGGATCCTCCACAGCACACAAACCTACTCACACATTTTTTGTTCTGGAAGAAACACATTTTACAGACACTGGGGCTAGATTTCAAATGATTTATTAAAATTTTTTAAATATTTTAAAAAAAGTATTATGGGGCAAGAGATTTCTGGGAACCACCGCCATGTACACAAACAAACACTCCTGCACTCCCAGGATTAAAAAAGCTTTTTAAAAAATACAGTAAACATTCATTTGTAAGACAATATGATGTAATAAGTATAATGATAGATCAAAATTTAGAAGATACAGGTTGAGGTTCTCACTGAGCCATGGGTGTCACAGGGTGTCCTTGAGCCCCCTTTTCTGTCTCACAGGGTTTTTGAAAGGATAAAGTGGAGAGAGTAGGAGAACTATGGATAATACCCTGAGCTCATTGGAGGAAACACCCAGCTTCCTCCCTTGTATTGAAAAGGGATACAAGTGAATGGATGCTACCTCAAAAATGATAAAACATGAAGATTAGCATGAGGTTGTGGCTGCTGGGATCCTCCCACACACTGGTAATCATCCCAGACCACCAATATTCTTTGGGCTCCAAGCACTGCTGCCAGGCTGTTGGCTGCCAGCTTGTCATGTGGGATGGCAGCTCCTTCAAGGTGACTTTCATAAATCACAATCAATAGCATGCTCATAGTCGCATACACAATCTCTTCCCTTCTCCTCCTCTCTTTTCAATACAAGTGAGGAGACTGGGTATCCACTGCTACTTATGGCATTCTCTCCCATGTTCTGCCTTTGAGATCTGTCCATCAGAACCAGAGGCCTGTTAGAGTTAGGAAACTCTAGCAGTAGCTCAGACATGGGAAAAATATTGGCATGGATTGGTTGGAGACATCCCCCAAGAATAGGGTTGCCATAATTTGCTACCACCAAACCGGAACAAACATAGAAAAAATGTAGGACAAAATTTTCCTGAAAATGTAGGACATTCAATAAAAATAGAGGACACAACCAACTAGGAGTCAAAATTACTTTTTTTAAAAGGCGCACAACAGTAGAATTCAAAGATATGGAGATGTCATACAGTCGGCCCCTTATACACTGATTTTTTTATACATGGATTCAAGCATACACGGTTTGAAAATGTACCAAAAAAGTATAAATTTACCTTGATTTTCAATTTTTTTATAAGGGACACCATTGTGCTATGTCATTATATTTAATGGGACTTGAGCATACATGGATTTTGTTATACACGGGGGATCTTGGAACCAAACCCAAGCGTATAACAAGGGTCCACTGTACTTGAGTCCTGACTGAATGATGCATCTGAGGAAATATACTTGTCTAAGAAAGCTTATGCTGCCTAGTTGCTGCTGCTCTGCTGGAGCCTGGAGGAGCCTCGACCGCGGTGCTGCCTCCAAGGCTTCACCGAGGCAGAGAGTAAGGAGAATAGTCCTCACAGACATTTTGCCTTCTTTGTAATACAGCCTATGGAGAGAATTTTGTATGTGATAATATGGGATGGACAAGGGTCATGAGACAGGTAGGCACAGTGTGGAGGACAGAGAGAGAGGCATGCCTACACTTCTCAGGGAATATCTCTGAGGATAGGACAACCTCTGAGCATGGGACAACCTCCTCTCTCTGTGGAGAAGAGTGGGGAGGGGGACCTGGCAAACAAGACCTGCCAGCTTGAAGCAACCACCTCCTCTGCTGTTTAGACCAATTTGAAGGCCATTTGCAAAATAAGGCACTAGGTTTGCAGTGATCATTTTCCTTTATCTGAAGAAGCTTCTGGGAGGGTATTATGAAGTAGCTTTCCCAGTTGGTGACCTGCTGTATTTTGCATATCTGAAAAAGCTGGCAGAGGCAATAGCCCGGGCGGCTTTATTCACATTGTGTCAAAAAATAACAGTTGACTTGGGGAGGAAATTGTGCTGAGGTCTCTGGGAGGATATAAAATTTCCTTACTGTAAGGCTGGTGTCTCCTCTTTCTTTCAGGTTCTCCCCTGGAAAAACTGGTGTCCAGTCTTTCTGATCTGGAGGTTCGACTGAACTCTCGAAAATGTGTTGCCCCAGAGAAGTTTGCTGAGATCATGAAAGTGAGAGAGGATACTCATCATTTGGGTAAGCATAGAGAGGAAACAGAGCAGCCTTAGCTTTGCACTGCACACATGGAAAGGGACCCATGAAAAATGTACAGTAGCATGGAGATATCCTTGTCAAAAAGGAAATTATGTAAACTCTTGCAAAATGCTTGATTTCTGCATTTCTCATTCTAAATCATTCAAATTTGTTCACCAGTCTGCATTTGTCTATATGAGAAAAATGTATTAGTCTCAATCCATGATATTTTCTACTAGTAGTCTGGTACCATCTACATATCTTAGACTGTTGATGTTCTTTCCTCTGTCTTTAGTCTTCCTTATTCTGAGTCTAAACCTATTCTTTGTATGATATCTTTTGCATATAGGTTGAACAAGTAGAGTACTAATATAAAGCCTTGCCTGACCCCCTTGTCAGTTGGAAACTATTCTGTTTCTCCATATTCTGTTCTAACAGTTGCCTCTTGTCCTAAGTAGACATTTCTCATCAGGATTATCAAATGCAGTGGCACTCCCATGTCTTTAAAAGCATTCCATAACTTTTCATGGAATGTTCTTTACTAAGGAACATCAAAGAAGAAAGTACAAAGGCAGGCTTGTTGCTGAAAATAAAGAAAACAAAAATAATGATCATGGAGGATCTACATATATTCAACCTAGACAATGAATAAATCACATAGTTAAAGATTTCCTGTACCTTGGATCAAACACCGATCAGAAAGGAGCCTGCAGTCAAGAAGAAGACT
>NC_056525.1:131341843-131358174 GCF_019175285.1 Sceloporus undulatus | reverse complement strand
GTCACTAGGGTTGGTGTCACCTGGTGTGGTAACTCATGGTGTCACCCACCCATTTCACACCATAGTAATGCTTTTCCCCCTCTAATGTTACTCATAAATCATAATTCCCTCGTACCACTGAATATGACATGAACAACTAGAAAAATTAAAATTATACTTTCACATTACAATATCATATGCACAACCTAAATGTATTTACATTTACATAGAGAAGATTTGGTTAGACTGTGATGTTCTTAAAGAAAAATTAAAAATAATATTTAAATAAATCAAAATTGATTTTTTTTAAAAATTAAAATTTTGAAATTTGAAATTTTAATTTTAAAAAATTCTGGGGCCTCTCCTTTCTTCTCTTACTGAGCTTCACCTACTCCCACCATCTCATAAAACATTTTAAAGGGAAGCAGATGAATGCCACAGCCCATTTCTGCCACAAGGTAGCTGTTTGAGGAGCAGTGGTGTCACACACACACCCCGTAAGGTGTAACCTGTTGTGGTCTGCACCCCCTGCACTCTCCCAGTAATGCCACTGGCCTGGGGTGAGCTCAGGCTGCCTATTTACTAGAGGAAATAGCAATTTTAAACTTGCTGGGGAATCAGAAATACATGGCCTGTGAGCTAGAATAGCATGAAGGGGGTTGTTTTCTCAGATGATGTGGAGAGTGGGAGTGAGAGGCAGTGATTTGCCGAAGCCTTGACTGAGATAAAAGTCCATGTATTCCACATTTTTCACAGTATAAAGTTCACCTGGTCAAATTCTAGGGTGAACTTTAGAACCAGATCTTATTATTAGCCATTTTAAAAGTTAATGTAAAACCACTAGCAATATCTATCTATCTTTTTTTAAAATTGGGAAATTGCTTTACAATATATGTGGAATTGAGAACAACTCTTCCATTTGTTGATATATCTAAAACTGTTGTGCGGTAACTTCCATCTTAAGAGCATAATTATACTAAAATTTTCTCTAATGTAACGATATAGCAGAAATATCTCATAATGCCCAATTCCAAACACATATCTCAGAACAGAAGTTAATCCCAGTAAATTCAGTGGGGCTTCAGTTTTAGGGCCAAGCTAGATAAGACTCAGGAAACACTGGTATATGCATATCAACCCCCTTACTACCCAGCACAAATAGCAGCTTCAAAGTATAATCACCCCTCCATTCTCGTGGACTTGAGATCTGTGGTCTTGAATATTCACGGAAGGGCGACCTCCATTAAATTCAACGGGGCATGCCCCCACAGCACATGATCAGTGCATGCTTGCAGGCACGCACTCCATTCAAGCCTATGCAGTTTGAATATCATCAAGTCTCCATTTTTGCGGGGTGTGTGTGTGTGTGTCCGGAACGGACCCCCCGTGAAAATGGAGGGCCGACTGTAATTGTACTGTAAAGCCATGCAGCACTGTGATCCTTACCAGAATTAACCTCCACAGCTGCCATTAACATTTTAATGGAGTTCACAGACCTTCTACCTCACTCCTAGTTTGGCTCTGAGAATAAGAAAGGACTGGCGTAGAACTCAAGCATTCGAGTCTGTTATTGAAAACTACAAAGGTGTGATATAGAAAGGGGAAAATCTATATAATTTCTTGCTCTCGCATATCACTTTATGCCCCCTACCTCTAAAATCACTAGTAAGGAAACAAATAGTGTAAGAAAATCTACTATTTAACACCTTTGTGTTCTTTAATAAATTAGCTTTGGAACTAAAAATTCACCACTCCCTTACTGCTGCAGTCCATAAGATGATTGTAGCACCTGCAGTTTCTGGATGACAACCTTAACACATTTCTGCCTGAAGAGACAAGGGCAATCTGTTTGCCTTTACTTCCTCCCTGGATTGCTGTGGTATCAACTCCACATCTAGGAAATTTTGAGGACCCTAAAAACCGCAAAGGCAACAAATCCTGTCTGATCTTGGAAATTAAGCAGGGTCAGCTTTGGCTAGTACTTAGATAGGAGACTGCCAACAAATATCAGGCACTATAGGCACTATATATTTCAGAGGAAGAAACTGGCAAAACCAATTAATAGAATCATAGAATAATAGAGTTGGAAGAAACCCCAAGGGGCATCCAGTCCAACCTCCTGCCATGCAGGAACTCTCAGTCAAAACATCCCAGACAGATGGCCATCCAGCCTCTGTTTGAAGACCTCCAAGGAAGGAAACTCCACTACACTCCGAGGAAGTGTGTTCCACTGTTGAACAGCCCTTACTGTCAGGAAGTTCCTCCTAATGTTGAGGTGGAATCTCTTTTCTGAGTAGTCCTTGCTTAAGAAAATCCTATGACATTAATGGGGTTGGCATAAGTGGAGAGGTGAGGTGAAGAAACATACACACAATGACACTGTATCCTCCCAATTCTTTCTTCAGTAGCAGAACAAGACTTTTTGAGCCAGTGCCCCCTGGCATTAGAAATACAAAACCGCAGGAAATGCATTTTCTACTGGAAACTCGATTATCGATAACAGAGATGCCGGATGAAATAAGTGCTTAGGCTCCTGTGCCTTTAATGGTTATTTAGAAAAGGGAATTTCTGCAGGTGTTGCTTGCATGAAAAACATCATCAGCTGAAGTTCATTACTCTGCACTACTATTAAAGGTACAAGAGTCTTGTCCCTTATTTCACCTGGCAACCCTGTTGCTGTTGACTACTGTCAAGTCAACTTCAACTTATGGTGACCCCTTGAATGAGAGACCTCTAAGTTAGCCCCCTCTAGGTCCTGCAGACTCAGAGCTGTGGCTTCCTTGATTGAGACTATCCACCTGTAATGTGTAAGCGGTCTTCCTCTTTTCTGACTGCCTTCTATTTTACCAAGCACTATTGCCCTTCCTAGTCAGTCATGTATTCTCATGATATGTCCAAAACATGACAGTCTCAGTTTAGTCATCTTAGCTTCTACGGAGAGTTCAATCTTGATTTGCTCTAGGACCCATTTATTTGTCTTTTTAGAAGTCCATGGTACCTGCAAAACTCTTCTCCACATTTCAAATGAGTTGGTTTTCTTTCTTTCTTCATTGTCTAGCTTTCACAATCCTACATAGAAATGTGTAATATGATGACATGGACAATCCTGTCTTTATTTTTCATCTTGTCTAGTTCCTTCATAGCTGCCCTTCACATCCTAGTTTTTTCTGATTTCTTGTCTGCAGTCACAATTCTGATTAATGACTCAGCCAAGGTATGGAAAATTTTGAATTATTTCAGTGTCTTCGTCGTCTATATTAAAGTTATGTAAGTAATCTGTGGTCATTATTTTTATTTTCTTAATATTCAGCTGTAAACCTGCCTTTGCACTTTCTTCCTTGACTTTCTTCAGAAACATTCTAAGTCTTTGTTATGTTCTGCTAGTAGTATGGTGTCATCTGCATAGCTTAAACTGTTAATGTTCCTTCCTCAAATTTTCATGCATCCTTCCTCCAAGTCTAACACTGCTTTACATATGCTATGTTCAGCACACAAGTTAAACTAATAAAGTAATAAAATGCAGCCTTGCCTGACCCCCTTGCCCATTGGAAATCATTCAGTTTCTCTGCATTCATGGCCTCTTGTCTTGGGTGCAGGTTATGCATTGGGATAATCAAATGTTGTGTCACACCAGTTTCTTTAATAGTGGCCCATAGCTTTCATGCTGTATAAAATCAAAGGCTTTGCTATAATCTATAAAGCACAAGCTGATTTGCTTTTGAAATTTTCTGGTGTGTTCCATTATCCAACATACCCAATAACATGAAACCTAGTGTCTCTTCTTTCTTTGAACCCAGTTTGGACATCTAGCATTTCCCACTCAATATATGGTAAAGGTCTTTGTTGTAGAATATTGATCATCACTTTGTTTGCATTGGAAATTAATGCAATGGGTTTGTGGCAAACTTACTTTTAGTAAAAACATGCAGCAACGAAATATGACAACATCTCTAGGGCATAAGCTATGCAAACATTATGGCTTTCCCAGAAAAAGTCACTGAATAGGTTCAAGAACTATTAAAAACTTATCACTCACATTATCCAAAGAGGGTGAGGCTCAGTCTGGCATTACTTACCGTCCCAGGAGCTGGATTCCACCCAGTCAGCTGCATTGAAGAGAGAAGCTGTTCCTCCATAGCAGGCATTGGTCGTGTCAATGCCCTCAACATCGGTGTTTCCTGACTCTTCAAATAGCTGCATTAGAACTGTCTTGACTGCTTTGGATTTGTCAATGATAGTCTCTGTGCCAACCTCCAGCCGGCCAATAGAATCCCAAGAAAGATGGCTTCGCTCTACCAGACGCTGAACTACAGTCAGACATAATGAATTAATGTCCTCGTGAGCTGAACAGAAGCCCATTTGCTTCTGTCCTAGCCCCACTGTGTATTTCCCTGCATCCACACCATCATATTTTTCCAATTCAGTCTGGTCTACATACTGGGAAGGAAAATACACTTCCAGAGCAAGGATACCGACATCCTTAGGCCATGAGGAGACAGTCTGGGTCTGGCAATGCACAGAAGTAGTGGAGAAACTGCAAGAGAATCAGAGAGAAGGTTTAAGGTTTATACTGGAAAAAGGATCTTTGACTTCTAGGGTTCAAGAATGACTGGACTCTTACAAAGCAAACAGATGTATTCAGAAAAACAGTAAAATCTGTACTGGCCAACACAAAGGTGATAAAATACTGTGCAAGCTTTCAAGTTCTTCAGTACATTTTGTCAGGTGAGTGGGTAAACAAAGCAAAAGAAGTGTGGAAGGAAAAATGGTTAATGTCCAAGCCATGTGGCCTGCAGAATAGAACAGGGTAATCAGCAAATAGTTCCAAGCCTGGCAAATGACATTATTAAAATTTCTCATTCTGCCTCTTAAAATTAAATTCATTGCTGAATACTCTAGATGGCATCTACCTCCAATTACCCTGTCTTCCATTCCATTTTCTAATCCTAAAAATCAAGATCTTCTTCTGTATAAATTTTACACTGGTTCATAGGTTCAGGAAGTTAATGTTTAATGCAAATGTCTTTTATTAAGTGAACACAAGGCCAAAGTTGCTGGACAGGGCTAGGAATCAAGTCCAAAGAGCAATGTATTTTCTTCTTCCAAATTAGATGTATCTTTTTATTGGTGTTGTGTCCCTTCAAGTTGTTTCTGACCTTATGGCAACCTTATCACAGGGTTTTCTTGACAAGATTTGTACAGAGGGAGTTTGCCTTTGCCTTGTTCTGAGCTGAGAAAGTGTGACTTGACAAAGGTTACCCAGTGGGATTCCATGGTTAAGCAAGGATTTGAACCCTGGTCTCCAGAGTCATAGTCCATCACTCAAATCATTGCATCATGCTGGGTATCATATGTATCTTATTGCCCCTTTAAAAAGACCCCACACAATCAATAAATCCTATGATCCCACACATGCCTTTATTAAATGATGCTGATTTTAGTGATTTGTACAGGTTTTACTGGGGTTTCTGTATTTAATGAACATTTTTGTAAGGCATCATCAATTTCTATTATATATAATATAATGTAGTATATAAAGATTTAAATAAATACATAATTGAGTTTTTTTGATATACAAATTGTGAATATTTCTCCATCTCATTTAGATTTATGACCCACTGATCTAGCAAAAAGGAGTTAATATGCTCAGCCAGAAGCTTCCAGGAACTGTGATTCCCCATTAACTTAGGCCACAGGACTCCACTGTACTATTTAACATTGAAAATTACCCACTGTTTAAAACCAGAAGTAGATTTCTAGTCACTTCCTGCTTTGTTTCATTTCTCCCTATACTTGGCATTTGTTGCACTTCATGTGATCCCCCAAACACTCCATGTGGTAGGAAACTGGCCTACAGGTCCACCAAAGTTGTCCATCCCTGAATTAGCACCTCTTCTAAAGCCACTTTGGCGGTATGTTCCCCTACACCCCCAAAGAATGCCTATGCAGAAATATGTGAGAAAAAAATTGGTGGGGGTTAGCAGGAGTGGCAAAATGTTGTCTTCCCACTATTTGCAAAGGGCACATGAACTTAGCATTTGGGGTTAACATGGTTTGGTCTGTTGTTCGCTAGTTGTCTTGTTGTGTGTGTGTGTGGAGAGGTTGCTCCTAGAATGTACCCAGCTGGCTTCTTCCCAATGGGCTTCTTTTTGCCCGATTTGGGGGCCAGCATGGGTTTCTCTTCTGTTGCCTTGTGGGTGACCCTTTCCGGAAAGTTGGCTAACAGGTGTCCTCCTTTGCCATAGGCCAGGCAGAATTCCATCTTTCTGCACCACTGCCTTTCTGTCTCGCTCAACCTTCCATTCTCCTGGCGCACCATCTTGCTGGGTAGCCTCTTGATGGTGGGGTTGGTAGTTAGACCTTGCCACTATCTGTCCAACTTTATAGTTTCCTTTACCAGCTCCCCTTCTCCACCAAGAAGGACCCAGCCAAACAGGGTGGGTGGGTTGTCCTGCAACAAGGCCCAATCCAAGAGGTCCAGATGCAAACCATCACAAACCTTGCCATGATATTGTGCTGGAGAATCCTGTTTTGTATCATATGTTTGATCCAACTGTAATGTATGCTATTATCTATGTATGCATGGTTACAAATGGAAGGTATGACTTAGATGTTTGCTGTATATAAACATGCTGTGGAATGACAAGAATGGAGGAATGGAGGCTTTACCTCAGCTGTGTAAACTGAGATGTATGTGACATGATACATGTGCTAATTGATATAATAATAATAATAATAATAATAATTATTATTATTATTATTATTATTATTATTATTATTATTATTATTATTTATATACTGGCTTTCCAAAGGATCAAGGCGGTTTATAAAAATGCAAAAACAATTACATAAACAATTACATAACATATACACAACTAAAATGCATCCCCTTACCTAAACTAAAATACCAACATCAAAATTTAGTTAAATTAATTGCATTAAAACATATTAAAATATTCCTTGCCATACCAGCCAAATGCTCCCTTGCTCCCCCTGAAGTTGCTCCCCCAAAGGGGTGACCCCTCTTTGCCGTCACGCCAGCCAGTGGCAGTACCATTACAGCAGGCAACCAGCCTCTATCCCCTTCCCAAGGGGAACAGGTGTTCCTGGCTGGGTACCTGGGACCTGATCCTGGCAAGAAGCAGTCTGAGGCCAGCAGTCCACCAGGTGAGATGGAGCATGCAGGTAGCAAGCAGCAAGTCCACACAGCAGCAGGAGGCATTACACATTTCTTTCTATGGATATGCATTTGATCCAAACCAGGATAGTTTGATTCTGTGAACAGAACTGTTGGCTGACATATGTACACCTGGATATATACAGTCACCCCTCCTAACTCTGAGATCCGCACCCTCAAATATCCGTGGAGGGGTGACCTCCGTTATGTCCTATGGTGCATGTGACCAGGCTATGCACACCTATGAGGCTTGAATATGCGTGAGCCTCTGTTTTTTGGGGGGGGGGATCTGGAACTGATCCCCTGCGAAAACGAAGGGCCAGCTGTTAAGTGTTATGATACCTATAGATCATAGAATCATAGAGTTGGAAGAGACCGCAAGGGCCATCCAGTCCAACCCCCTGCCATGCAGGAAATCCAAATCAAAGCATCCCCGACAGATGGCCATCCAGCCTCCGTTTGAAGACCTCCAAGGAGGGAGACTCCACTACACTCCAAGGAAGTGTTTTCCACTGTCAAACAGCCCTTACTGTCAGGAAGTTCCTCCTAATGTTGAGGTGGAATCTCTTTTCCTGCTGTATGATGTATGATGTATGATGATGTGATACAGTATTTCTTGTAGTGGGTATGATATGTAAATAGTTATATGGGTTCAACAAAGTCTTTTTGAAGGCCTTCACTATCAACTGCCATAGCCATTGAAACAACTAGATGAAGTTTCTCTAGGAAAGAAGGAAAACTAATTATTTTGAGGACTGTGAAATGATTAAGTCTGCCAATTTTGGAAGTTGGAGCTAAGACATTTGAAATGCTTTTATCTGATGTATGTACTCTTCCATGACTACAGAAGTAAATAATTTACGGATCACAGACTGAAGCCTTATTTACTGTGTCTAGGGGGAGAGTTCCACTAGTTCTGACACTTTAGTAGCATTTGGCCAGTCAGTGGTCTGGGCTGCAAAACTTCAGAACTCCTCAACGTAGGGACGAAACAGACGGCCCAAATGCACCATGCTGGCGCCGATTTTAGGGTTACGGACCGTGCGGCAACCACACGGCCCCTAACCCTAACATGGCGTGGCAGTGCTGTAATGGCAACATGCAGTAGCACACTTGTTACGTCTGCCCAGCAGCAGAAAAAGAACCCGTTTTTTTCAGGTTCTTTTTCCTCCGGAGGGACGCTGGCATCCCTCCAGAGGAAAAAAGGCTGCCGGCAGGCCGCCCTTTTGGGGCGGTCTGTCCCACACCATACTCTCTCACTGGGACCCCTGGTGTAAGGTTACCAGCTGGGAGTGGGCTTTCACCACACAGAAGAGGTCCTCAAACCTTGTTCACAACCTGATCATGAAGATCTGTAGCTCATTCAGAACCAGTGCTCCCTCATCATAGAGGTATACCAGCCAGCTGGCAGCTTCTTCCTCCAGGTGGGTAGTCACGTACCACACCTTCAAAGCCCCATTGGAGAAGATGTATTCCCACATATTCATAAATCCAGCAACCTGGGCAAGGAAGAATGGCAGCTTCTCCACCTTCCCATAGAACCTTACCCCCAGCTCACATATGCCTTGCAACTCTGGTCTCCAGGACTGGTGCTGCAGGATTGCCAGTGGCTGTGGGTCCCCTGGCCACCCAGGTGGAGGGATTGGTTGGATGGGAGGTGGTTGTGGTCCTATTGTCACTATCGCTGGTGCATGCAGTGGCATCCCCAGTACTGCCAGAAGGATCGCCTAGGCCACTCTGGTTGGGCTGATAGGCACAGTCCCCACAAGTTGACTGCTATCCTTCTTCCACAGCAACTCCAGGACCACCCCCCACAGGACATATATGTTTTCTTCAAGCGAGAGGATCCTGACCTTTGTGTCTTCCTCTTCCAGAGTGCATGTGTGCCCCTCTCCCCCCATGGACATCCCAGTCCCAAACTCTAATGGTCCAGTGACATTTCCTCTTTGCTTGGAACTCAGCCTTGTACCATGACTCCAAACCAGTCCCAGCTGGTGTGGATTCTACAGCCTGAGTCTCCAGCTGGTTGCCTCCCACCTCACCCATGCTGACTGTGAAGTTCCCCCAAGGAATAGTTCCTAGTCTCTGGACTGCCAGCTCGGCCTGCTCTGCAGTACCCAGGTCACTCCCAGGAGTTTCTTCCACCATTGCTTCTATATTAGTAGTGTCTTGCTCTCCATGCATTTGCATCTATCAGTATCGTATTGAGTTCTTTCCAACTGTCAGGAAATAGTTGAACTCTCCATCCAGACAGTGTAGATAAGGCTTCTGTGGATGACAAGTAAGCTGTTTACTTCTGAAGTCATGGAGATGCAGCTAGTCAGGCACCTTGGACAGAACGTAAACCTAAGTACACATACATCAAAAGCATTTGCTCCACATTATGAAATTGGTGGGCTCAATTGTTTCACTGTTCTCAAAATAATTGATTATTTTTTGATTGTTTTTCCTTCTTTCCCAGGTCAGCCTTGCCTAGTTTTTCTGTCACAGCAGTTGATAACAGAGGTTTTCAGAAGCCAAAGGGAAAACACCCTTACACATTCCTTTACCAAGCTTTCGGCAAAACCCAATTGTGATTCAGTCCCTCTCTCTGAAGCTACCTTAGACTGTGTAGTTAACATATTTAAAATATATAAAAGTACTGTATCCACATTTTGCTAGTTATATAACTATTACTCTAACTAACAACATATGTTACCTATTTGATTAACATATACAACATATCTGCATTCCTCCCTCCCAAGAGAATTCAAACAAGCTTTCACACACCATATCAGCTAGTAGGAACAATGCATCATCATATCATCATAAATCTATAGCTATATATAACTCTATATATCAAAGTGTACACTTGTCAACCAACCTAACAACAGTTCTATACAAAGCATCACACTATCAGGTTTGTATCAAATGGATATCACCACACATATCAGTTAGCACATATATTATATCAAATATATGTCCACTAATACACCTGAAGTAAACCCTCCACTATATTTTGTCATCCCACAGCATATTCATATAAAGCTAAACCTCTAAGTGAGGTATTATGACATATTATCATACCTTCCAGTTGAAACCATATATATCAGTTGGATCAAACACATGATACAGGATTCACCAGCACAATATCATGGCAGGATTAGCCCAATCCTGACAAAAAGGTATTAGAGAAAAAGATACTGATGAGCTACAATTCATTGGGAAATTCTAATATATTGCAAGTGAGTTTAATGGGATGAAAATTCCTTCTTACATTGCACATGTTGTCTGACTGGATCAGTGCAAAGTTGTTTTTGTTATCAGCACGATGTATATGAATGGTCAACATTCATAATGCAAACATCACAACTAGTTTATTGTTGTGTTCCTTCAAGTTGTTTCCGACATATGGCAACCCTAAGGTGAGCCTATTAAAGAATTTTCTTGGCAAGATTTGTTGAGACAAAGTTTACCATTGTCTTCCCCTAAGGCTGAGAGCATGTGACTTGCCCAAGGTCATCCAGTAGATTTAATAATTAATAATATTTATTAATAATTTTCAAAAGTTAAAAAACTCACATACAAACTATATCAGGAACATGACATAGAGACAGATGAATAAAAGAAGAGGAAGAAAAAGAAAACAGAACAAAGAAGAAAGTGGATTTTCCATGGCCAAGCTGGGAATCAAACTCTGGTCTCCAGTGCCACAGTCCAACACTCAAATCAGTGCCAGTACTTTCCTTTTAATGTCCCTCTAGTTGTACTGTCCAGCTTCAACCCTGTGTGTTCTATATATGCTTAAAATTCCAGAGAACTCCTTAAGCATTGAATGAAGTGAGGCATAGTCCACAAAAATCCATGCCATAGAGTTCTTTGTAATACTTGTCGCAACAGATTAAAATTAGGATACAGGCTACTCTGGCTGGTAAATCAATAGGAATTAGAAAAGTGTGCAGCCCATCTCATACAATGTTTTCATGCATGCTAAGTCACCAGAACTAAGTGTCATCATCTGTGTGCTTGTGTCTGCCCTTGGAACATATTCCTTTGGTACTTAAATGGGTGTTGGAGTCAGCATTCATGTTGTACATAGTCTCAAAACATGTAGCTGAAAAGAAAAACTTTGCCCTACATTTGCACTGACATGGCCCAGATCTTTGAGATATCCCTTGAACTATTGATTTTCTTATCACTGTAGGCTCCAGAGAGAAAAACACACTAATCTCTCCCACAGACAGGGGAGAACTCAAAAGTAATTAACAAAGATTAAATGGTATTGGAAGATGCGTACAAGGAAAGGGAAAAAAGAATGTGTGTGATTGTTAAAGAGAATTTTTTTAAAAAAATAAGAATACATTTTCTATTTCTAGGCTCACAGTTGATGATTCTAGAGAACATTAAACTTGATGCTCTGCAGTGTCAATTTTAATTATGGTACAATTCTGTTATCCTATTTTCGAGGCAGGAGGTTATATCTATATGTTTTACAGAAAATAAAAGGTGGGTTACATTATAGAATGTCTCTTCCAGCTCTATGATTCTATGATTCGATGGGTTGTCAAAGTCAGCCATTGCTGACCCTTACCTGTTCTGTGGCAGGACTGCTGAAAATTGTGCTGGCCACAGTGGTCTCTGTAGGGCCCGTTTCACCTGGAAGCAACACTTTGTGTGGCTGAAGAGCCGGAACATTTTCATGCAGTGGTTGACTAGTCAAGGTGAACTTAGGAGCAACTGCTTTCTAAGTCTCACTGGCTTTTGAAAAGATCCCTCAAGTCCCTGGTTACAGAACCCAGCTAAGTCCCTCCCAGCCCTTATCAAGGGAGCAAACAGTATGCACTTTGCTATGCCTAACCAAAGGTCATGGCACATCAGCAGATCCTGCAGGGGTTCAGTATTTTTTACCCCGGTAGCATCACTCTTAACTGCCAGGCACTTCTTACTTCAAAGGAGCTTGTTGCCTTTAAACACTGAACCCTCCACTATTATATACAGTATATATATATATTAGAATTGTAGAGTTGGAAGGGGCCCCGTGGGCCATTGCATCCAAACTGCTGCTCAGTGCAGAAACTCCACTAAAGTACCCCTAGCAGGGAGTTGTCCAGCTTCTTTTTGAAGACATCCAGAGAAAGAGACCCCACCATTTCTCTGGGCCATGGGTTCCACTGTCCAATTTCCCTGAGTGCCAAGAGGTTCCTTCAAAGAGTCAATCCAAATTTGCTCTACTGTAACTTAAAACCATTAGACTTGTTTCTACATCTTGAACAGCAGACAACAAACCTGCCCCTTGTTCTCTGTGGCTGCCCAGTCATGCTGCCCCTTGGTGTTCTCATTTTTATATATGCTTTATTTTTTAAAAAAACCTACTCCATTTCCCAAGAAAACAAAAGTGTGGGCCTTGAGCACTTGACCAACGATAAAAAGTGGGCTTTGTAGCAGCTGCCCACCTATGCCAGAGTAATAAGACAAGTGTCGAGTGATACATGTAGCTGAAGAAGAAAGGGATTTTTTGGTTCAGTTTAAAATGTTTGTGAGGATGTGTGTGTGTGTGTGTGTGTGTGTGTGTGGAGGGGGGGGATATTCTTTGACCACAAAGCAATTGCTATCTATAGAAAACAACTGTGAAATCCAGAACTTTAGTGTAGTTCTATTGGGCAATTGTATATCCATCCTCAAACAAAAGATTATAGCAAAGACCAGTCTGTGCTCTTTCTAGCCCAGGATTTGTTTCACATTCCTTAAATGTTCTTTCTTTCTGAATCAGTAAACATTTTAAAAACTACCCTGATCATAAAAATTATCATTCCTATAGCTATCATACATGGAGGAGTGGTGCAGGGTGAGATAAAGAGTGAATTATATTAACCATGAAAAGCAGTCCATTGTTCTTGCATATCCCACTGAAAATAAGACTTTAGTACATGACAGCACTATGGTGTAATCCAGTACTAGTTAGCTTCTTGGCGTACTGGATTTGGAGAGGGAATGTAACTGGGATGGTGTTCTGTGAATTTGATTATAGCTACAGCACTTGGGGATGGTGATTAGTTGCTATTTCACTCATGTGGGGAAACTGAGGCTCTGGTGGGTGAGCCACTCCTTGAATCTGCAAATAACTTCACAGCATTCTTCCCTTGTATTCTTCCTAGTTTAAAACTTTCCCCGAACATGAAACAGTTGCACACTGTTTGTTGTTAAACAATGCTTTAACATACATATTCAGGGGTAGCCATATTGGTCATACAGCAAAATAAAACTAAATCCACAAAAGAGAGATGTCTTTATAGGCCAGCCAAAATGCACAAACACATAATGTAAGCTTCAAAGCTCCTCTGGCTTCTTTACGAGGCAAATGATGTTTTTAAAAAATCATACAGGACGAAGAGTGATGAAGTTTAGGATCCCCCTGTTGCAGCTTTTCTTTTAATTTTCTGTATTGGGTAAAAATTACCTATACAGCATCTACATGTTTTTCGAGATGTAACAGTGCAGAGACATTTTGAGAAATGCAATATTTCCTGCCCATGAAAGGGGCCTGTGGCTTCACCTAGATACCCTGGATTAAAAGCGGATTTGCTTTACTGCAGTTTAAATTTCACTATCCTTTGTCTTGGCCCCCCATATGGCCAAGAGATGTTTTGCCGAAGCCTGTATTGTGATCCCTCCAAACCAAATGAACTACAACAAAAGCAACATCTTTTCAAAGTATAGGCCTTTTATAGAATCATAGAGTTGGAAGAGACCACAAGGGCCATCCAGTCCAACCTCCTGCCATGCAGGAAATCACAATCAAAGCACTGCTGACAGATGGCCATCCAGCCTCTGTTTTAAAGACCTCCAAAAAAAGGAGACTCCATCACACTCCGAGGAAGTGTGCTCCATTGTCAAACAGCTTTTACTGTCAGGAAGTTCCTCCCAATGTTAAGATGGAATCTCTTTTCCTGTTGCTTGCATCCATTGTTCTGTGTTCTAGTCTCTGAAGCAGCAGAAAACAAGCTTGCTCCAACCTCAATGTGACACCCCTTCAAATACTTAAACAAGGCTATCATATCACTTCTTTACCATCTCTTTTCCAGGCTAAACATACCTAGCTCTCTAAGTCTTTCCTCATAAGGCATGGTTTCTAGACCCTTCACCATTTTGGTGGCCCTCCTTTGGACATGCTCCAATTTGTCAACATCCTTTTTGAATTGTGATGCCCAGAACTGGACACAGTATTCAAGGTGAGGCTTGACCAAGGCAGCATCACATTGGTGAGCCAGTTCCACCAACACTATCTCTCTAAATCTTGATTCCCCCTACACACAGGGAGATAATCATGGGTTGGGAGTAGTAGTATAGACTCACCCTTTAGAGTCTAACAGTTCAGAGGGAGAGGAGGAGACTGATTACCAGAAAACGGCAGCTCCTGATAATGATGCTCTGTCTGATTCCACGTAGCTGGAGGTTGAGATGGGAGTGGGGGGCTGCTCCCCAGCAGGATGCTGCAGGTGCTGAAAATCAATAGACATCATTAATTGAACAACAATAAGACAAAGAAACATCACGCTGCTCCCAGAGGTTTTTAAATTGGAGAAACTGACATAATTAGACACCAGAGATTTTGAAACAGCTGCCTATAAATCTCCCATCCACTCCCTGGCAGCTTGTTGCTTTCAGTCCTTCTGTCTTGGTGACTAGCAGTACTTTCCAGTGTTTCGTTTTGTTGTTTTTTTACCTTGGACTGGCTATGATTTAAGACTCTATTTCACTTCTTGTGGATTTGTTTATCTGGACTGCTGACTTGCTGAATGACCTCTGCACAGCCTGACAACCACCCTCTTGCTTCTCCCTTCATCCTACTCTAGAATCTTTCTTGGTATCCTGCTAGATATCCTATGACTGATCAGGGCTGAATTATTGCAAATGTAATCTCAGAGCCATTGGCAATAATCTTTGAGAACTCCTGGAGAACAGGAGAAGTCCCAGCAGACATTGTCCCCATCTTCAAAAAGGGAAAAAAGAGGATCCCAACAATTATCGTCCAGTTAGTCTGACATCAATACCAGGAAAGATTCTAGAGCAGATCATTAAACAGATAATCTGTGAACATTTAGAAGGAAATGCCATAATCACAAAAAGTCAACATGGGTTTCAGAGAAAAAAGTCATGCCAGACTAATCTGATCTCTCTCTGTCTCTCTCTTTTGGATAAAATTACCAGCTTGGTAGATGAAGGGAACACTGTGGATATTGCATACTTTGATGTCAGCTATTTCAGAGCAGCTTCTATAGACTTGTAGAATCTCTAGGATTCTATGCAAGATCATCTCCTCTCCTTCTCCTTTGTGCTGCTTTTTATGGCTTTTCCATTCTTCTTAACTTTCCCAATTCTGTTCCCACCTTCCTTTCATGACCGTATATGGTTGAAGCCACATTAACATTACTGAGCTTGGGCTTAGATTCATTTGGGTTGCATTAGTTAATGGTACAGATTAAAGGGATCAAACTATTAAAAGCTGATTTTTGGGAGGATATTGTTTGGAAAAGTTTGTTTGGACTACAAATCCCATGTATTAAAACTAGTGCTTCAATACGGTCAAAAAACAGAATTGTCTGTTCAAAGCAGAGACTGGAGAAACTTTGGGTGGATTACAAATCTCATGTGTTGTTAAAAGCAGTATTTAGACAACTGTTTAAAAAAGAGCTGGAAAAGAGCTTATCACTGGGAGGCCATCCCTAGGTCTCAGGCTTTGGCCCTGAAATCTCAAAACCTGGGCCTACTTGTTACCTGTTGTGCAAGAGGAAGCTTCAATGGCAGAAAAATTCAGCTTCAACATCTAGCAGTTCTTGAAGTAACAAAGCATTCACAGACAAGGAAATAGCTTATCCGTCAAGCCAAAGAAATTACTGACCAGGGACTTTATCACACTGGGTTTTTTGAGCTCAGAACTAGGGTGAGAATTGAGTGATGCGGATTCACGTTAGAACGTTCATGTATTTTCTCACCTGGTTGCTTTCAATGGGAGTCCCTTCTGTGGGGCTTCCACGGGGGTTCTGAACTGAATCTTTCCTGGCTTGTCATTCTGGCGAGCGCGCTAAATAAGTGGATTGACGGGATTCGCATTGAGGCTGGGTTTGAACTCACTGCGGATTGGTCTGGTGTGGAATTCCAGTCTGCTGATGCTCTTGAACACCATCACAAGACCCCC
>NC_056525.1:131306487-131336843 GCF_019175285.1 Sceloporus undulatus | reverse complement strand
TTTATTAAATGAATAGTTGAGCTGTATGAACATATAAAATGTACTAAATAATAAAAAATTAAAAACCAGAGCCTTACAATAGCTGACCAAATACCAATGAGGAGACCACAAGCAAAGCATTATGGCAATGACTCTTTAAAGTAGTATTCACAGTAAGGTTGCCTCTGATACTGAAGATACAAATATAGTCATCAGGGCTAGTAGGAACTGCTAGCTTTATTCTCTATCAAATTCCCCTTTAAGTAGGACTATTTAAGGGATCTTGGTTCAGTTCAATACTCAATTTGGTTTGCACTGATTTTGATTTAGTCCACTCCGGATTGATTCAAAAATCCAAACTGTCAGTTCTCCCATTGATTTGCAGTGGTAAAATAAGATAGCTATAACTTCTCTCTCCCCCTTCACAACTGCATTATTTGGAGAGACATTCATAAATAAAAGGGTAGTAACTGCATCAAATTGGAAACAGATAGCTCCAAAGAGCGTTGTGCCAGACCTTTAAAAATTGTTTCCCTCTTGCTCCTCCACAAAAACAATAACATTTTAAAAGTATTATATAGTCAGCTGAGAGTCCAGTCTTACCAATTCATTTTGCTTTTGTTGTGGCACAGTGCCATTACTATTTGGACACATGTGTAGACTGTCCCTGAGGTTTAGTCAAAAGCCAGTTAAAGAACAAGTGATAATAGTGCAGTGAAAGGCAGCAAAAGGAGCCCTGGGTAGAAGGTTGGCTCAAGAGTATCAGGCAGTTCAGGGAAGCCAGTTAGGGCAGCCATTTTCAGAACATCTGTTTTACTCTGCTTTTCTGCCTAAGAATGTGCCCCAAGCACTCTGGAGAGATGGATCCTGTTTCCTTGTTCACTTAATTTTTACCAAATGCACCCACCCCCTCATTTGCTGAATGTTCTCTATTGAAGTTAGATATACTTCTAGTTAGATAGTTTATGCTCACCCTGTGTGACATGTAACCAGGAGTGGGCATAGCTAAGAAAACGTACACATGTCAGAAACGATATAAAGGCAAAGCAAAGAAAATGGCAACTTTGTTAAATTACATTAGCAGTAATTATAGCCTTTAACTTTAATGTTATAATTTTGCCCGATTTTAACCCAGAAAAACTGACAAACATACACAAATGTCTTGTTCAGATCCTTCAAAGCCTGATTCTCCAAGGTGTTCCTTTGAAGGGAAGCGCCAAAGAACTGGCACTGCCACCATTTTCCCACCCAGGTGTTCAAACAGGTCAGAAATGGTGCTGTGGCAGAAAGAGAGGAGAGAATATGGATGCTTCTTTTAGGTGGGATGGAGTAAGGTCTTGCCTTTCGCCACTCTACTCAGAGGAGAAGATTCCTTTTGTTTGAAAAGAATAAAGGTACAGTACTGGATGGATAAATCGATCCAGGTTTTTGGAGCAATTTTTTGACAAAATTTCTAGACTTATACAAGAATATATATATATATATGTTGACTTGGAAAGCACTACAGATATAATTTTAACCAGTTAAACACATCTCTCTCTTGTCCTTGGAATCTTTTTAAGTCCAAGGACACCTCCTCTCTTTACTTCTATGATATGCAGTTCTAAGGCATTGTTTACAATGGACAACTACATTCAACAATAAAATTTCAACATTGTCTTCCAACATGCAGTGAAGGATTGACAGCCTAATATAAGCTTCAATTAATTCAGCAGGATTTACATTCAAGTAAGTGTACACAGAATTGCAACCTAAGACTAACCCTGAGCGAACTCAGCGGGGTGTATGGTTAATATAGGATAGTGCTTGCCTCCATCCTAAACATAAAAAAGGGTGTGTATGTGTGCATGGGGAGGGGGGAGGGGGGAGAGCAAGGGATATACATCAATATATGGTTGTGAAATTCCAGCATAAGCATGTAACAGGAATAAAATTGTAGCTACAAAAGTTTATTATACCAAAAAACTATAACAACACATTATCAATTAAAAAATGAAATTAACCAAAATTGGTTTGAATTTTTATTAATCAGCATGTCATATAATAACCAACCTCCATTTAATTCCTGGTACTTCTTTTCTTGATATAACCTATTGGTGGCATTTTACAAAATTACTATTAATTCTTGACTACATTGCAGTTTTACTGCAGTGCTGGAACCAGCTATGCACTTTTCCCAGAGCTTCCAGCCTTCTGTTGCCTGCTGGTACTTGGTTGCCGAGGAACTCGTTGACTAGATCCTTCTCGGTTACTATGGTCTGACAGACCTTGGCTTCCAGTTGTTGCAGAAATTGTTCTGGTTCTACCTGCAGGACAACAGATGCTATGTTCAGAGCTTTATTACTACGAAGCCATCAAATGCTAGAACTGCTGGTAAAAATTGGTCCAAATGTTATCTAGATGATATAAACTGCACAAAGGCCTTGCATGGTTAGGAGCTGCAGTGATACCAATATTTAAAAACAACACAAAAAGCCAGGCTCAAATAATAGCTTAGCGAAGCATCAGCAAAAGGATTTATCAATCATGGATACTTTCCTATGCCACATTTCTACAAAAAGTACATAGAATAACAAATTTCACTGCCAACTGTCTGACCTCAATATTCCCTTGCAATTGGCAAGAAACAAACAAACAAAAACCCAAAACAAAGCAAAGCTTTTTTCTGTTTTACTTCACTCTTTCTTCCCCATACAAGCAATCCTTACTTATAAAATCTGCCCTTTTCTTAAATAAAGGGTAAACCAGTCTATTTCACAAGATCAGTCTCTGTACAGAAGAAAAAAATCAAAGAAAATTGGTACCTAAGGCTGTTCCAGACTGAGGTGCACTAGCTTTTCTTTTTTTTGCTACCATGCAACAGATGCTTTTCTCATAGTGATGGACAGGACTGCTACTTTTCAAAGAAACTCCGCTGCCCATGTTCTGTTGTAATTAAGACTCCAGGATTTTATCCATGATGTTATCCACTGCTCGATTAACTAGCTAAAATTTCAACCACAGACTTAAACTTACCTTCCAATCAATCACTAGAGCCACATTCAAAATACCCATTTGTCAGGTATACAAGGTCTTCCTATTTGCTCCAGTTTAGTAAAAGATTTTTTTGTCATCCAATTTGTACCAAAAATACTGTGTATTATAGGATAAAAGCATATGCTTCTGGATTCTATTTTTTATAGCAAACAACAGTAAGATTATAAACTCCAAAGGCTGACTAATAGACTAAAAATTAGCTTGGGAAACTCAGTCAGTAGAGAAAATGAACTAGAAGCAAATACTCAGTCTCTCCCAAGCTAATCCTGGCAGTGTATAACACGATATTGTCATTTTCAAGGCTGCACTCAGTAGAGATAGGCTGATTTTTAGTCAGTTAATCAACCTCTGTGGATGCTTTTGAGCTTAGAATGAACTTAATCTCTCCTCTTCTCAGTGTCTTCTAGATACTATATTCTCTATAGATGACCAACTAAAATGGAATTAATCACTCAATTGACTCCTGAACCTCACATATACAAATACAGGGTACTTTTATCAAAGTGGATGAACTGGGAGTTGCAAGAAACTTTTAAATTGTGCTCAGAAACAAACATAGTGGTTTCCTCAAACATAATCATTATTAGGAAGATCATACAAATCAGCACATTTTAATTAAACAGCAGAATACACTAGTCTACACTTCATCTGCCCCATGTATTTGCTATATGTACAGGCTGCTGTGTTACATGCAGATCTCAACTGCCATTTTTTTTTGTATGAATAGAATATTGCAGAGACAAATGGCAGCTACTTCAACATAGAGATAAGTAGCTGAAGGAAGAATGAAAGAACAAAAGATGGTACAGGGGAAAACAAGTTTCTTCTGTACCTACAATGACGTGCTGAAAATATTTTGGAACTGAAAAAAAATTACTTCTCATTCAACTTTAAAATGACAATGTGCTAGAAGACAAATTGGGCAAATCTTGAATGATTTGCCAAACTTGTGAAGACCACTCCATTCAAGTAGCACAAAGAGCAGGTTGCTTACCTGTAACTGTTGTTCTTCAAGTGGTTATCTGTGAACTTACAAATATGGGTCATGTTCAGAAGCTTCTAGTTTGAGCAATACTTTTGTGGTTGCCCTACCCACACCTTCATCCACTAATATGGTGTAGTTTGTACCTATCTCACAGGTTCTGTGCTAGCTGCAATGGACAGTGCCAACAAGAATAAAAGGGGAAGTGGGTGGGTTATTTGAGTTCAAATGATCACTAGGTGAAAAAAACAGTTTCAGCTGAGCAACCTGTTCCTCCTCACAGTCTTCCTTATTAGCAGATATGGGAGATTAGCCAAGCAATGGAGGACAACTGTTGTGTCAAGACAAATCAAAGAACCACTCTCCCCAAACTGGCATCTTCTGCATCAAGCCTATAATGGCAAATGAAAGCTGATGATTGTACCTGATGGCACAGGGCAATTATACTGGTGACTTAGTGAGGAAACAGGTAAGCCACTCTTAGGGTTCTCATAGCAAACAATCTTTGTGACCTTCTGAACTGAGAAGACCTATGGATACAGAAAGGAACACTGGACTTACCTGTGATATGTTCATTTTCAGCAATGGAAAGAGAAACATCCTGTAGTAGGTTGCTCCTACCATTTACTCTAACAGGCAGGATGAAATTTGAGGTAGCAGCCAGCAGGGGGAACAGCCTACAAGCTATTTAGTAAATGTTACAGCTGGACAAGAAAAAAGCTGCCAAGTATAGGAAGGAATAAAGGAGAAACAAGATCACAACAAGCAAAATGTGAATCTCAGTTCTGGATGGGTAGGATGTTTCCCCTTCCCCTGATGAAATCAAGCATCTCACAGGTGAGTTCAAAGTTCTTTTTTCCAGCACTGGAGGGGAAACATCATGTAGTGGGATATACTCCCAAACCACTGGATGGGCAGAACCGAAGATGCCCAAGCAGAAACAACACGCTGTAGAATGTATCTACTGAAGGAAGCCTCTGCAGAGGCGAACACATCCAAATGGTAGGGGTGAAAACATGTGGATGGAGAAAAACAAGTGGTAGCCCTACAGATTTCTAAGATAGGAGATCAGAGGTTAGTGTGGCAGATGTAGCAGCACTATTAGTAAAGCAAGGAGCAACAGTATCAGACAGGGAGGCCCCCATGACCAAGTAACACATAGTGATGCATGCTTTAATCCATGTGGCCAAAGCTGAGGAAGAAACGCTGTTGCCCAATGTTGAAAACTTAAAGGAAAATGAATAAATGGCCCAAAGTTCTAAAGGATAAATACAGAAGATAAATTCTGAGGGCTCTCTGGATATCTAAAGTATACCTGGATTTTTCCAGGAGTCTAACAGGAGGAGGACCAAATTAAGATTGATTTCTTGCAACCTATGTCAGATGATATTGATCTTAGGCATAAAGGAAGGGTAAGGATTGCTTGTATGACTCAGAATCACTGAGTCTGGATGAAAGTTGCATTACTCCTTGAAAGCCATCACAGCACCAAGCTCCAATACTCTTGTTTGCTTCTACACTATCTTTGAAAGGAATTGAAATGATTATAATGTGTCTAGCTGGAGGGTATCTGGAATTGTTTATGGTGTCTACTATCATGGTTGGCAAACCCTCCATTAGGAGTGTGCTTTGCTTGATCTCCAGGTGTGAAGACTGATACAATGAGACACCTGACCTTGAGTGTGAAGTTCTAAATCGGGAGGCAGACAAAGATGGTCCAGCTCCAGGGAGAACATCTCTGAGAACCATGCCCTGTGGTCAATGGGGAGCTATCAGAATTACACAAGCCTTTTCTGTTCTTACCCTTCTGTTCTTACCTTACTCATAAAGTAGCCCTGTACACCACTGAGATGTTAAAGCACTGATACCTCCTGCCTCTTAGTCTGGAACGTCAAGAATCTGCCTTCCTGATTGTTATCTGGAGAGGCAAACAGATCTGCCCTTGGAAGACCAAACTGATTATCAATTCAAAGGTCAGAGATGAAGAATTCTACTGGATTGATATAAATTCTGCTTACTTAGTCAGCCCTTATGTTTGGTTTTCCCTTGATGTGCTCTGACTTTAGGAAAAAAACCTGAGACTCAGCTGAAGTTAGAATAGTAGTTGCTTCCACCATGAGGGATCTTGATTAAGTTCCCCCTTTCCAATTCACATGCATCTTCACTGTCTTTCCTGATTAGGAATGCCCCTGGTGTATCATATGATGAAACTGCAAGAGAGCTAACATGATGACTTTTAATGAGACCATAAGACAAGTCTATTGTGGCAATCATGTGACCTATATCCATGCTAGAAGAACACAATCTGAGGCATAAGAATGACACATCTGATAGAAAACTGGCCAAATAGACTGTACCCTCTCTAAAAGGAGCAAGACCTATCTCTTAAGCTGCGCTGGTAAAAAAAAAAAAAAACCTCCTAAATGTTGGAGACGCTGAGATGGACAAAGATAGCTCTTCCAATTACTGACCACAAAATCATGCTCAGTTAGAGAGGAAAGCTCTGACTGGACATCTCAAAGGCCACGCTGGAAGGAAGTAGATCTGATCAAACATCATTTAGATATGGGTGCATATGGATCCGCTGCTGCCTCCAATAAGCCATAAGCACTGCCATTACTTTGGTGTATACTTTTGCAGATGATGAAAGGCCAAAAGGCAGTGTCTTGTACTAAAAGCAATGCTCTTGGCAATGGACCATGGCACCTTGGGAAGCCACTCTTTCTTGAGCTATAACCATCCAGATCCACTTACACATATCTGAAGGGAGGGCTTGGGAAATAGATAAAGAGAGTCTGATACAAAAATAGTGAAAAGAGGGTTTTTAAATATGTGGAATGAGAGAGAGAGGAAGGGAGAGACTGAATAGTTCATGGTCTGCTCCTCCTGCTGACTACTACTGTATTACAAATTTTGTCCTGCTTCTCAGAGCAAATGGGAGAAGCAATGTTTCTCTTCCACTGCTGAAAAAGGCCAATGATCTGTGAACATCTAGCCAGTGCAGCATTTAATTAACATTTGATGTGGGATCTTTCATAAACACTGGTAGAGACTGTCTTGATTCAGTGATAACACTTTGGCAAAATAGTTCAGGTCAGGTTGGGGAGTTATCTTATTTGAATACAGCAACAGATAGGACATAAAATTTACTTGTACTCTATTCTGAAGTAAATATTATAAAAACTGCAGGATTCCAGAAAAGAATGTCCATTTCACAAGATGCTCAGGGTCCAATGATTTCCACATTAGCAGAGGAAGGAACTATGAAGTTCCAGGCAGGAATGGGTGTAATTTAAGGAAGATGCAGGCATTATGTTGATCTCCAACTGAAGGAGACAACTAGGGTATTGTCACCACCTGTTAAGTGAGCTGCCACACAGAAGATGTGTCCCTTTGTGTACTTGTTCCCCAAATAGATTGTGAATCAAAGAAAAATCACTAATTTGGTTCTGCCTTGCTTGTTCAGATAATCTGAAATAATTCCTGCGAAGTTGGATTGAAAGGGCCTTTGCCACTGTTACTATCTCCAGAGTACATTTCTTCTCATGCCCATGTCTCTCTGACAAGGCAAGCCAATACATCAGCTCCCCATTCTGAAAGGGATGCATCTGATGTTACTTTGCATACTAGTTTAAGGGCATTAAAGAGCTGTCAGCATGCTAATAATCTTTCAACTATTCTAGTGATAATAAAGAAGTGCATTCTATCAATCTGAGTATGGGCTGAACGCCAATACAAGCCAGTGTTTGGAGTAACTTCATGCATAGTCTGGCCATGTGACCTCTGTCACTGTGGCCACCAGGCTCAGAAGAACTTTACTTATTGTGCCAAAACCTCTGTGAGTAAAGCAAGCATGTTGTATTAGTCTCAGGGAAGAAAAGCTCATCCTCATCCACATGTGCTATTTGAAACAAATGAGCCGCAATCAGGTGAGGTTTTGTGGGGTTACTCCTGAGACCTTGATGTGACAGGAGACAAAATGTGATGTGAGGTCAGGATATAGTCTGCCTCATCAATGTAGAGGCAGACTGAAATCCCTTGAGTCTGGAGATGCTACTACCGCTACTCTCCCAGAAGACTCTTAGAATAGCAATAACCCCAATGGAAAGACAGAGAAGTACAGTAGTAACATTTGTGATTGTGAACAAACAGCAGGATCATCTTTCTAGAAAGGCCTGGTAGAAATTCAAAAGGAAGCATCTTTTAGATCATGGTGAACCACCCTGTTTTTCCCACCAGGCTGGATGCAAGGTTACAATTCTGAACATTTTTTTTAAAGAAATAGGAGCTTATTGCTTGAAAATGAGGATAGATCATGGTCTCCGATCCCTTTTGGGGACTGTGAATGACTTTGAGAAGAAACAGTAAGAAATGAGTAGTAGTGTGGCAATTTCTTCTTCCACTGCTTCGTAGGATGCTGTAGGATGGAAACTCCACAGAGCCAGTTTTTAATTTTATGCCATACTCTGTCTCCGGGTCCTGATAAAGGGGCTGAACCTGACTACAAAGGTGGCACTTGACAGAATTGTTATGATGAACAATGTAGTCATAAAGGTATGACTAACCACTGAGTCAAAGATGACATTTAGGGGAAATCAGATGGTCTCTTCTTGAAACAAGAATGGTATTCTCCCAAAGTGTAGGTCTTAGATGACAAGAAATCTTCTGATGAAGTTTTAGAGGGGTCTGCAAGCTGGATCATGGAAGGTTTCACTGGAAGAATGCTCAGTCCACTTGGACTCGGATTGTTAGAATACTTAAGACTGTATGCTTGGAATGGAAAACTGTGGCTTGCAATCTTTCTTTCTTTCTTTCTTTCTTTTTGCAGCCCCTGAAACCCTCCATCTCATCCCACAATCACCCTGTTCCACAAAATAGTTTTTAAAATGTCTGGGTGATCTTCCCCCTGAGACACTAAAAGACAATTAAAAATTGCTGTAATATGTCTCAGTTCTGCTTGCAACATTCTCTGGCCAACTGCCAAACACACAAGCACAAAAGAAAAATCAGCCTGCAATGAAACCAGAAATTATGCCACAACACTACTGAATTTAGCTCAGCAGTGCTGTGAAGCCCACTGGCGGTGGGGTGGGAAATGGTCTTTCTCACTCACTGTGCACATATATGCAGTTGCCCACACTCCTGCTGTATGCTATACTATATCACATCTTCATTTTCTAATTATGCTTGTTTTTTAAACAAGGCTTTGCAATGAAGAGAAGGAAGAAGGAACATTTTCAATTGTAGTCTACATGCCTGTGATGACTTCTGGAGGTGTGGGTACAATTTTACTATGTTGAACTACCCCCAACTATTATATGGCCAGGAGAAGCTTTTTCCAGTAAAACTGGAAGAGGATGTAGAAGAAATTCTTCTTCTTTATATTTGAAAAAACTGAAAAAAGTACACACTGGGTAACTTCAAGCAACTCAGACTCTCTCAGCCTCAAAGGAAGGCAAGGGCAAACCTGCTCTGAACAAATTCTGTCAAGAAAACGTCATGATAGGTTTACCTTAGGATCACCATAAGTCAGAAATGACTTAAAGGCACACAAAACCAACAAGGTTTGGGGGCATGGCAGGGGAGGGGTGAAACTATCTCGGGTCCCATGTGGGGCCAATACAGCCCTTGACAGTTACCCACTCATGCACTAACCACATGCTTCTGCTTGGAAAACAGAAGTAACTCTTCTTTCATCTTCAAGTGGTGATCCAAAAACAAAGCAACCTTTTCCTCCAAGAATTGACAGTAAGCTCCATACACATTTGGTAGTTAGCAATTCTTTTAGGGAAGGCTGCTAGGACATTTCTCTGTTATTTAATTTATTGTCTTCCTTATCCATAGGATATGATGTTGCTTCTGAAAAGATTTACTCTGGATGGCTTTGACAATGCTCAAATTCAGTTGAGGATGTTAAAAAGCATTGCAGAGTTTTCTTTCTGAACACTGTAGAGACTATCAGTCTTTCATGAATTGGATGGTACTGAAGATGAAGTTTCCCAAGACTGGTTAGCCACATAGAGATATTATGGCAATACAGATAAGAGTAGCTGGTAGAACTAGCCTGAGATGGCACCTATTTCAAAACTGAGTCAGTAATGGGAGATGTGGGGGTGTCAGGATGTTTCAGCTTTAAATCCAGAATCTTTGCTATTCTGACTGCCTGGTCTGCATACATATCACTGGAGAAGAAAAATGTAAGAAAGGTATTAAAAGCTCTCAAATGTTAATGAGTGGAAGACAGCTAACCTTTTAAATGAAGCAGCTATGCCACAAGAAAGGAAGGAACAGAAGATGTAAGCTGAAATTGTTGCCAGGAGGTATTGCTCAAGTTCGAGAAGGCAGTAAAAATGCCATGAGATGTTATCCATATGTGTGAATCATGGAGATCAGAAAGGACAGATAGAATATTTCCCTCCAAAACTAGAATTCTGAGAGTTGAGGATCTCCCGAAATATCTTAATACAGATTATGCAACCTCAACATGTTGATGGCAGAAACAAAATCTATTTAGTACAAAGTCAGTGCCACCTGAACATATCACAGAAGTAAATGTGTCAAAAAAAATTGAAAGCACATTCTACATGGTCATATATTAGAAACTAAGGTACTTGGGTGCTAAATTCCTATAACTCATTTTCTCGTAGGGAAACTTTGGTGTACAGATGCAATTTTAGTGCTTAGCATGCAAGAACATTTTTGTTGTAAAACTTAACAGGAAACGTTTCAGAAATAACAGAGAATTTTGTAGTCATCACTTACACAGCTTATAGTCCTGTCAAGATGGTGTATTTAGTTATGAAGTAAAGAAAATGTACTGGGTCCCATAGCCTCTTCATTCAATTTTACTATCCTCATCAGTGATATTAAATGCTTCCTATTTATTTATTTTTTATAAGATACTTCTTATTGTTAGAACTAAACCAAACACTATTTTCACAATGTGTAATTTTTACAAATTTAAAGTTACAATATTAAGGACATTTACTTGGAAGCAAATTCTACTGAGATCAATAGCACTTGCAAGTAAACATGTTTAAGATCTGGAAACAAGATAACCAGTTTTTAAAGGGGATTCTTTATAATTACAGAAGGCTGCACTAAAACCCAGTAGATAACTAACACACACAACCTGCAAAAGGAGAGAACAGGCAGCAAGAAAACTGGAAAGAGCCAGGGGGACCTTGAGAGAGAGGCGAGCAAGCTGCAGCAGGACTGTAGACCACAGCCTTAGAGACTCTTATTCGTGGAGGTCGAAGGGCAGAGGAAAATGAGAGTGGTGCAGGGATTTTACTGGTCTTGGCAGAGACAATTGGGGGCTCTAATTCAAAGAGAGACATAGAAACAAATTAGAAAAACCACATGGTGACAGACAAAGAAAAAAGTTTGTGAATGCTCAAATATCTCAACAAATATTTAAAGTTCTATAACTTAAATGCTATTATACAAGATACAGTAACTATTACTTTCTGTCCCCATATACAATTCGTATTACAGTATAAAAAATTCCAAAACAAGATACTTGTATTATGATACTGTGTTCTAGTCAGATTGAAGAGTTAAGAACAAGCAATATATACAGCTATTTTAATCTCTCCAACAATTTTCTTCCAGGTGCAATGCAGCATCGTCTTGATTTCTTTCTCACTCACTGTGCACATATACACACACATACACACATTACATATGGGGTTCTACAAAATAATCATAAATATGGCGCTAAACATGCTGTCCAAATTTAAAACAGAATTGAATACCTATCTCTTCTGGCAGGCTTCTCCAGATAAATTTTAAATGTGAATTTTTAAAATAATGTGTATGTCTTATTTGTCTCTGTATACTGTTGCATGTTTTAATTAATGTGTTTTAACTGATGCTGTGCATTGTTTATTTCTTGTTGTTCTTTGCCTTGATCCATGGGGACAGCCAGGTAAGAAAATAATACTACTACTACTAATAATAATAATTTTCCACTTTGGACATTTAGCTCTGTCCACATTGAAACACAATGTAGGCTGACAGAACAGCATGAACAGCTCCATGGCAGATTTTTCTGTGAAACAGTATATGCAGACATTCTACAGCCAGGGCCATTGGGTGCAATGCTTTTCTTAGACTTTCCCTAGTGTGAGAACAAGTTCTTACTATAGCCCTTAAGCGTTTACAGAGAAAATAATTTATCTTGACCATGGTGCCGGATAATACAATGAAATGTTATAAGACTTTCTGTGTCCCTGGAAGAGTAAACTGTACTGCTTTTTCTTTGACTAAATGCAGTGAATAGAGAATAACATTTTTAAAGCCCTCTTATAATAATTAAAATGGGAAGACAGTGACATCCTTATCCTCCAAACTAATAAATTTCTTCAACCATTCATTCCACCTTCTGCACAGAATCATTCAGTCTCTCCAAAAGCAGTCAAATGCATTATTCCTTTTCAGTATCTGTCAGTGTTGATCAGGAACCTACTCTTGGTAAATGGGAAGACATATATCAAGTAAGACACTCATAACAATACAACAGCACTTACTGTCAAATCATTACCAGAAAAATAGGTCTGGCATATGGGATCACATAGTACAAGAAGTCATACTTTCCTGTTAAACACTAGTAAAAAGGTATGGCCCTGTATGAGCTCAAAAGTTCTAATGCTAACCCAGGATCTCATGGAAAAGAACCTTCCTTCCAAAGGCATTCCTACCCAAGGATTAGAAAATAAATTATATAATATTGTAATACTTCTCCCTCTTTCCTCTTTCCTTTTCATAGTGTGTCAAGATTCAGTTTTCAGAACTGAAGACAGTGACAATATTATAGCTATTAATTTCTCAGTCAGTAAGTCAGTGTAAAAGCCTTTTTGGCCAAAGAGTTCAATAAAAGGTGGTGGTGATTATGTTGAAATGATATTTTTATAATGGATCCTGAGGATGAGGGAGAAAATTATAGTTCAATTAGTCTAATGTCTCACCTACAAAATTTGCAGAAAAGATTACAAGAGAAGCACAGGCTTTGCTGAGGAAGAATGAACATGGGGGAAGAGAAGCCCTGCTTTGGCAGTACTTTCAGATGCTCTAAGAGTATCAAAACTCTTGTAGATACAAGATTATCTAAGGACCAAAAGACATTGCAGAAATAATCCAGTTTGAGGCTGCTTTAACTGCCCTGGCTCACTGCTAGGGAATCCTGGGAATTCTAGCTTATTGTGGCACCAGAACTCTCTGACAGAGAAGACTAAATATCTCATAAAACTACAGCTCCCAGAATTCCCTAGCAATGAGTCAGGACACTTAAAGTGGTCTCAAACTGGATTTTTCTGCAGTGTGTTTTGGACCTAAGATATTAAGAAGATGGATGTTCTCACTGAGTCCCCATCCAAAATGGACAAGCCCTTATATGAACAACAGATTAAAGAACAGAAAAGAGAGGACAGAAATAAACCCAAGAGAATTCACAATGAATGGATGTAAACAGAAGAATTCCTGAAGATCTGTATTGGAATTATAGCATATAATGTATTCATTCAGAGACGAGGCTATGCTATTCTCGTGTAGGAAGAAGAAAAAAATGTGGGACTTTAAAAAAATAACACTTTTATTATGTCATAAATCTAAATGATCTATATAGTCTATTTTCATCAAATCCCTGAAGTGAGATCCGAAGTTCAAGGTACAAAGTTTAGGAAATCAATTTTGCCTTAGGGTCACCATAAGTTGGAAACAACTTGAAGACAAACAACAACAACAACAACACATTGAGATCAGAATGAAATACAAAAGTAAAGTAAAGATTATATTTTAGCATAACATTGACCAATCATCAAAACAGTGATAATGATAACACAAACAGCCTTGGCAGTGATAGACTAATGCATGTAGTATGAAAAATCTCAATTAATGCAAAAGGTGATAGAACTGAATTGCTTGCTAAATTGCAATTTTGCTGTTTTATACTATGAAGGTAAATTGTCCAAGAATGGTCACCTTAACGTTAGTGGTAGAGTATTCCAATACAGAAGACCTTAAGCTGTCATATGTGGGGGACTGGCGATTCTTTCTCCCAGTGGACTGAGGACCAGTGTCATATTTTTGACCACTGGCTACAAATGCTTCTTTCTTTCCTGGAAGTTTTCCAGTGACTGATAGTAGAAGGTTCAGAGGCTGGCACCAATCTATGAGTGACTGCTTTAAATAGCACTTTGTGCCCATGTGGCTTCTCAAAAAAGTGGTATGTTTCCTATATGTAAAAAGGGTTAAGTCATTGTTGGCAGGTGAAAGCATTCACCCTTCTATAATATGACAAGCGGAAGTAATTTTTGATGTAGCAGCCACCATTGTGGTTTTGAAATAGTGTTGCCTGAGCAGAAACGGAGGAGGAAATATTTTTGCTGATTTTTGATATCAGCTCAATAATGTTAAACAATATTTTTCAAGGTATAAAAGATATACTCTGACAGCACATTGGGTGAACAATATTACAAGAATTATCAAGTCACATAAATGTTAATATTAGCATGCCAATTACTGGTAACTGGGATACCCAGTATTATCAATTAGAATGGGGAAATCAAAAGTGAAGAAAATAACTCTTATAAACAAAATTATTAGCTATATATTTATTTAGCTATATATTTTCTTTCTTTTTTTAATTCTGTTTTAATAGATATTTTAATTGTAATAAGTTTAATCCTGTTTTAAGGGGGGGGAATTGGGACACAGTGTTGTAAATGTGGATTTTAATATGTTGTGAGCCACTTTGATTGTCCAGTTTACAGAAAAGCGGGATACAAATAAAAGTTTTATTTATTTATTTATTTATTTATGAAAATATATGGAAGAAAGAATGATTCAGTTTTTTGCAGACATCTTTCAATATTTATCCAATACATAGGATATTACTTACTTACTAGGACATTTTGGCAAACAGAATTCTAGCCATGAGTAAAATAAGAGGAGGTGCTAAAAAGTTGTCCACCCAAGCCACTTCCCAGTCTCTGAAAATTTTGTCACTGTAGCTTGAAAGGGTTTTCTTTTGCATCGTAAACAGCCAATTTGCAGGATTGTAGTTCTAATTACCTGTATTCAATTTCAGTGTAGAGATTTTTGAGAACAAAGATGTAGCAAGATCTGTCTGTGAGGCCTTCAACAGTGTCAACTCCTGAAACTGTTGAGGGTATTAAGGACCTGATGTTGGCAGATTGGCAAGTCTCAGCTAAAACAGACACTAGAAGTATCCCAGAAATACATTGGGTTTTTAATTCATGAGTAGTTGGCTATTCAGAAGCTGTCAGCTAAGTGGGTGCCAAAATGTCTGAATTTTGATCACAAATGAAATCAAGATAACCCCAAGATGATTCTGCAGCATTTTAAGTCAGCTAGTGATATCATAGCAACACTGCAACATTGTATGGCCTTCAGGTCCTCCCTGGCCAAAGAAATTTAAGATTCAGAGCTCAGCAGGAAAAGTAATAGCCACTGGTTTGGGGGGGGGATAAGGAAGGTATTTTGATAACTATCTTCAGAAGAACCAAACAGTTAATTTAAAATGTGGAGTTGAAGGCTTTCATGGCCTGCATCCATAGTTTTCTGTGGGGTTTTCAGGCTATGTGGCAATGTTCTAGAAGAGTAATTACTTCAAGATGCCAGCCACAGATGCTGGCGAAGCGTCAGGAAGAAACTCTTCTAGAACATGGCCACATAGCCCGAAAGCCCCACAAAAAACTATAGTGAGTTTAGAACATTATTCTAATTTGCTGTGCCAGTTAAAGGAAGCATTGAAGGAAAAATGGCAAGAAAATCTGCATAGAGGCGTTCTCTTTTTGTAGGACAATGCACCTTGTCACAGGGTTGGCAAGATGATGGATGTTTTGAAGAATTTGTAGTTTGAGTACATCACCCTACTCACCAGATCCATTTGATTATTTCCTGTTTCGAACCCCTAAAAAGATTCTGAAAGGAAGGAAATTTTTCAGTGATTCAGATGTGACAGCAGCAGCAGAGCAGTATTCAGTGACCAGACATAAGAATTTATTTAAAATGATGTGTCAAGTGCACCAGACTTCAGGGTAAATGTATGACATTGCATGTAAGTTTTATTGTCAGACTGAGAACTTTTCAGCACCCATATGATTCTTCCATATGATAAATATGGAAGAATGGACAAGAATAATATAGAACCTATTTATTATTTTCTTAGTGAAATGTTTAAACAATAATTATATGGTGTGCAATATTACGTAACTATTATAATCTTTATGTACATGAGACAGACAACTTTGTTTTTGTTTTAAAGTAAAAGTGAGACAGAAAGCCTTTTGCTATTTTTTAGCTTTGAAGAAATGGGGACTCTGGAATTAGGCAACTAGGATTGAGTAGAACCACAGAAACACAGAGTTGAGAGAAACCAGAAGGACCACTGAGTGCAACCCCTTGCTATGCAGGAATATACAAAGAAGAGTACTGCCGAGAGATGGCTATCCAACATCTGTTTAAAAACCTACAAAGAAAGACACTCCATTGCCCTCAAAAGCAGTCTATTCCACTGTCAAACAGCTCTCAGTATCAGGAAGATTATCTTATGTTTAGATGGAACATTTTTTCTTGTAGTATCTTGTAATAAAATAGGATGATAGGATATGAACAACTTTTACCATACATAGGCCCAGTACACAAGGCGCTAAAGTGCCGTGCTGGCAGGGTACTAGGGTTAAGGGATTGCGTGGCAACCGCATGGTCCCTAACCCTAGTACAGAGCGGTGCCCTGTGTATACGGGTGCCGCCATTGTTACGTGACGGACGCATAGCATCCACACGTCACGCCGAACTTGTGATGTCACAAGTGTGCCACACAGATGTCACAATGGCAGTGCAAAAAGAACCTGCTTTTCGCAGGATTTTTCCTCCGCAGGGAGGCCACGTGGTTTGGCGGCTGCAGCTTCCCTGCGGGGGGGGGGGGGGGAGGCACCAGCAGGCCTCCTTTTTTAAGTCTGTACCGCACCATAGTTTCTTTTATCTGATACTGAATCTAGTAAGTTAACAAGCAAATTGAAACTCAAAATAAATTTAGCCATCTATGTATCTCAGTATTTGCTCAGAAGAATGCCATATAGACATATGATGTGTATTGCAGTTTATGCCAGGAGGTATCAGAAGAACCAAAAGAAAAAAGACAATGTGTACATTTTCAAAACTGTAACTTGAGGAGAGGCACTGAAAGGAAACAGATCACTGCCTGTCATGCTAATGTTTTGACAACCCATTGCTTGTGAAGTCTGTCTCCTGTTGACTCATTTGTTTCTTTCAATTACACCCTGCCATCATATACTACATGGTTGAATAGCTCCCTCCAATCTTCACAATTTCTAGGCTTCATCCGCACTGGAGAAGTAAACCAGTTTGACACCACTTTTAACTGCCATGGTTCAATGTTATGGAATCCTAGGAACTGTAGTTTGTTGTGGCACCAGAGCTCTCTGACAGAGAATGCAAATATCTCACAAAACTACAAATCCCAGAATTTCACAACGTAGGCCTATGGCAGTTAAAGTGGCGTCAAACTCAATGCAGATGCAGCCAGTGGAGAAACAAGTAAGAAATTATGTCACTGTTGGGTTAGATACAGTACCAAACGCAAGCATTGACATAACTGCTTGGTTAAGAAGTAATGCTGTGATATAAACAACCCATCAAATGTGTTCCTTTCTACTCACAACTGTGTTGATTTTGAATTGATAATTTTGATAATTCTGAATTGAGACAAAATGATGAACTGAGACAAAACTGGGACAGTTTCATAAGAACAGGAAGTAAGAGGAACGTTTTTGTGTATTCCAGGAATTTAAAAACATTTTATTTATTTATTTAAATATTGCCTTGAAGCACACACATAAAAGGACAACTTGTGATATATTCCCAGTAGAGTATAGAATTACATCTGACAGAAATCTGAATAATTTATTTCCCACAAGTATTAACTAAGTTTATCTTGAAAGCAATATAAGACAGTAAAATTCCACTGTCACAGCGACTGCATTTTATTGAAAATATGGAGAATTTCTGATATCTTGGTGGCAGAAGCACCTGCTTTGCATTCAAAAAAGGTGCTTCAATCTCTGGCATCTTCAGACAGGGCTGAGATACCATCTGAAACACTAAAGAGTCACTTCCAGTGAGTGTAAATGGTACTGAACCAAACAGACCAATGGTCTGATGACTATGGAGCTAGTCAAACAATTGATAATGCAGTAAATAGATGCAAGTAATGAAACATTTTTAGAAGTTCAGATTCTGAAAGATGGTCTGCAAAGGAAAAAAGAGGCTAGCTTGCCGTATGTTGTAAATAACACCAAAAATTAAATTAGGAATCAGAAAAGGAAATTTCTATCACCTCTAATTGTATGTACATAGAGAAGGGTTTTTTTTCTTCCAAAAAAAATGAATGGAGTGTTTCAATGACACATTCAAAACTAGGAGTCTGAATTGCTATTGAAATGGCTAGATGAAAACAAATGATTCCACACATGTCCAGAATGTGAAGGAAGCCTTTAACAACTAGAGAGAAAACAGAAGTGTAGCTCTATCCTGTCTATGACCATTCCTCTCAATACAGGTATGAAGAGTGATTATAGGGAAATGATCTGAATAATGGAGAAGAGCAGTTGCCCAGAGACACTTGTCACTGCTACTGGTCTCTCTCCTGGCTTTAATTAAAGCCTTGAACAACAGCACGAGTTAACAGACTGTTTCTTTCTCTGGCAAATGTGGCACCACTGACCTCGTGCCGACTCAGAGGTGGCCTCAATGTTTAGTCTCTGTCCAACACACATGGCACGAAGCATCTGGAAGATGGCCAAGGGTGCCACATTCATGCGTAGAAGGTCCAGTAGGATCCTAGGGAAGAGCACAGTATCAGGATCACATGACCATCCCCCGCGAGGACACAAAACAGACAAGAATTCAGGCATAACTTCCCAACAGGGCTGGCTTGCACTTTCCAAACATTTGAAAGAGGTCTGCAGCAAATGAAAATGTAGCCCTTTTCGAGAGGTCCCCCTTTTCCAGGGCATATCCTACATTTCAGCCTTCGGGAGGAATTTCAAAATGTCCCCCATATTGAGCATGACTAAGAATAAAAGAATCATAGAGTTGGAAGAGACCACAAGGGCCATCCAGTCCAATCCCTTGCCATGCAGGAAATCACAATCAAAGCATCCCCAACAGATGACCATCCATCCTGTGTAAAGACCTCTAAAGAAGGAGACTCCACTACACTGCAAGAGAGTTTGTTCCACTGTCAAACAACCCTTACTGTCAGGAAGTTCCTCCTAATGTTGAGGTGGAATCTCTTTTCCTGTAGCTTGTATCCATTGTTCCGGGTCCTGTTCTCTGGAGCAGCAGAAACCAAGCTTGCTCCCTCCTCAATATGAAATTCCTTCCAATATTTAAAGAGGGCTATCATATCACCTCTTAACCTTCTTTTCTCCAGGCTAAACATCCCCAGCTCCCTAAGTCGTTCCTCATAGGGCATGGTTTCCAGACCCTTCACCATTTTTGTCGCCCTCCTTTGGACACGCTCCAGTTTCTCAATGTCCTTTCTGAATTGTGGCGCCCAGAACTGGACACAATATTCTAGGTGGGGCCTGACCAGAGCAGAATACAGTGGCACTATGACTTCCCTTGATCTAGACACTATACTTCTATTGATGCAGCCTAAAATAGCATTGGCCTTTTTAGCTGCCGCATCACACTGTTCACTCATGTTCAACTTGTAGTCTACTTGGACTCCTAGATCCCTTTCACACGTAGTTTCATTCAGCCAGGTGTCACCCATCCTATATCTGTGCATTTTATTTTTCCGCCCTAAGTGCAATACCTTACATTTCTCCGTGTTGAATTTCATTTTGTTAGCTTTGGCCCAGCTTTCTAGTCTATTCAGGTCATTTTGAATCTTGATCCTGTCTTCTGGGGTATTAGCTATTCCCCCTAATTTGGTGTCATCTGCAAATTTGATAAGTATGCTCCCAATTCTGTCATCCAAGTCATTGATAAAGATGTTGAACAGCACTGGGCCCAGGACAGAGCCCTGTGGGACCCCACTGGTCACTTCTCTCCAGGATGAAAAGGAGCCATTGTTGAGCACCCTTTGGGTTCGGCCGGTCAACCAATTACAGATCCATTTAACAGTTCCTTTGTCTAGCCCACATTTTACAAGCTTGTTTGCAAGAATGTCATGGGGAACTTTGTCAAAGGCCTTACTGAAATCAAGATATACTATATCCACAGCATTCTCTTCATCTACCAAGCTGGTAATTTTATCAAAGAAAGAGATTAGGTTTGTCTGGCATGACTTGTTTCTCTGAAACCCATGTTGACTTTTTGTGATTATGGCATTGCCTTCTAGATGTTCACAGACTCTCTGTTTAATGATCTGCTCCAGAATCCTTCCTGGAGAGATGCCACCTTCTCCATGCTCCCCAAAATGCCAGGGTCCCATGGAGGGGCTGACTGGGGGAGGGGAGGAGTCCCCAGAGCCGCCAAGGAAGGAAACAGAGGCCTCCCATGAACAGGAAGGGGCCGAGGAGGAGCAGGGAACCATGGCAGCCATTGCCCCGCCCACTCACTTGAATACTTCCGGGTCGAGGCCTGTCCCTGCGGCCTGCGCCAACTCAAACAGTTCAGACTCCTCGGCATTGAGGACCAGCCGCCGTCTGGGGGCCCGGGACCCCGCTCCCTTGGCTGCCTCGAGCCCCGGGCCCGACATAGTGGCCTCCCTCTCCTTGTCCCGCCCCTTCCTCCCGCAAGGCACCTTCGGAAACCCCTGCAACGCCTCGTTTCCGGTGCGACGCCAGGCACTCTGGGAAATGTAGTTTTCTGGAGGAGTCATAGAACAAGAACAACCAAGGCTTCCTCCACAGCGGAGAAAGAACCCGTTTTGGCACTGTATTACTGGCTCAAGGCTATGGAATTCTGGGAGTTGTAGTTTGTTGTGGGGCCTTCCTTCCTTAAGCTCCGCTCTGGGCCCACAACAAACTCCAACTCCCAGAATTCCATAGCCTTGAGCCAGACAACAAGTTAAAGCGGTGCCAAAGCGGGTTATTTCTCCAGTGTAGATGCAGCCAAGGACTGCTGCTTCAGTTCAGAGTGACCAGGCGTCCTCCATTTCAGCCTTTCTGTCCAGGAAGAAGTCCAAAACGTCCTTCATTTTGAGCATGGCCAAGAAGCCCAATGCAAATGTTGAAAGGGTTTTTCCCTCCCTATTAATTTCAGGAGTGATTTAAATGCATTATTATTAATATTATTATTATTTATATCCCTCCCTTCTCCCAAGGCTGGGACTCAAGGGCCCTGATCCAGTCCAGCCCCATTCTGCCATGCAGGAACTCTCAATCAAAGCATCCCCATTGACAGATGGCCATCCAGCCTCTGTTTAAAGACCTCCAGGGAAGGAGACTCCATTACTCTCCAAGGGAGTTTGTTCCACTGTAGAACAGCCCTTACTCTCAGGAAGTTCCTCCTAAGGTTGAGCTGGAGTCTCTTTTCCTGGAGCTTGTATGTATTGTTCTGTGTTCTAGTCTCTGGAGCAGCAGAAAACAAGCTTGCTCCCTCTTCAATATGACATCTCTTCAAATACTTAAAGAAGGCTATCATATCACCTCTTAACCTTCTCTCCTCCAGGCTAAACATCCCCAGCTCCTTAAGTTGTCCCTCATAGGACATGGTTTCAAGACCTGTAACTGTGGTTCTTTGAGTGATCATCTGCGCCCTCACACAATCTCCCCTACCTCTCCTCTTTCAGGTCCTTTCTCTTTGCATGCCATTCAATACCATCACTGAACAATCCTGCAGGCCTTCTTTGTGAGATGTTTTCTCTCTTGCAGTCCTGTTAGTTTCACTTGTTTGTCCTTCCAAGAGGCTTGGAATGACTGTAAGAATTAGCAAAGGCCACACAGCTATTTTCTTGGCAGAGACCCAAATATGCTGCTCCAGTTAGAACCTGCTTCCCTCCCCCCTGTCAAAACACCAATTTCAAGATCGATTTTGCTGGAGCCATACTTCTTGTTCAAAGACCAGTTGTGAACTATTATAACCTGAGTGCCAAACTAGAGGACTGAGCTGGCTTTAAAGTGGAGACCATTACTTTTCTCTCCAGCACAGGCACGTGTGGCACCACCTCCTAGTCTTTCTAGCATAAAACACCATACTTCAGTCAAGTTAATTGTGATGCATTGGCTAAGTGTGTATGTAACATCTTTGTAAGGAGAGAAGATGGGGAGAACAGTTGGCTCTGCCTGGGATGATGCTGTCTGTAAGCCCCACTTGTTGGCATCAACTGCCACTGAAGCTACTTATCAGTAAAAATTGTGGCTAATTATTTTACTAGATATTGCGCTTATTTTCTCAAAATGGTACCTCTATTTCAAAAACATCATATATGAAGGAAACTATGATGGTGGAGTATTGTTTCAAATAAGGTATGCTATCCCAATAGAGATGATCATCATTGTAACATACTGTATAAGGAAATTATTGGTGTAGAAATGGGAGGACACATATCTCATCTTCTATGAGTCCATGAATACTTCCATAAGTGAATGGATCCATATGTGAACTGTAGTAGGAAGTGCATATCTGTATGCTTGGATATGTGTACATGAAAAGACATATCTGACCGCAAGGAGGCGCTTATTTACTGGTTCATGAATTTATTGATATGCTTGTATTTTTAAAGATACCTTGGTTTTATCTGCCCTGAGCCTCAAGGGATAAGGTAGATCAATATTTTAGTTTATTGGTGCTTACACAAATAATGATTTTTTTTTTCCAAATGCCTCACAATTTTGAAGGCATGCTTAAAAATAAATGAGCCAATGGACAAAGAATCTAAGCAGACCTTTCTCACTAGTTTATTCAGAAAGGTAAATAGTCTGCAAATCTAAAGTATTGTCCTCATTGCCACTCTCCACCAGAGCCAACTGGCTTACTCTAGGAACCTATCAATTACCACCAACCTGTGAATGGTATACTGGAATTCACCATTCCAATGTATTTTAAAGATATATATGGCCAAAGGTGGAAGAATCTGTGGCATTTATCAAGCAGGGTTTTTCCAGCTCAGATCCAAGGCAACTGTGAATCAAGCTATGTGGATTCACATTATAATGTTAATGTATTTTCACACCTGGTTCCTTTCAGTGGGAGCTCCTCCAGTGGTGCTTCCACGGTGCTTCCGTGGGGGGAGAGAGGGAAAAGAGGGGGGCAAAGAGAGAGAGTGGGGTTAGTAAAGTTTCTAAAGGACTCTTTGGGGGTGGGGGGCAGGACGTCCTCCAAAGTGGGGCCAAGGTGGAGGCAGGATTTACTTCCAAGTAGAACTGCAGTTTTTACACTGATTATTTTGCAGTGAAAGAAATTTATTATTACTATTATTAATAATAATAAAAATTCTTTCACTGCAAAATAATAATAATAATAATAATAATAATAATAATAATAGTAACAATAATTTTGCCGGTGGGTGATACATTTGGATGAAGCAGAGGGCATTTAGAGATAGGTGACATTCACTATCATTCACGTGAGGCTAGGGATGGAGGGTAGATCCATATCACAGATGTGAAAGGAAAGAAACAGAGGCTGGAGGGAGAGATGGAACTCCCAGAATTCCATAGCCTCGAGCCAAGGACCCCACAACAAACTGCAACTCCCATAATAATAATAATAATAATAATTTATTATTTTAAAATAATAATAATAAAATTTTTAAATAATAATAATAATAATAATAATAATAATAATAATTTAAGTTATTAGTTTGCTGAGGCACCAGAGCTCTCTGACAAAGAAGGTTCAATGTCTCAGGACACTACAGTTCCCAGAATTCCATAGCACTGAGCCAGGACAGTTAAAGTGGAGTTAAACCAGATTATCTCCCCAGAGTGGATGCAACCTAAGTTACCAAGGGAAGGAGAGATGTAGATGAAATAGATGAGGAGAATGACAAGAGGATAGATGTCGATGTGGCTGAAATGGATGGGGGCTCTGACATGAGGACCCCTTTGAATTTGGCTGCCAGGGATAGGAAAATAGAAGGGAGGAAGAAAAGTGGTCATTCACATGAAAGTGGAACCAGGTTCCCTTCTTAACTCCGGAAGTGCAAAGGTTCAGGATGCCTTCAGGGCCCCACTGAGCATGTGCAAGGGTCCCAAGTCAAATAGTTGAACCCGCATGGTATGCACTGGTGAGGTAATACAATTTGCACTCATTCCACTTTGCCTGAATCCACATCACGTGACTTGCCTTGGATTCAATTCCCCCTCGATTCGGAAGGGCAACGGAAGGGCAACCAGGTGTGATAAAACACTCAAGTTATAACATCAATTCACATCGTTCGACCTGCAGTCACCCCTGATCTTAGCTCCAATAACCTCAGTGTGATAAACGCCTATGTCCACACCTCTGTTGCAGTGAAGCATGTTTGTATGGTAATCAATACGTGTATCTGTGTGAAGAATTTATTTATTTGGTGTCTATCCTGCTTTCCCTCCAGAACTGTAACCAGGGTGTTCCATAAAAAGGCCAATTCTCATGCAGAAGGGTTATTTTAAAAACAACAACAACAGCCTCACAATTTAGACTGAGTAAATAGTGAGAAATCCTATTTATTATTTATTTACTTTATTTAAATGTTGCCTTTCTGCCAGAGTGGAACCCAGAGTGGCTTGTCTCACCCCAGTGAGAATTTCAGTGTAATTGAGAATTAGTGCTGTGGGGAGGGTTAATAGCATGTTTTAATATACACTTATTGTATTTGTTAAACCCACTGAGAATTTTCATGCCAAACCTGCTGACAGAATGGATTTAACATGCTGCCAGCCAGGATCAGTCACTTCTACTTAGCATTTTGATTCATTGAAAATCAGCACAGGACATTTTTGGTCCCAAATCTATCATGGTCTGGGACAAATAAAGTACCAGTAGAATTGTTGGGACCTTTTTCGAGTTGGTAGTTTTATGTCTGAAAAAATAAACCGGCAGAGCAAGTGGCTGAAACATGCTCCTCAAATGATAACATTGTAAAATTCGTGCATTATATATAGGTCCAATTCTGAGTAAATTCTGCACCAACACATGATTCTGAGAAACTCTGGGAGCCAGCAGATGCATGAAGATTAAAACAGGAACAGATAAATGTTGAAAAGAAACAAGTTATGATGTTGGAACAGTATTATATTGAAAGTACAATACCGATCTATTAAAAGCCCTTTTCTCAGCTGCTACTCATGTGATGAATGCCTGCCCATATAAAAATGCATTTTTCTGTTTCGCCCCAATGTTAGGAAAGGTAGAAGGCAGCAGAAAGAGAGGAAGACCACACCCAGATGGATAAACTCAATCAGGGAAATCATGGGCATGAAATTACAGGAACTGAGTGGAGGATAGTGGAGGACAGGGGGTGTTGGAGCTGTCTCACACACATGGGTTGGAGATGACTCGAGGGCAGCTAACAATAATAATAACAACAACAGATGAGCAGTAGGGAAGGAGGCAACTTAGCCTCCCTTGGGAATTTCACAATCTGGAGCAGCCACCAAAAAGGACCTCTCTCATGTCCTTACGTTTTGTTTGGCCCTTCCTTCTTCATAGTATGAATACAAGCTATATATGACCGTATTTGGAATTTTGATTAGAAACAAACCTATGAAGCTGTCATACCAATGGAGCTCCCTGTAACCTGCTTCCATGAACAATCTAGCTGCAGTATTTTGGACCTACTGAATGTTATGACTGCTTTTGAAAGGCAGACCAGTGTAGAGATTATCACAGCAGCAACAATCGCAATAATGAAAATAAAAAGAAACAATAGTGTTCTAGTGCTCTATATTTTTGCTTTTGCGCAAAAACACAACTCAAAACCCCTAGAATTGTGTGATTGCTTTCTGTACATATGAGTGATTGATTTGATATAACATTGGAATTGGTCATTGTGCGCATGCACCATTTCCATTTTAAATTTCCTGGGCTGGCCGGTGTTCTTGGAAGCCATTAAATAGCCCTGGCTTCTGCCTGCAGCCCCTTGTAAATACAAAGATCCCTGGCTGATGCTCTCAGAAGCCATTTAAATTTTACATAGCCCTGCCCCTTCAAAATGTCTGCATTTTTTCCCCATTACCATGAATTGACTTTTGCACCCTGGCAATTGCGCTTCAGTTGCGGTATTGCCAGGGCTATTCACAGGATGTCCCTTGAATATTTTGCTCCTCTTTAGTTGCTGGTTCTTTCCCAAGAGAAGTCCAGATTTTGCGCAACGTTGTCTGAAAATCTTCCACACAATCATGCAATTATCCCAGGATTTTGCCTTTTTCTTCCCTCTTTTTCCTCTGTGTGATAACCTCTATACAGGATGTTACAATAATCGTAATAGGATACTACTATCACTTGTCTCAGTATGGCCAAATAATATAACTCCAGGAACAATAACAGCTGGCACACTACCTTTAGTTATGCAAAAGCACTCCTATCCACCTCAGACACCTAAACATTTAGGCTGAATCCAGGAGTATACCTAAATGGGTTTTCACAAAAAAAACATCCAGCACATGCTGAATTTATGTTTCCTACCCTGACTTTCAATTAATCAAGACCACTTCTGTCTTGTTTGAATTAAGGTTCAATCTCTTTATTTGTTTATGTTTATTTATTGCACTTACATCCTGCCTTTTTCCCAAAATGGGATCCAAGACAACATACTGTATCAGGAGGGCAGCTTCATCTGGTCCATTCCCCACCCAGGTTCCCAAGGTGGTTTCATTTGGTCCATTGCAGTCATCAGATGCTGGTTTACAACGTGGGCCCCATTCCCACTGGGCATATAAAGCGACATATTTTGCTGAGATTCTTTTTTTTCCGAGTCATAATCGAATCTGACCCATCGTTCCCATTAAAACCATTAAAACGGGTGCAAACAGACCCTTTTTTTTAACCCCCATTTTCGTTCCCATTGGTATTTTCCCTGACGTAATTTGAAGCACTGCTCCTCCCATCCCCAAGTTCCTGAATCAGACACCCTTGTCATTCCCATTCATTTGCCCTGAATCAGACTCGGGAGGCACAGGAAAACTCGCTAAAAATGCGATGTTAAATTAAAACACTTTATCAACCACTGATTCAGGTTTTTTCAGGATAATTCGATCACATGGGAATCAGATTCAAATTCCAATGGGCACAATATCGGAGCAATGCAGATCGAACGTGCGCTCAAATGGAAACGATGCACCCATGATTCGCATCCTGATCCGCGTTATAAGCCAGTGGGAGTGGAGCCTAAAACAGTTTTCTCAGGTCTAGATGGAAAGGAAAAATAGAGATGGGTGGCATCTGTGCATGCTGGAACTCCCTTCCCAGGGAGGCCAAAATCTCTCCTTCCTTGTTGGCCTTCTATCGTCAGGCTAAGACCTACCTGTTCAAACAAGCTTTTAGAAAGAGAATGTTTGTAAAGGACCAGCTTGGGATGTTGTTTCATTTTAAAATGTGTTATACAGTTCTATCTTTTAAAAATGTTTTTTATTATTTTAACATTGTAATAATTTAATTCCTTTTTAATGTACTTCTTTTCTACATTTTACAGTAATTGTATTGTTCTTTTAATATTGTGAAGCTGATCTGAGTTCCTGTTCTGGGGAAAGACTGGTATATAAACAACAACAACAACAACAACAACAACAGTCTCTCTCAGCTGTTCCATCTTTATATCAAACAGCCTTGAGGACAAAATCACACCAAGAGATCCCTCACCTGATTCTCTTCCCCTCATATAAGGCCAGCCCTGGAAAGCTCCAGCCCCTTCTGGCCAGGCTCCTCCTGGGAATTGTAGTTCCCTAAATGGGACAGAAACAGACAACAACTTCCATCCTCAGAGCCTCTGCCAGTCTGACCCCCCTTTTCCAGGACAAGGCCTACATTCCAGGCTTCTCCTCTCCAGGAGGAATCCCCAAATGTCTGCCATTTTGAGCATGAGTTTAGATTTCTATGAGTGTATTTTGTTTTCTCTTTGGTCAAGGCCTACATTTTCCTCAATCTCCTCCATCTTGTGGTGCTTGGTTGGCATCAGAGTTAAGACTTTACTAGGCAGGGTGACCAGACGTCCTCCTTTTCCAGGACAAGGCCTACATTTCTGGCTTGTCCAGGAAGACAATGTCCCCCATTTTGAGCGTGACCTGGGGCCAAAACAGACTGAAGAATTAATCCAGTTGAGGCTCGGTGCTAAGGAATCCTGGGAGTTGTAGTTTGTTGTGGCACCAAAACTCTTTCTGACAGAGGCAGCTACAGTATACGCCTCAAACAACTACCAGTTCCCAGAATTCCATAGCACTGAGCCAAGGCAGTTTAAGCTGTGTCAAACTGTGTTTTGGACCTTCAAAGCATTGAATACAGGGTGACCAGGTGTCCTCCTTTTCCCAGATGTGGCCTCTATTTCAGCTTTCTGTCCCCCATTTTGAGCATGGCTTTGAAGAATAAGTTTACATTTACGTTTCCCCTGAACATCCTCCATGTTGTGCTGCTTGTCCTCCTTAGAGCATCTGGCCCCCGGTATCAAAGGCAAGGCTTTCTAAGGCAGGTGACCAGACATCCTCCTTTTCCAGGACAAGGCCTACATTTCTGGCTTGTCCGGGAAGACAATGTCCCCCATTTTGAGCATGACCTGGGACCAAAACAGACTGAAGAATTAATCCGGTTGAGGCTCAGTGCTAAGGAATCCTGGGAGTTGTAGTTTGTTGTGGCACCAAAACTCTTTCTGACCAAGAAGGCTATACGCCTCAAACAACTACCAGTTCCCAGAATTCCATAGCACTGAGCCAGGGCAGCTTAAGCTGTGTCAAACTGGCCTATTTCTGCAGCGTGTTTTGGACCTTCAAAGCATGGGTTGATGTCTATATGAATACAAGGTGTCCTCCTTTTCCCAGATATGGCCTCTATTTCCGCTTTGAGCATGGCTTTGAAGAATGAATTTACATTTATGTTTCCCCTCAACAATGTCCTCCATGTTGTGCTGCTTGTCCTCCTTAGAGCATCTGGGCCCCCTGGCATCAAAGGCAAGGCTTTCTAAGGCAGGTGAGCAGGCGTCCTCCTTTTCCAGGACAAGGCCTGCCTTATTTCAAAAGGCCCTCCATTTTGAGCCTGATTAAGAACCATGAATATAGGAGTATTTGTAGCTCTTAGTTCGCAAGGCCCTACATTTTTGTGGTGCCTTGTCTGTCCTCCTTTGCAGTGAGGACACTGGTGGCCACCTTCTTCGTCTGCATCTGCATGGCAGAAATAGCCCAGTTTGAGACCGCGTTAACTGCCATAACTCCCTCTATCCTATTGGTGTCCAGTTATCAATCAAGAGCCATCGCTGAGTCATTCCCTTTCCTTGTCTCCATACATATACTTTAAAGGAGTCAATGGTTTCCAACTCTAAGCGCCATTTCCCTTCTCCAGAGAGTCCTAGATGCATTAATAAATAGAGATATCGGGGGAAGGAATGCGGAGAGACTCCCTCCCATAAAAGCCCAAGTGTTCTGGGCTGTGGCTCTGGAAGGACACGGTCGTATCCTGGCTCGGCCATGGAAACCACTGGGAGGCCTTGGAAGAGTGCGCCTGTCCCAGGGCCCCCGAGTGAGTTTCACAGCCGAGCCCCTTCGTTCCAGAGCCACAGCCAGACGCTTCCTCCAACGCGCCAAGGAACACTCTGCGAAAGGCTCCGCCTCCGCCCCTATTTATAGACATAGCCACGCAACGGATGACGCGGCAGGAGCAGACGTGACCAATCAGCGGGACGAACCCCTTGGACGTCGCAATGCCGAGCTAAGCCCCGCCCCCAAATGCTCTCTCACTCCCCTTACAATGGCTCAGTGGCTGGAGCACGTGACTCGACCCCTCGGAGCTCCCCCCTTGTGCTCACGCTGCATGGAACATTCCAAGGAAGGTGGCCAATAGGAGGAGAGCAGGAAACCTTTCTGGATCTAACCAAGCGTCACCCAAAGACTGAGGGGGGGGGGAGAGTGGGAGGGGAACGGAGGACAGAGGAGGAGAGGATCAAGTTCTATTGCCAGGATTGCTTTGCTAAAGAGAGTGGCTTTCCTTTCTTGGCAGAATAGAAGGAGGACACCATTGGAGGCACGCAGCCACTGCTAGAGGGACCAGAGCCCTGCTTCCAGATCGCAGACCCACAGAAGGAGTCCATATCAGTATTGCCAATTTCCGGGGAATTCCCCGGTTTCCCTGCAATAAGCCTTTCTGGGTAGTTTCCGGGTATAAAAAATTTATACAGCAGCATGAGCTTCCCTATATCTAAGTCCACTTCCTCAGATGCATTTGGTAATAATAA
>NC_056525.1:131178580-131306477 GCF_019175285.1 Sceloporus undulatus | reverse complement strand
TAATAATAATAATAATAATAATAATAATAATAATAATAATAATAATAATAGAAGAGAGCTCTTGTAGCACCTTTGAGACTCACTAACAGAAAGGAGTTGGCAGCATGACTTAAGCGTACTTCCTCGGATGCATGGGAATTGTAGTTCATTGTGGCACCAGAGCTTTTTCTCACAAAACTACAATTCCCAGGATTCCCTAGCACTGAGCCAGGGCAGTTAAAGCAGTCTCAAACTGGATTATTTCTGCAGTATGGAGCTTGAGCATTTTTAACAACTCAGGTCCAAGTAGGGTTGCCATAAGTCCAAACCGGGACAAATGTAGGACAAAATTTTCACATGTAGGGCACATTTTTTTAAAATGGAGGACACACAGAAAAAATGGAAGGTTTTTAAAAAATGTTAATATAAATACATGTTTCTTAGGCATGATCAAAATGGAGGACATTTGGGCATTATTCCTAGACAGATGGCAGAAATGTACTTCCCTTTCTGGCCACCCCCCTCCCTCCATTCCAAACAGCACATTTGGGCATTGAACATGGTTTTACTTAACATGGCAATCTCTTGCATATTTCAGAGGCTTATTCCATAACCAAACTCTTGGGGTTTCACACTGAATATGTCAAGGTGGTTTAACAAGAAGTGGGTTTGCCCTCGGATTCAACTGTACTTCTCAGAAGTGTGTACTTGGTCAAGGGACTTTGGTTTTTCTTCACTGCACATGAGTTTGTAAAAATCAGAGCAACCTACATTGGCCTTGCCTCAGAAGCTGGCTCATATCATCATCATCACTATCCTCTTCCTCCTTCTCCTCTTCTTCCTCCTTGTCCTTCCTCCCTCCTTCCTCCCCCTTCCTCCTTCCTCCTTCTTTCCTCCCTCCTCCCTCCTTCCTTCCTCCCTCCTCCTCCTCCCTTCTTTCCTCTCTCCTCTCTCCTTCCTCCCTCCTCCTCCTCTGCCTCCCAGCCCAGGCCCAAGTGGAGGAGGAGGTGGGTGGCTGCCTTGGTGCGCTCTCCCCCCGCCCGCGCGCCAAGGCAGGAGCCAGGCAGCCACCCACCTCCGCCTCAGCCTCCTCCTTTGCCTCCGCCTCCCGGGCCCAAGGAAGTGCCCAGTGCAGAGGCGCGCCAGGCGGAGGAGGCGGTGGGTGGCTGTCTGCCAGTGCCTGCTGCCTTGGCGCGCGCACAGGGAGCGCCATGCCAGGCAGGCACCTCTGCTTCCTCCTCTGCTTGGCGCGGCCTGCAACGGAGGAGGAGGAGGAGGTGTGCCTCCTGCGTGCGCCCACGCCACCCTCCCCCGCCTCCCCCCGCGCACCGCCTCCTCCTTTGCTTCCTCCACATGGCCGCATGGCCTGGAATGGAGGAGGAGGAGGTGGGTGGCGCGGCCGCGTAGTGAGGCAGGGGAAGGTGGTTGGCGCCGCGCGGGCCCCGAACCAGGGGCTGGGGGCCAAACCAGACCGGGACCGGGAGGGGGCCCCCAAAAGCGGGTTTGTCACGGGAGCCACCGGGTTATGGCATCCCTAGGTCCAAAACACACTGCAGAAATAATCCAGTTTGAAACCGCTTTTACTGCCCTGGCTCAGTGCTAGGGAATCCTGGGAACTGTAGTTTGTTGTGACTCCAGAGCTCTTTCCGACAGAGAAGGCTTAGGCCAATAGCTGCAACTTCAAACATGAGTCCTCCAGAACCACCTCTTGAACTCGCTTCCCCAGGAAGAACCAAATCATCAGCAATGAGTGTGTCTCAGTCCCATTCCAGGGATGTGGTCCAGAAGAATAGCATGACTGACAGTAGTGAAAGCTACTGAGAGGTCCACATAGTTCCCATTATACCAGGGTGACCAAAGCCATCTCTGCACTGTAACCCAGCCTGCAATGACTAGATAATCCATTCCTACGTTGAGTTGTTCCAGCCCCATGCACAAGAATGGAGCACTGGAGATTTCATGGTAGTTATCTAATGTATGAGGTTCAGGGAGGCCTTTTCCAGCAATGGTTTTACCACCATCTCTTTTAGGCACATGGTAAGCCAGCCTTATTGCAAGCAGGGATTCATTCCCTTTACCCATGCGACAAGCGCCAACGACTGCTTTTGTAATCCAAGAGGGACCAAAACACACATGGTGGCTCTTATCTTTCCAAGGGTATGCATACGTATTCAATGGCACCATGCATCTATACATGGAAATTAAAGTGTAAGCTGCTTATTTCCAAGTCAAGATCTGTCATAGAATCATAGAATCGTAGAGTTGGAAGAGACCGCAAGGGCCATCCAGTCCAACCCCCTGCCATGCAGGAAATCCAAATCAAAGCATCCCTGACAGATGGCCATCCAGCCTCTGTTTAAAGACCTCCAAGGAAGGAGACTCTATCACCTTTCGAGGAAGTGCATTCCACTGTCGAACAGCCCTTACTGTCAGGAAGTTCCTCCTAATGTTCAGATGGAATCTCTTTTCCTGTAGCTTGCATCCATTGCTCCGCTTTCAGTCTGGAAAGTGGGAGTAGGACTGCAACCACACTGGAATTCCTAGTGTGATCTAATTTTCTTTGTCCCCCTTTTTGTAATCCAGTCTATGAGATGAAGCCTCCATGACAGTAATAACAGAGGTTAGTTACATTTCTGCAATCTGCTTATTTTTCAAGGGGAATTTTTCATCAAAGTAGCCTGGTTTGAGAACATTTATGTACATTATGATAGTATCTTTGGGGATCAGTTTAGATAAAATGAATTGAAGTATCTTAAATATGACCTGCTGCCACCATCACCCAGAGGGAGGGAGGGATGGAAGAAAAAGAGAATAAAGGGAAATTTCAGATTAGTCACAAAGAAGTCCCCACCTCTGTCTGTTTATAAAGTTTAAAAGGATCTCCTGGTGGTACTTGATAGCGGTCCCTGATACTTCATAGCTCTTTGGCAGCATAGCTCCTTTGATTTTGTGCATTTTCACTGGAAGGTAGTTGCATGGAGGAACAACTGGAGATGGAACCCAGAAGGACAGAAGGAAAATCTGCAGAGGGTGAGAACAGGGGGGAAACCAGCTGGCTCTCACTGAAGCTTGGGTCCACGATCCTGCAGTGGATAGTCTTGCTAATTTGCATAGTCCTCATTGGTTTGTGCTACCTTCAGGTAAGTGTTCACAAGAACTCTACAGTACTGTGTTTGAAGATACAGTAGTTTCATACATTTTCTAGGCTTTTCTATGCAGGAGCCCATGAGCTTTGTATGTTTGATGCTTTGATGTGAGTGGTATTCTTCCGATAAAGAAGCATAGCTGACTTATCATCTGTCTGTCTTTGCAGTCATAGCATTGGCACCAGCAGGCATACTACTAAATAAACCAGAAATAGTCCCAATATTTTGCTGTAGAACATCATGCATATAAAAAACAAAAGAAAAGAAAATTCTGAAGACCCATGGGGTGTAAATGTACCTTTGAGGAAATTGTGATGTTAACAGTAGATATTTGAGATCAGTCTTGGGAATAAAAGCTGCGGGGGAAATAACCATACTGCTTCCTCTTATCATCACTAGGCTTCCCAACAACACGTCACACGTTACTTTGGCCCCATACAGACTGCCAAAATAAAGCTGCTTCAGATCACTTTGGAGGTATGCTGTTTAAATGTTGCATGCATCCTAAGAGTTTGGAAGCTGTGCCAAAGCTGCACTCCTGTCCTTAGGACTGGATCGTGGCTTTGACACGGCTTCCAGACTCTTAGGACGCATTCATCATTTAAACAGCATAACTCTAAAGTGACCCGAAGCAGCTTTATTTTGGCCTGTCTGAATGGGGCCATAATCACTTTTATTTTTGAAAAAGGAGAATACTGCAGATTTTCTTTTCATATCAGCTATTATTAGACAAATCAGTATTTTAAGTAAGGAAAAATGTTTTAAGTAAGGACAATATAGAAACATTTGGCTTTGGTACATTTGGTAGATCTTAACAGTCACTTTTAACAAATGATGAACTTTATCATAAAATTCATATTAATGAATGTCAGAATTTACCAATATTCACCAGTAAATATTCAAAACAACCGAAAGATGCAATAATTTAATAGTTTACTGGTAAGTAAAAGAGTGATAATCTTGAGGATCTTGAACAATAATACATTTTCATTCCTTTTTCTATCGTTATTAAAAAATGTTTGGATTTATCAAGGCACATAGCATCTTCAAGACAGGTTTTATAATCTATCTTTTTTGCAATCTATTTGTAAATTACTACTGAATTTCAGCATCACCCTCCTTGCCAAAATGTAATGGTAAATGTAAGTGTTTCTGATTTTTTTTCCTAGCATAATATTTCAGCCTTGGTATCATTTTCATAGTAACTACATTGGTTTTATCAGAAATGTTTGAAGTGTTGACTTTGAACCTGAGAGATCCAAGTTTAAATCCTCGCTTTGTCATGAAATTTATTGGGCAATCACTGTCAACTAAGCTACCACATAGGGCTGTTGTAGGGATTAAAGACAAGACAAGAACCATATAAAGTATCTGTGTTCATTCTTGTATGGTGGTAGTAATGATAATGACACCAACAATAACATTTTATCATGCAGACACTTCTTCAAGGGTTGTGATTAGAAGGAATGGTGACTACACATTTTGCATATTCATACAAGGGGTAGAGCAGTGGTGGGGTATGGGCTGCTCCCCAGCAAAGTTTTTGTTGCCCCCAGGGACCAATATATTTAGCCAAAGCACTTCAAATACCCCATAGGATGGACAATAACATTGTGGACAGGGATCAATTTTCCTACCTCTGATAGGCTGCACCCCAACAGTGTTTCCAAATATCCCTATTTCTATCCATTTCCTTCCCAAAATGGCAACTGGAAGGAACATTGTACCACCTCATGTTGTCATTTTGAGGATTCCAATGAGAACAGAGGTATTTGAGTTCAGGGTGTATATGTGTGTGTTTTTCTGTGTGGGACTGGTTGTTGTTTGGGGCTGATAGTGTTTTGGGGACTTTCAAAGTGATAAAATTCATACCAATTTTGGGGGTAAATTTTCTAGGTGGGTGGTGTTTTTTTGCAGAATGGTGAGGAGCTTCAGGGGCCACCAAAATGGGGTCTAGGTTTATATGAAAGCAGCAGGGTGCATTTTGCCCATTGCTGCCTTAGGGGTTGCGTGAGGCAAAGAATCCCCCTCAACCATCTTAGATTTATTAAAGCTATTTACTGTTATTTAGTGATGGTGAAAAACTAAAATCAAGACAGTTCTAATCAGAAGGTTGGCAAATGCAACTAAGATCTAAATCTTATTGGTAGACCTTATTAAATCAATAAAAAAGGATTGCAGAGACCCCAAGTCCATTGCATTAATTTCCCATGCAAGAAAGTGATGCTCAAAATTCTACAACAAATACTTTTATAATATGTTAACTTCATCTGGGTTGACCCTGACTCTGCGGATGAGACTTCTCCAAGACCTTCTGACCCCTTTGCTGATTTGGAACCATTCTGTTTCTCTATATTCTGTTCTAACAGCAATCTCTTGTCCTAAGTACAGAATTTCTCATCAGGACTATCAGTGATGACCTTGAGAGCTATCCATAGCTTTTCATGTTCTATGCAGTCAAGTGCTTTCCTATACTCTATAAACACATGCCCTCTGGAATTCCTTTGTAAATTCTATTAACCGTTGTATGTTTGCAGTGTGGTCCCTAGTGCCTCTTCCTGTCCTGAAACCCCTTGCTTCTCTGAGATTTCTCTCTCCATATATAGTTGGAGTCTGCTCTGGAGAATTTTGAGCACCATTTCGTTTGCATTGGAAATTGATGCTATGGTCCTATAGTTGGTGCAGTCTTTTGTGTTTCCTTTTTTGTGGATGGGGAAGTTTTCAGTTTGTTGCCATATATGTTACCAGAGTTGATTCTGTCCATGTAAACTGTTGCAATTCCATTGGAATATCATCTATTCTTGGTTATTTATTTTTTCTCAATTTCTTTTATTGTGTCTTCCACCTCACCTATCAAAATTTGAGGTTCACCTTCTGTCCCATAGCTGCTCCGCTGGATGAGGGGTTAGGATGTACTTCCAAGATAGAAGAAGTTGCAGACGCTGAGTGCTGCTCAACTCAACTTTATTAACACAACTTTAACTGTTACTTTAACAAAGGAGAGAGGCTGGCTACTTCACCGCTCCTCTTGGCTAGAGCCCGGGTCTAGGCTTTGGGGTTGGCGCCTCCGCCATTGGGTGCACTATCTTCCACACCTCTAGCCCCTGGCCGTTGGTTGGTGGGCCAACACCTTCCCCTAACGTCCCAAAATAATCCGGGTCCTGGACCGAGTACGGACCTGGCGTCGTAGGGCCACTAAACTCCCTCCAATGTAGACGGGTGCACTTTACCGGCAAAGAAGCTTTCCGAGGGAGCGTCCTGATCATGGCCGCACCCGCTTCCATCCTGTCGGCCTCGAAGGTGGCAGCGTCCTATTTCCGCTGCCCACACTTCTCAGATCCGGGCTGTTATCTCCTCCTCATAGCCTGTTGCCCCCTCGCTTCTTCCTGGCTTCCTCTGTTCTCCCTCCCCGAGTTCCGCCCCCTCTTCCTCTTTTTTGCCCTCTAGCCCCCGCTCCTCCCCTGGCCCCACCTCTTCCACATCTGTTTCCCCTGAAACTCCCATCTTTCCGGCCCTCACAGCTTCTTCAGGGTCTTCTCGTCCATCGTCTTCTCGTGCGGGACCCCAACCTGACTCCTCCCCTTCTTCCACCCTTTGACACATTCATATGGTTCTTTCTTCCACATATCATTCATTTCCCCATGTCTTCCATGTGCATTGCCAAAGGGTGCTCAACAATGGTTCCTTTTCATCCTGGAGAGAAGTGACCAGTGGGATGCCACAGGGTTCTGTCCTGGCACCAGTGCCATTCAACATCTTTATCAATGACTTGGATGACAGAATTGGGGACATACTTATCAAATTTGCAGATGACACCTAATTAGGAGGAGTAGCTAACACCCCAGAGGACAAGATCAAAATTCAAAATGACATTAATAGATTAGACAGCTGGGCCAAAGCTAACAAAATGATATTCAACACAGAGAAATGTAAGATACTGTACTAAAAAGGCCAATGCAATTTTAGGTTGCATCAATAGAAGTATAGTGTCTAGATCAAGGGAAGTAATAGTGCCACTGTATTCTGTTTTGGGCAGGCCCACCTGGAATAATGTGTCCAGTTCTGGGCACCACAATTCAAAAAGGATGTTGAGAAAATGGAGCGTGTCCAAAGGAAGGCAATTAAAATGAAGGGTCTGGAAATCATGCCTTCTGAGGAACGGCTTAAGGAGCTAGGGATGTTTAGTCTGGAGAGGAGAAGGTTAAGAGGTGATATGATAGCCATGTTTAAATATCTGAAGGGATGTCATATTGAGGAGGGAGCAAGCTTGTTTTCTGCTGCTCCAGAGAACAGGACCTGGAGCGATGGAAGCTCCAGGAAAAGAGATTCTGCCTCAACATTAGGAGGAACGTCCTGACAGTAAGGGCTGTTTAACAGTGGAACACACTCCTTCAGAGTTTGGTGGAGTCTCCTTCCTTGGAGAAGCTGAATGGCCATCTGTTCAGGATGCTTTGATTGTGATTTCCTGCATAGCAGGGCATTGGACTGTATGGCCCTTGTGGTCTCTTCCAGCTCTATGATTCTGTGATCCTGCATCGTACATTCACATACCTTCTGTGACTTCCCTGTACCCAACCTGTACATCTTAACTCTTTCTTCAACACTCTTCTTCTTCATTCACTCCTTCCAAACAAAGCTTCCTTCTCTTTCTGCCTGGAATTATAACAGTATTTATCATAGTCAGAAAAGCTAAAGCGCAAAATGAACTTGGGCTTGCTAGAGAGGTTAAGAACAACAAAAAAGGGCTTTTTGGATATGTCTGCAGCAAAAGGAAGAAGAAAGAAACGGCAGGGCTACTGCATGGAGAAGATGGCAAAATGCTAACAGGGGACAGAAAAAAGGCAGAACTACTCAACACCTTTGTTGCTTCAGTCTTCTCAGAAAAGGCAAAGGGTGCTCAACCTGAGGATAATGGAGCAGAGGACATTTATTTGATAGGTATTGAAATTTATTTGATAGGTATTGTGTAAGAATAGGAGCTAAATAGAATTAGCTTCTAGCTCCTCCTCCCAGTGACCCACAGAAATGGGTAACAATTTTAAAAGTTTGCGAACTCACCCCAGCAAAATGAACACAGATAACCAACCTTTCCTTTTTCCAATAGAACCTTTCCTTTTCCCAAGAGAATGTAGGATGGTAGAAAGAATGTGAGGAATGGAAAGAAGAGGACTAGTGGAGGGAGAGATTACAGTAAGACTAGGGAAGAGATTTAAGGAAGAAAGGGGAAAAGAAGAAGAAATGAAGTAGGAATGAGAAAGATTCTAAGAGTGAAATCACCAATTAAGTAACCTACAAAGGAACACTCCTCTTTATGTACATATTAACAGGGAGTTGTAACATGATGTTAAAGTTATAGTAATGGAACGATTAATGTACAGGTGGCCCTCATACGTGCATTTGCCATGCGTGGATTTGAGCATACGCGCATGGCAAACCCGGAAGTTGTCCCCGATGGCGGTGCACGTGCATGCATGCCGCTATTGGGGACAAAAGTCCCTCTCCTCCCCTCCTCCCCAACTCTTTCCCTCCCTCCCTCCCTTTTCCTCGCCGGTGCCACAGGACCTCCTCTTCACTGCCGTCGCTGCTGCCTGTGCCTCCTTGTCACCACAGCCGGAGGAAAGGCCAGATGGGGGTTTTGGAGGCCAAGAAGCCTCCAGCCTGCCACCCGGCCCTTGTGCACAGGTGGCAGTGGCAGTGGAGAGGAGGCCGAGGACCAGTGCCAAAGTCCTCCTTGGCCTCCTCTCCTCCGCCGGCACCTCCACACAGGGGCCGGGTGGCAGGCCAGAGGCCTCTGCGCTGCCACCCAGCCTTTCCTCGGAGGTGGCGGCAGTGGCGGTGGAGAAGAGGTCGAGGAACAGCACCAGAGGCCTCCTCTCCACCGCCTCCGCGCAAGGGCCAGGTGGCAGGTTGGAGGCCTCTTGGCCTCCAATAGCCCCACTCAGCCCCTGCATGGAGGTGGCGGCGGTGGAGTGGAGGCAGAGAAGGCCTTTGGCACTGGTCTTCTGCCTCCTCTCTGCTGTCACCACCACTGCTGGGGGGAAAGGCCGAGTGCTGCTCCTGGAGGCCTCTTGGCCTCCAGGAGCAGCACCCGGCCTTTCCCCTGGCTGTGATGGCGAGGAGGCTGAGGCAGCGGAGCAGCAGCACCAGAAGCCTCCTCGGCCTCCTCACCGCCACCGCAGAAGGGCCGGGTGGTGGTGTTGGAAGCCTCTTGGCCTCCAGTCCGTCACTCGGCCCCTGTGTGGCGGTGCCGGTGACAGAGAGGAGGCCGAGGGGACCTCTGGTGCTGCTCCTCGGCCTCCTCTTCGCCATCACCACCACCACCTCCGCTGAAAGGTCCAGATGGCAGGCTGGAGGCTTCTTGGCCTCCAAACCCCCCACCTGGCCTTTTCCCCGGCTGTGGCAGCAAGGAGGCGCAGGCGGCGGTGGCAGCAGCGAAGAGGAGGTTCCACGGCGCCAGCAAGGAAAAGGTAAGTAGGGAGGGAGGGAAAGAAAGAAAGAAAGAGTTGGGGAGGAGGGGGAGGGGAGGAGAGGGACTTTTGTCGCCAATAGCTGCGCATGTGCCCATGCACCACCATTGGGAACAATGAGACTTGAGCATACACGGATTTTGGTATACGCAGGGGGGGTCCGGAACGGACCCCCCGCATATACCAAATACCGACTGTATGAGATGAATCTATAAGGATGTATGTTTTTAATTTAAATTGTTTAATAAAACATTTTTTAAAAAGAAGGGGATTTATGTACCCAAGTTAGGTGGGATACAGACCGTGCCTTGTTTCTCTGCGCGAGGAAGCCACCGCGGACAAACTCCGTGGCTCCCTCACACAGCAAAAAGAACCCTTAAAAAGAGGGTTCTTCTTGCGGTGCGTTTGTGACGCCGGGACGTGCGGACGCTAAGCGTCTGTCACGTCAAAATGGCGGCTCCCGTGTGTCCAGGGCGCTGCCATTTTGATGCCTCCGTCACAATCTAGGGTTGAGGCCAGTATGGGCAGTGCACCCTCGGCCAACCCCTAGCATGTGACAGGGGCGCTGCAAAGGCCCATCTGAAGAGGGCCTTAGAGAGATGTTGATTGTCTAAACCTGATGGATTTAGAGCCACTGATGCTAAGATAGGCTGCTGTGGCGGGGGGCAGTTGGAAAGGGTTTTTTTTAGGTGGCTGAGACAGGGATGAAGGAAGTTCTTAATTGTTGTGGTAATATCCTACGGAAGATGTAGTGCTTGGTGACTAATGGAATCACCGATAACCAGAAGAGTTGAAAGATACAGAAGGTAAAGACTCTGTGAGAACTATGGTAAAGGAACATTTATAAGGCTATAAAGAAACAGTTACAAAGATAAGCAAAGGAAACATTCAAGATGGATACAATGTATAAATACTTTAATATTTACACAGTTTAATAAAGTATTTATACATCTTATCCATCTTGAGTGCCATCCACTGAGAAAGATACTTTATTCAACCTGATTTGTAAATAACGTCCTTTTGTTTGTTCAACAAGTAGTTATCTGAAGTGCCTAGAAAAACATATTCAAAATGCTACCAATAGAGAGAAAAGTCCTTTAGTTTTGGGACACATCAGAAAATGGGTGTGTACTTATCAATGAACAATTGGTGTCAAGCTGTTGGGATTTTGATAACCCAGAGGTCTGGCATCTGAAGAGAGTTATAGTATGGGAGACACTCGAGGTGAGAACTAAGTTTTAGTGTCGGGTCACAAATTAGGTGACAAACTGGGGTAGATACCATCCAGTGACTAATTGGTGGCAGCTGTGGGATCAAAAAGACCCATTGGGCTGCCATCTGAGAAAAATAGTTGCATGAGTGAGTCTCACCGTGACATAACCTTTATGTTTTTCTACATAAATGGATTAAATTTGAGGACATAGTAACTAACACAGAGAAAATGAAGCCTGCCAACAGAAAAGTATAAAGTCTGCAAGCATATAAAGTTAAACTAATTTCTTGCTTTCCTTACTAACAATTTAATTTTCCAAAAGGTAGATGAAGTGAAAAATAGATTGGCTGTCATGAACCTGTTCCATGATGTGCAAGAAATTGGGATCTTAGGATGTGGGAGAAATGGGAATAGTCTTGAGGTTTATTACACAAAGGAAATGGAAAGCTGAGTATCCCCGGATGCACACTGTGCAGTTTAAGAAAGCTGATTTCAATAAACATAAGGGAATGTTGGTTGATAATACATGATGAGAAATATTAAAAGAGAAAGGGGTTCACAATGGATAGTAAGGTATTAAAAGCACAATCCCAAACAATTCCAATAATAAAGGTAATGGGAGATTTTTGTGGGTTTTTCGGGCTATGTGGCCATGTTCTAGCAGAGTTTCTTTCTGACATTTTGCCAGCATTTGTGGCTGGCATCTTCAGAGAATGAAGGTGAAATGGGAGAAATGGGAGGTGTTTAATGAAATCAATATGGTGCCATAAGAAACTTTCATATGAACAGAAGTTTAAAAGGTATAAAAATGGACGAAGGTGCAGATCATCAAGGAAGAATATGCAAAGACGTCTGGCCTTATTTATAGAACGAAGGTCAGAACGACTTCAGAGTTAAAAGAGATTAAAAACAATAAAATATTTTTTCTCAGCTATCTGTGGAGCAAGAGTGGTAGGGCCACTGCATGGAGAAAAGGAAGAACTGCAAATGAATTACAGAGAGAAACTGCTTAGTGCCTTCTTTGTTTGTGTCTTCTACAAAAGGGAGAAACATTCTCAGTCTGGTGTAAATAGAATAAGTGATGCAGTTAGGGCTGCTGGGAGCAGGATCAGATCTGAGTGAGAATGTTTTTCCTTGGTGGTCCCCAGCTGTTCATCAGCAGATGCCCTATGATGAGTGGAGTCACTGGAGAGTGGAGAGTGCCTGTGGATCAGCTGGTTGGTTAGGAAGTAATAGAATCATAGAGTTGGAAGAGACCACAAGGGCCATCCAGTCCAACCCCTTGCCATGCAGGAAATCACAATCAAAGCATCCTGAACAGATGGCCATCCAGCTTCTGTTTAAAGACCTCCAAGGAGGGAGACTCCACCAAACTCTGAAGGAACGAGTGTTCCACTGTCGAACAGCCCTTACTGTCAGGACGTTCCTCCTAATGTTGAGGTGGAATCTCTTCCTGGAGCTTGCATCCATTGTTCTGGGTCCTAGTCTCTGGAGCAGCAGAAAACAAGCTTGCTCCCTCCTCAATATGACATCCCTCCAGGGCTATCTTATCACTTCTTAACTTTCTCTTCTCCAGACTAAACATCCCCAGCTCCCTAAGCCGTTCGTCATAGGGCATGGTTTCTAGACCCTTCATCATTTTAGTTTATTAACATCCTTTTTGAATTGTGGTGCCCAGAACTGGACACAGTGTTCCAGGTGGGCCTGACCAAAGCGGGATTCAATGGCACTATTACTTCCCTTGATCTAGACACTATACTTTTATTGATGCAGCCTAAAATTGCATTGGTTTTGTTAGCTGCCACATCACACTATTGAGTCATGTTTAACTTGTGGTCTACTTGGACTCGTAAATCCCTTTCACACGTAGTTTCATTCAGCCAGGTGTCCTCCATCCTCTATCTGTGCATTTCACTTTTCCACCCTAAGTGCAGTACCTTATTATTATTATTATTATTATTAACCTTTATTTATGAAGCGCTGTAAATTTACACAGCGCTGTACATACAATCTTTTTAGTTAGACGTACCTTACATTTCTCCCTGTCGAAGTTCATTTTGTTAGCTTTGGCCCAGCTTTTTAATTTATTAAGGTCATTTTGAATTTTGATCCTGTCCTCTGGGATATTAGCTACTCCTTCTAATTTGGTTTCATCTGCAAATGTGATAAGTATACCCCAATTCTGTCATCCAAGTCACTGATAAAGATGTTGAAGAGCACTGGGCCCAGGACAGAGCCCTGTGGGACCCCACTGGTCACTTCTCTCCAGGATGAAAAGGAGCCATTGTTGAGCACACTTTGGGTTCGGCGGGTGAACCAATTACAAATCCATGTAACAGTTACCTGTCTAGTCCACATTTTACAAGCTTGTTTGCAAGAATGTCATGGGGAACCTTGTCAATGGCCTTATTGAAATAAAGATATACTATATCCACAGCATTCCCTTCATCTAACAAGCTGGTAATTTTATATATATAAAAAAGAGATCAGATTAGTCTGGTTTGACTTGTTTCTCTGAAACCCATGTTGACTTTTTGTGATTATGGCATTGCCTTCTAGATGTTCACAGACTCTCTGTTTAATGATCTGCTCCAGAATCTTTCCTGGTATTGATGTCAGACTAACTGGACGATAATTGTTGGGATCCTCTTTTTCCCCCTTTTTGAAGATGGGAACAACGTTTGCCCTCCTCCAGTCTGCTGGCACTTCTCCTCCAGAAGTTCTCAGAGATTATTATCAATGGCTCTGATATTACATTTGTCAGTTCTTTTAATACTCTTGGATATAGTTCATCAGGTCCTGGAGACTTATATTCTTTTAGATTAACCAGATATTCCTATCTCTTTACTTATTCTCTGCTGAATTTGCCCTATTCTGTCCTCTGCTCCATTTTCCTCAAGTTGAGCACCCTTTGCCTTTTCTGAGAATGATAATGATTCATGTTGTCTCATATCATGCCATCGTTTAGTCATTTTGGCTGCTAGGGAGAGTTCAGGCATGATTTGCCCATGGAGCTGTTTACTGGTAATTTTGGCAATGCAGGGTTTCTATAGAGCAGTCCTCCATCACCACATTTCAAATTAGTTGATTCTCTTCCTGTAAGTTTTCTTCATTCTTCAGCTTTCATAAACATGCACAGAAATTGGAAATACAATGTCATAGTCAATTCTGACTGTTATTTAATGATATAATTTAAACTTGAGAATGTTGTCCAGTTCCTTCATAGTTGCCTTTCCACGTACTAGAATTCTTCTGATTTTTAAAGTACAATATCCATTTTAATTTATGACTGAGCCAAGGTATAGAAAGTCTTTGACCATTTTCCAGTTTTTTTATCCATTTTAAGTTGTGTTAATTATCTGTTGTCCTTATTTTTGTCAACTTGATGTTCAGCTATAACCCTGTTTTTGCGCATTCTTCTGTGACTTTCCTCAATAGTTGTTCCATGTCGTTGCCATTTTCTGTGTATCCCAAATTGTTGATCCGTATTCCTCCAATGTTTACTCCTCATTCCTGCAAGACTAATCCAGCTTTCTGTCAAGTGCAGCCTTGTCTGATCCTCTTGCCAAATGGAAACCATATTGTTTCTTTTTATTTTGTCCTTCCAGTGGCCTTTTGTCCCAAGTATAGGTTATGCATCAAGACAATAAAAGGTTGTGGCACAACCAGTCTATCATTTTTCACTCAGTATATGGCAAAAGCCTTTATTATAAAAATTTGAGAATCATTCTGCTTACGTGGGAGGGTAAAATAGTGCTCCAATAGGTACTGCAGTCCCTGGTATCTCCTTTCTTAGGGACTGGAATTTATATTGATCATTTCCAATCTGTGCACCATTGGTTTTTTCCCCCATATTTCTTGGCAGATTTTAGTAGGGATCTGAATGGATGCTCTCTATGTAAGGTGAAATTGATGTATTGGTTTATTTTTCCTAAGTGCTTTGGGGGAGACCTCTGTTTTGCTTTCTAAAACTGTAGGATTATTACCCGAGACACAATAGCCAAGATATCTCATAGCCATAAAAATATTTGTTGGAAATGCAATACTGAAGTTTGTACATGGATGTATTGCTGGTGGAAATGTTTCTACTTAATATGATTGAAGATGAAGACCTAGACAAAAGATATGGAAAATTACTATTTTATATGATTTGTGCAATAAAAAATATCAATAAAGAAATTCAAACAGGATTGGAAACCATGGATAAATTATTTGAGTAATGGAAAAGGGACACATGCTAGTATTATTTTTGACAATTCTTTAAACTTAATCGCAAACCACTTAAAGAAGTAAAAAGAGAAAATAATGGAATTGAATTTTTTTTGATAGGGTTATATTAAGATTGAAAAGGAGGCAAAAAGGGTTTATATTTACCAGTAACATACATGTGAAGTAAATTTTAATTTTAATTTGGGAAAAGAAAGTAATATTAATCTGATGTCTAGTACAGTGCATCCATGCCATGCGCAAACGCCCTGCGGGGAGGAGGACAATGGCGTGTGTGCCCACGCACAGCACCACCACATGCACACACTCCATTATGTCCTATGGGGCTTGGGCATAGGCGGATTTTCTCTTACGCAGGGTGATCCGGAAAGGATCCCTCACGTAAGGAGAGGGCCCACTGTATACGTAATGGATAAAGATAAAAGGAAGTAATATTGATGTAAATATGTACAAATAGCAGACATATAGTATTATGTATTTTAATATGTAGAAAAAACTTAATAAAAATATTTGTAAAAAATAAAAAAATAAAACTGTAGGCTCAATGAGAAAAGACTCTTCCTTGACTGAAATTGTCAACCTTTCATTTGTTTTATATATCTTCAGTGTATTGCATCCATAATCTTTTTTCTTAATCATACAATTTGTTCCCCTCTTGCTCCACACTTGTTTTAACATTCCCTTTGGTGTAGGTGTAGCCTTCCAGGGTCTCCTACTTTGCTAAAGTGCCCCCCTAGCCTTCCACAGTTGCCCACCCCTACTTTACAAGGCCTTTAAATTTAATAAATAAAGGCAGACTAGTACATACATATTGACAATGAGACGTTCAAATTGTGTATTGTTGTTATTTTTGCAAATGACTGGATTCAAATTTGTTAATCCTAAAACAGAAAATGTCACATGAGGGAGGGAGAAGGTAGTTTGAGATAGTTTATGAGGAGGTTACAGTGAAGATGCTTGGTCCCAGTTCCCAGAGAGAGAGAGAGAGAGAGAGAGAGAGAGAGATTAGTATGACACTGCTTGCCTTTGAGAAATCCACGCTGATACTTAATAATCAAAGCATTCTTTTCTAAGGGTTGATAGGCCAGCTAGTTAATTTAGAACAGATAATTAACATTTATGAGCACTGATGCCAAAGTGACTGGTCACTAGTTGCCCAGGTCTTCCATTTCCCTCTTGAAGATGAGGACAATATTGTCCATCGCCAATCTGCAATGACCTCTCCTGTTCTCCAAGAATTCTCAAAAATTATAGATACTGCACATGGCTTTTAAACCACAATTACACTGGCAAAGAAGTGGCTTGACGATACTCATTGCAGGATGCTACCTCTGACCTATAGCTGCCCTATGCCCCACCTGTCCCTTTTCATTCACAGGGAAAACCTGTGAATGACCTAGCAATTGTGTAATTCCACAAGTGTGAAATGTTGCTCTGGGGCTATTGTATGATTGCCAGACATGTGCTGTCAGTGTTCCCCTTTTCCCCATCCCCCAACTATTCCAAAGCATCCTGATTACTTTTTTAAAAAATCTAATTATTTTTATTATTGTTGTTTTACTTGTTAAGAGTTAATTCTGGGCTGCAGAGCTCCAGAATTGTGCAGAAAAAAGGGGAGAATCCCTAAAGGCATGCTGGGTAAGGCATAATGCAGGGAGGTGAGTTTAAGGGAAGAGCATGGGATGAGGGCAGCAGCCCCGGTTGTGTGATTGTGAGTGGTGCGGTGATGGCTGACTAAAAAGTACAAAGTTCCCCCCACCCCCTTTTTTTTTTTAGCAAGCATAACTGCTTCCAGAATGGGGCTGGAGCAGTAAAGCTCTACATTCGCATGTCTGTTTACTACTCTTAGATGCACTTCTTCCAGTTTAGAGACATGAATTCACTGAAAGCAAATAAGTGTTTCCCAATTTACATCTGGCAGAGATGTAAATTGCTGTCATAACTTTTCTCATGCCTGAAGAAGGGTGGAAAATATATTTACTGTTTTCCCCACACATTAATTGTGAGATAATTAAAATGTCTAGCCTCTCACACAGGGCAGACTTCACCCATTTCAACTGGGCGCTGTCCATTTAAACTTTGATGTTCTGGATATTTTTATTGCTTTTTTTTAAATTGCAAAACAGCTGTCATCTCACATTTCCCCTCTATCACTTCCTTGCTGTCCTTCAGGCAGCAAATGGTACCTACCTGCACTGGGATGGAGGGAGGGAGGAGAACTTCAACATCCTCGCTGTGATGGCCCTGATGGGAGTGGCTCAGGACGTCATTTCTGACATGCCAACAATGGGTCCTTCCAAAGTGGTATCTGCCCCTACTCATACTGCTGGGCACATTCTGGATCTGGTTTTCTGTGCTTGGTGAGGCAAGGGTGAGTTGGGAGTGAAGGAACTGCCTATAGTTCCATTGTCATAGACAGAACACTAGAAGACTCAAACCTCAGCAGAGATGGGTGACTTATTAAGATGTTCTGCCCCAAAGATCCAGATGGATTCCTGATAGTTCTTGGAAGTTTCATAATGCCTCAGTATGCAATTCTCTTGAAGTCTTGGTTGACCTCTGGAATGAAAAAATGGCCAGGACAGGGGCATGATCGCTCTTGAGTATCCTGTCTCACAGAGTGCAGCCCCCTGGTTTTCAAATAAAACAGGTGGGACAATGACTAGAGCATTGGAAGAAGACTTGGGTCCAAAACACACTGCAGAAATAATGCAGTTTGAGAGCACTTAAGCTGACCTTGCTCAGTGCTAGGGAATCCTAGGAACTAGTTTTGTGAGACATTTAGCCTTCGCTGCCAGGGAGCTCTGGTGGGAGCATAATTCCCTAGCACTGACCCAGGGCAGTTAAAGCACTATCAAACTGGATTACTTCTGTAGTGTGTTTTGGACCTCAGTTGAGGCCAATCAAACACAAAGCTTATCTGAGGATTTACTCTGGGATAATACAGGCAACAAAGAGAAATTTCATTCCTGCCTGCACTGATTCAAAGAACCAGCCAGTGCTTTGTTTAGGTGGTATGCCAAGCCGGAGTGGGTAAATCAAGGGGGGAAATGTGCACTCAGTATGGTGTAAGGCTGGTTAATACACCATGTGTTTTTGCAAGTCTGTGTTTACAAAACACAATACGTCAGGGGTAGGCAACCTGCGGCCCGCGGGCCAGATGCGGCCCAGTGAGGCCTTGGGACCGGCCCCAGCCCGGTCCTGCCGCCGATTGCCGCCGGGGCCTTGTGGGGCAATTGTCTATAGAAGCCTCAGAAACATGCATTTATCTTAACATTTTTTTTAAAAATCAGCAATTTTTTCTGCGTGTCCTCCATTTTTTAAATAAAAGTGTCCTCCATTTGAAAATTTTGTCCTACATTTGTCCCGGTTTATTTGTTTATTTAATTTTTTTTTAAATTATTTAATTATTTATTTTTTGGCTTTGGGCCCCCAGTTGTCTGAGGGACAGCAACCCGGCCCCCGGCTCAAAAAGGTTGCCTACCCCTGCAATACGTCATGACTTGTCATGTTTTGGAAACAGTCATAATATGTATGTGTAAATGATACACATGCAATACAGACAGGCAAGAAAAAAATGAGGACAGAACAGAAACCTTAAGCAAATAATACATATTGAAATTTAAGTCAAAATTCAGGGTGAGGGTAGGGAGTCATGGAATTGACTCTGCCTCATACTGACAGCCTAAGTACAAGTGTTGGTAATTACCTTTAAAGACCTTGATGGTTTGGGTCCAGATTACCTATAGAATCGCCTCTTCCCATATAATCCGCTCAGCACACTCAGGTCTTCTGGAGGACATTTACTCCAGTCAGCCAGGACTAGGTTGGCAACTGTCAGCCAGAGGACCTTTTCTTCAGCTACCCTAGATTGTGGAATGACCTGCCAGAAGAGATTTGACAGCTGAATACACTGTCTGAATTTAAAAGAGCACTAAAGACCAATTTCTTCTGGCAGGCTTATCAAGATGATTTTCAAATAGTGAATTTTGAATGATGAATTTAAACATGGATCATTTTAATATATGTATATCTTATTTGTCCTTTTAAATTGATATGTATTTTCACTGATGTGGTGTTTCTGTTAACTGTTGTTGTTCCCTGTCTCAAACCATGGGTAGAGGCAAGTAAGAAATAACAACAACCAACAATAACAACGATAGATAAAGATACTGACAACAATATAGAAACTCATTTAAGCACACCAAATACTAAAGAAGGATGGGACTGAATTAGGAAAGGAGGATTGAAAATTGTGCCCTGACAGAAACACAAGCTGCAGTAAATACAAAATTGCCACTAAACTTAAATGCTAATTTGAGAGGCAGCAGAAGAGAGTGGAAGGAATTGCCACAATCATTGTGCCTGGAGAATGCTGTTGAAATTCTTGACTTGGATTGGAAGTGAGAGCTGTTAATGAGTGAAGTCCAGTGACCTTCCTCCCCTCCCCACCTTGATGATGGTTTTGTGTGCCTTCAAGTCATTTCTGTCTTATAGCAATCCCTATCATGGAGTTTTCTTGGAAGATTTGTTCAGAGGAAATTTACCATTGCCTTTCCTCCAAATCTGAAAGCATGTGCTTTGCCCAGGATTACTGAGTGGGTTTCATGGCTGAGTGGGGAATTGCACCATAGTCTCCAAAGTCAAGTGCAACACTCAAACAACTATTCATAATTAGTACAATGTTGAGAATGCTATTTGTAATCAAACCCAGCTCTGTCAGTAAAACAAAGACAAAACATTATATGGGAAAACACATGTGTGTAAACAAAAGTAGAGCATTATATGATGTGAATTTAAAAACCTGTTCTAGAAGTCTCTGTATTGGATATGAGAAGCCAGTTACTGCTTTAGGCCCCATATGTATAAACCATTAAATATCCTATAAACCATTAAATATCCAATGGGAAAGCTCATCAGACTAGAGTAGACTACTGAATGATATACTGATGGATAACCATTCCTTTTCTATTCTTTAACGCCAATGCATGGGAAGCAGTACTTAGATAAAGAGGTGAAATCTGGATATATATATATATATTTGCACACTAAAAGCACTCCCCCATCCCACCCACTATGTACTTGACAATCTTTGAATAGGCCACAGATCCCAGTATCTGCTGTGTGGTCAAGCAGAGTATTCATTTGCTTGTAGTAAATGACTACAACCTGTTAAAACTTTCCATGCAACAGGCCTCTCACTGTGTGGGCAGAATGTTGTTTCATCTGAATCTGCATTTCCATCCTAACCTTGAAAATATTTTCCATAATGCATTTTTGTTCCATTTCAGTTTCAGAGTCCAGGTCCACAGGCACAATGGATATTTATCAAGAATAGCGGTATGTTGGGTTTGTTTGTTTTTGTTTTATCTGTTCAGATTTGTGTTTTACCCCTTTGCCTTTTTTCTGCAGTGCAGGGATCTTATGCTGGATCCCACTTCTCCCTTCCATCTTTGAGGCAGGGCTTAACTAAACTGTCAATTGAATTGTGCCAGCCCAAGTGGAAGAGCTAGACTCTTCCTCCTAGTTCCATCCTGTCTTGGCTTAGCAGGAATGTTTAGTAGCACACTTCCCTGCAGTGATAACAGATGTTTAGAAACATAGCATGTACACCCTGGTATTGCTAGGGACCTCCAACTTATGCAAAGCAATTATATTCTCTTCCTTTGGGGATGATGGAGAGGTTGAAACTTCCTTTTATTGATGCTCCTGTGGCTGGTCTGGTCTTGAGGAGTCTTTTCTCTAGAGATGGGGAATGACATCCCTAAGAACCCAGAAGGTAAGAAATTGGAGGCCTTTTTGCATTGGTCACATGAAATGCTGAGTTCACCTTGGGGGGGTAAATGAAGGATCTAGACAAAGGACAATAAAATCTCTGTGAAAAACACAAACCTCCTTTTGCCCTCTCAGTTCAGAAACACTGAGAGCCCTGTACAAATTAGGGAAACCACTCTAAAAAATCTGAATATAAGTATGGAAAGCCAGGGACTTACCTTTTTTCCCCTGTCAGGCTGGATCTCAAAGGTGACACATGAGTCTTAAGCATATTGTTACCAAACCTTTACTCAAATCATAATGTAAAAAAGTTAGAACAGATCCCACCAATGCAGACTGATGCTTGGTGTCCATGTCATCTGTCTGAACTAAGACATGCTTGTACCAGACACACTGCTTGTAGTTCCACCAAATTAATCCTCTTACTCTTTGACCATGAGCCATATGCTACCTGCCCATTACAGTGCACTCCCCATCCCCCTCAGGCTGGCATTGATGGTAATCAACACCCTCCTTGATTCTCAGGGAGCACCTTTCTGCCACCTCCTCTAGGAAAGGAAGGAGAAGCCATTGCAGATCCCTTAGATGAAACTTAGCCCAAGGAATTAGATCTATGCATGCCACCATCAACCCAACAATTTCACGAGCACCATTACTTCAACTGACCAGGGACTGTAATTGTTGACCTCCTTTCCTCCAGGAGGAACACTTTCTGTTGGATAATGTCTAGTATGGCACTCAGGTGCTGGATCCTCTTGGTTGGTTCTGAATGACTCTTCCCTGTTGATAACAAACCTATGAAACTCCAGACATTCAATGGTGATCCACTGATCTTCCATGGCCTTCAGGCATGAGGCTGACCAAATTAGCAGGTTGTCCAAATATGAGTGAAAATGTGCCCCTAGGACTCTCAAATGTGTCACCAGAACCACCTACACTTTTGTGAACATCCAAGGTGAAACCAGCAACCCAAATGGTAGGGTTTAGTATTGATAATGTTTCTTCAGGTGGATGAAGATGAGCATGGAATGCATAGGATGTGCAGATATGCCTCCAGAAGGTCCATAGATGCTAGGAATTCCCCTGCCTGAATTCCCCCTCCAGGATAATTCTGAGGGTCTTCATGTGGAACTTTCATAACAAAATGTATGGCCCTTCAATCGCTGTTCTTTAGAACCAAGAAAAGCATTGAGTATGATCCTAAAAATCTTTGATGGTTGGGAATGGAGCTGTGACCTTTATCTGAAGGAGATGGTCTACAGCATGCTGCATCCTCTGGTGCTTCTCCAGGGCTCTGAGCATCTGAGACCAAACAAACAAACCTAGAGCCTTCCAAATGCTGCTACCTCGACAGTGCTGGGTACAGTGTCCTCAATGGTGGAAATTTGTAGAGCAGCCACTTGGGCCACTTATTGATCCTTTATCAGATATTTTAAAAATGACAAGTTTACTTCTGCAGATGTGTCTTTCGATAGCTGTGTCTTGCAGCATGGGTATAATGTTAATCATGAGTAGTCATGTGGTGATCACATGTGTAGGTCCCAGCATAAGGATTCACTCCCCACACAGCAAGATACTGGAACAGTAGTACAGTGGACCCTTGTTATACACTGGGGTTTGGTTCCAAGATCCCCTGTGTATAACAAAATCCGTGGGTACTCAAGTCCCATTAAATATAATGACATAGCAAAATGGTGTCCCTTATAAAAAATGGAAAATCAAGGTTTGATATTTGAAATTAATACGTTTTTTGAACATTTTCAAACCATGGATGCTTGAATCTGTGTATAAAAATCCGCATATAAGAAGGGCTGACTGTACTTACCATGAAGGTTCCTTTTCTGCAGTGGTGGGATAGGAATCCTTCTCACCCTTTGTTAGTTTCTTAATGTTGTCTAGTTGTTGACTTTTGTCAGTTTAACTCCGGAGCTTGTTAACTGTCACTGGGAGTGAGAAGGGTTTCGGGGTGGTGAAGCTTGATTGTTAAGTCCTACCTCAAAGACAGAAGGAGGGGGAATGAGACCCAGTGTAAGGATTCCCTCCCCATCAATGCAGAAAAGAAACCTTCATGGTGAGTACCAATGTTCCATTCTCAGTTCCATAACCAAGTTCATCTGTACACTCCCATCCTATTCTAGTGAAGGAAGGAGAAAATGGAAACTGGGCTGCTGTCTTGGACAAATTTAAATAAGACTGGGATAAATTGTCACAATGTTATATTTACATTTTAAAAGTTTATGATACCCTTACTTTAATACATTTACCCTAAAAGGGGGATGAACTATATTTACACTTACATCCATTTTAAGTACATGTTTAAATTTGCATTACATTACTACACTAAAATTCTTACCGCAACGAAGGGGAAAAAAACTTCCGTCATATTTTCACCCTCTGTTCGTATCCACATTTTTAATCTGGGAGAGAACAAAAGCACTAGAAGAAATCATTTTCTTACCCCTGTACTGAAAAGGAATGACACCAGAAATACCCCACAAGAGGAAGTCATAATTTTATATACGTGATTCATGGAAAGGGAATTTTGTGCGTGTTACCCACCCTAAATGTAAGGTACTGCACTTAGGGCGGAAAAATGAAATGCACAGATATAGGATGGGCGACACCTGGCTGAATGAAACTACATATGAAAGAGATCTGGGAGTCCAAGCAGACCACAAGTAGAACATGAGTCAACAGTGCAATGCAGCAGCTAAAAAGGCCAATGCAATTTTAGGCTGTATCAATAAAAGTATAGTTTCTAGATCAAGGGAAGTAATAGTGCCACTCTATTCTGCTTTGGTCAGGCCCCACCTGGAATATTGTGTCCAGTTCTGGGCACCACAATTTAAAAAGGATGTGGAGAAACTGGAGCATGTCCAAAGGAGAGCGACTAAAATGGTGAAGGGTCTGGAAGCCATGACCTATGAGGAACAACTTTGGGAGCTGGGGGTGTTTAGGTTAAGAGGTGATATGATAGCCCTGTTTAAATACTTGAAAGGATGTCATATTGAGGAGGGAGTAAGCTTGTTTTCTGCTGCTCCAGAGACTAGGACCTGGAACAATGGATGCAAGCTGCAGCAAAAGAGATTCTGCCTCAACATTAGGAAGAACCTCCTGACATTAAGGGCTGTTTGACAGTGGAACACACTCCCTCGGAGAGTAATGGAGACTCCCTCCTTGGAGGATTTTAACTAAATGCTGGATGGCCATCTGTTGGGGATGCTTTGATTGTGAGTTCCTTCATGGCAGGGGGTTGGACTGGATGGCCCCTGTGGTCTCTTCCAACTCTGTTATTCTATGATTCTATGATTTTATGTCAGAGCATCCCAAACATATCCTCCCACAAAGATCTAATGGGAAAAATTGAGCCATCTCCAGGACCATATAGCATATATTTTAAGTCACCCTATCTCAAGCATATTCTCCTGATTTGGTCTAGCTGTTTATGTATGATGTGTTATCACAAAAAAAACTTCATTTTATTTATATAGATAAATATATAATTATATACTTAATTTAATATTGTATATTTATGTAGATAATTTAATATTTTACTAAAATAGGGATGGAAGAATATTCCAGTTTTACAAAAAATGACCAAAAGCATGTTTCTTGACTGTCAAGAAATCCTGATGCCAAGAAAATGTAATTGACCAAGTTTTTTTGAAATTTGAGGCTTTTTGTATGCCAAATTTGCACATGCCTGTTTTGTACAGAAAACAGCATTTTTCTACAAATACTATTTTCTGCACAGAATAGAATCAGAATCATAGAGATGGAAGAGACCTGAAGGGCCATCCAGTCCAACCCTCTGCCATGGAGGAACACAGAATCAAAGCATCCCTGACAGATGGCCATCCAGCCTCTGTTGAAAAACCTCCAAAAAAGGAGACTCCACCAAACTTTGAGGCAATATGTTTCTAACATAGAAATATGCAGTTTTCTGTCCATAAGAGCAACAGAATTTTACATAGTCTCAAGTCTTAAACTTACATAGAATACATTTCAAACTTGCAACATGAATGAATTATCACAATTAATCACTGCATTCTTCAGGACAAAAATAGTGAATAATCACATCTCTATCCTGAGCCAGCATGATGTAGTGGTTTGAGCACTGGACTACAAATTTGGAGACAAGGATCTGAATCCCCACTTAACCATGGAAACTCACTGGGTGACCTTGGGCAAGTCACACTGTCAGCCTCAGAGGAAGGCAAAGGTAACCCCCCTCTGAATAAATCTTGCCAATAAAGCCCCCTGATAGGTGGGTTGACCTTCGGATCACCATAAGTCAGAAACAACTTGAAGGCACATGACATTAAAACTGTAATCTTGCATATGTACCACCAAAAACACAATTTAATAATATAGAGAGTTCTATCCCCTAGGGAAAAAATAATGATTTTCTTTTTTAAATCCAAGTTGAGCATACCTGTCTGCAATTGTTAACAAAAAATTTAAAAATTGACCAAAAGTACACTTGTCAAGATACCGACAAACAATAATATTACCTACAAATGTTCCAGCTCATTATAAATCCTGTTCATTATTGCTTGGCACCTTTCTTTCTCCTCTTTCTTCTCATCTGCTTAGTCTCTTTCTTATACTCGTCTCACTTCTTTGATAGTCACCTTCCTCTCATGTTGGCAGTGATGTTTTGTTGCTAGCCATCTGAGGTGCCCTTTTTGCTATCCCAGTGATGGCGAACCCTTGAGAAACCGAGTGCCCAAACTGCAACCCAAAACCCACTTATTTATTGCCAAGTCTCATGTTCCTCTTGCTTTCTAGTAATGAACTCCGGTGAACTCTGTGCTGGAGCATGGTGCACATGCCCAAAGAGAAGGCTACAAAAAACATTACTTAGGACTCTCTATGGTGTGGTATGGGAGCAGGTAAATGGAGGCATGACACCATGAGCTATTGCACCAGGTGATGCCAACCCTAATGCTCTACAGCCTTCATTCCTCATGCACATGCTGCACTGTTGTCCTTCCCTCCCTCCTGTTCTATGTTGCATGGCTCCCCACCACAAGTAGCCACCACAAAATGAGAGAGTTTGTTGAGGATGACAGGTAAGGCACTGAAATGGATGAAATGAAAACAGTGAATGTAACAAATGACAATGATCCCACTGTTTATAATTCCCTGGAAAAATGCCATAAAAATTATTTTACCTTTTATTGGAAAAAAAACCTGCTGTAATTTTTAAAGGAACATAGAGGCTTTACAGACTGCCCCAATAGAGCGGCATCCCACTGCCCCTTTCAGCACCAGATCAGGTCTGTGGCAATCGCATGCCGCAGCCCTGATCTAGCACTTTGCTGGCTCTAAAAGAAACGGCAAAATGCCAATCCTTTAAGAACCATCAGAAAGGTGCCCTTGCCACATTGGCGGAACTTTTCAGCGCTCCTTTGGGCGTGCATCATATAAACACTGTGCACTATGACACCACCCACCGTGCGGTCAGGTGAGTGGAGTGAAGCTGGCATGGGGGTGGCATGAGGGCGTGTGTCATCCAAATGCCATGTTCCCACACCACCCTCACGCCAGTGCTTCAAGCCACTCTGTACAGCCCCATAGTTAATGTTATTATATCAGTGCACTGTTTCTGGTCTCTGAGTAGAACCATGCCCTTTGATTTGCCGCTGAGACCTTTTTTCTTGTCCTGCTGCTGGGGGAAACACACTGAATGGTAGCATCCTAACATTGGAATGTTCTTCTCCAAGAGGTAAACCTGGTAACAACTTTACTATAATTTTGACACTAGGCTAATGCCTATTTGTTTACCCTGCAATTTACAGTGGGTTACCTCTGCTGTGGATTAATGAAATGAGTAATTTGTTTATCTATATCTATCCATATATACATATACAGTGGACCCTAGTTATACGCTGGGTTTTGGTTCCAAGATCTCCCGTAGATAACAAAATCCATGGATGCTCAAGTCCCATTAAATATAATGACATAGCAAAATGGTGTCCCTTATAAAAAATGGAAAATCAATATTTGAAATTTATACTTTTTTTTTTTAACATTTTCAAACCGTGGATGCTTGAATCCGTGTATAAAAAGTCTGTGTATAAGAAGGGCCAACTGTACATTCCTGTAATTGTTAGTTTACTGTTGAATGTTTTGGACTGTATTACCCATTCTGGATTAAAAAACCTAAAGTCTGGATATGAATGGAAATAATGAACCAGCCAACTAGCGCATGTTGTGTAGAGGGGCTGGCATGCTCCAGCAGGTGCAAGATTTTCATGCCTAGTACTGGCAGATCTTATGAGTAAACACTGTCCTGGTATCCTACACTAGATCATGAGACCAGAAGTAGATGTTAGAAATATTTCTGCAGCTGCTGCTGGGAAATCACCATATTTTTCTCCTCCACAAACATTGCCTATCTAAACAGAAACTATAGGAATGTCTTTTGAAGGACATTAAACATGCACTCTGTTGTCTCTCAGGAGCTGACTTGAATGGTTAGCCTCCTTAATGCACATGGAAGTTCATACAGTGCTCATGTATGTGCACTATGAGAATGATCATACTGGCTTTTAATGAAATAGACAACCAACTAACCCCTTCTTTTTCCTAATCCATAGAAAACTGTAAGTGAAGTTCCCAGCTGGTCATTTCTGATGGCAAAGCTTCTGTGAATAATCAGCTTCCTAGAAAGGCTGCCACCGTTTTCTCTTGTTCTTTCACTTCTTTTATAGGTTTACTTACCATCTATCTCTTTTATAAATTCACCTCCACAACACAAGTTGTTCATTTGTTGTTATTTTTCTAAGATTGTGTCTTTGTGGCTTATAAACTGATGGCTTTCTCTGGGATTTTTTGCATTCCAGATCGCTCAATTGTCTACAAGAAAGCCATTGGAATTAAAAGGAAGGATGGAACAATGGATGTCAATGATTTGAAATGCTCCATCCCAATCCACTGTGATGGTTTCTACGTGTTATTCCTGGAGGGAAGTATTAGCCTGAAAGGGGAAAAGGACTCACAGATTCTCAAGGTCTACCATCAGCCCACAGAGCACTTCTTGACCGTTAATTGCAGTGGCCAGAAGACAAAAGTAAAAGAAATTACAGTCCGCGAGTTTCGTTCTAAGGATGAGATCTTTTTAAAATATGATGATTCTAATGACAAGGCAAATATTGACACCTCCCAACAGGACCTGAAACTGAGTCTCATCATGTTAACTCCTCCTTCATATTGTTATTCCAAAAAGTAGAAAGCAATATAATGAATTCACAGTGGACTTAGGCACTTGGGCAGTGATATGCAATGACACACTTATTTGAGACACTTGATGTGTATTAGAAGAAATATTCTCTGGGCTAACTAGTGTAAATCAGCTAATAACAGAGAAATGAACCCTGAAATTCTGCAGTTTGTTTCATGTCAGTTGCATGGCGCTACTTTTTTCTTTGCTCAAACCAAGCCTATTTCCCAGTTTATAAGCCATTAGAGCTCTCTTTCTTTCTTTCTTTCTTTCTTTCCTTCCTTCCTTCCTTCCTTCTCTCTCTCTCTCTGCATGGGTGAAAATAAAATGATACTGTCTCTCCTCCAAAGTGGTCTTGTTCACTGGCTAAAGTAATAAATAAAATTCTGAATATCTTTCAGAGATGCTGTGACAGAAACATAAGGGCGGGTTACACACCGCCATTAAAGTACGTGCAGAGCTTCCGCACCTCCCTAACCCTAATACGTGCTCTGTGCATAAAAAATGACGGCGGCCGTTTCAGACGGCCACCGCCATGAGGATGTCACGGCCGTGCCGCCTCTATACGGGGTGGCGCGGACGTGATGTCCTCGCTCCGCACCAGGGCACCTAGTGCACCCTTAGTGCAGACCAGGTAGGAGCTCCATTTCGGAGCTCCTTCCTGGTTTGCGGCACCGCTTTGTGTCGCTGGGCGCAGCCTTCAGACGGCTGCGCCCAGCAAAGCAAGGGAGAAAGGGGCCAAGCGGCCCCTTTCTCCTTCTCCCCACCGCCACGGGGTGTCTTTGGGGCTTGAAGCCCCAAGGACACCCCTTTTCAGGCTGCGGGGAAGCGGCGTTTTGCTGCTTCCCCGCAGCCTGAAAAGCGGCAGATCGGGGCCTCAGCGGCTGCCGTTCTAACAGCTGAGACCCCGATACACCGGGGAAAGGGGCAGGTGCAGCCCGCCCCAAATAGGCGGTCTGTAACCCGCCATAGAATGATTGTTAGGGATACAGCAGGGGAAATTGGGATATTTTCCACTTTCCTAAGAAGTCTCATGTATTGTATCTACTGTAGCCTTGTCAGATTCTAAGGGTTTCACTGAGATTCTCATTTCATATTGACACCTAAATATTTTGCAAGTCTGACCCTTATCAAGGAAATATGCTTCTGGAATATCCTGCTACTGAGAAAATATGAAACTTTTCTGTTAAGTCCTAAGCCATGGCTATGGATGAAAAAACTACTATGAGAATGATGGTTAAAGTTAATATTACATTGAAGGAAAGAAAGAAGGAGTGGTCACTAGCTCTGTAAAACAGTAAAGGGAAAACAAAGCATAAAAATACGTAAAGTCATGTAAACAATGAGCTGGCAAATGAACGAATGAGCCTTGGGAAATTATCCTTTGCTATCTAATATTGGTGATAGCTATGAAGGGGAAATCCCACCGTGTGCGTTCTCAAATGAAACTTGAAAGCACAATCTTTGTCATTGCACTTCCTTCAAAGAGCAGCCATGAGGACTTCTGTCTAAGTCCAGGAAAGGGAGGAAAGTGGGTTTTAACCTTTTCTCTTGCTATGATTTTCATGAAGAGAAATTGTCCTTTCTGTGCTGATGTTTGCCTTGTTTAGTTGGGGGGGGGGAGGACCCCAATACATGCACATATTAGGGAGGGGAAAAACATATTTTTCTGTAGTTGTGGAGTGGGAGTTTATCAGAAAAATGTCACAGAAGCAAGATTCCTAAACTTGAGTGCTTCTTTTCACACTCCTGGTATTTGTGAAAGTTAAGAGAGAGGAAATGCATTCATGCATAGACTTCTGTTTATCCAAACTCTGTTTCTATCGACATCTGTTGTCTTTGGGAGTGAATCTACTATTATCTCTGTGAAATGAATACTCTGCCTATGAGCCATGATAAAAAGGACTTCTAGGTATAAAATAGACTTCTAGGTACATAGTAACATTTTTTTTTCTGAGTGAGATGACTATGAGTAAGACTATGGCAAAGTACAGATGGCCCCAGACAGGTTGTCTGCCGGCAGCCTATTTCCCTCTAGAGGGAAGCCGCAGCCACCAAGCCTCTGGAGGCTTCCCTCTGGAGTAAAAAGAACCCAGTATTTTTTGAGCTTATGAGTTTGGAACATAATTTTGAGATTTACTACTTTTTTCTTTAGCCACTCATGGCTACAATATTCTTTAGCCAGCTACTATATTCTTTACTTAGAGACCTATAGCTAATATTTTGACAGATGATAAATGCGTAGCAAGACTGTAGATCGCCTTCCTTCATGCTGTCTCCTTTGTCTATTTTCGTCTCTCCCCTTTGCAGGATCCTAACTCCAAATTCACTTTTTCCTCCTCTTCTAGAATTTTTTGCCTGGGAAACTGCCTGGGAAGAAAACCTTTTCTCCCTTATGCAGAAAAAAAAATATGTGCAGAAAATAACGTCTTCTGTGCAGAAGTATGTTTTCTGTGGAGAAAATATTATTTTCTGTGCAGAAAAAAGCCTTGTCTGCAGAAAATCATGCCTTCTGTACAGAAAATGCCATTTTCTATGCAATTCACCAAATAAGTTCTCTTTTTCAAGGGGGAAAAAAAATACCAAACTGGCTTTCTTGCCATGGGGAGACAACTGGTAAAATTTATTCATTCTTGTCTGTGATAAAGAAGTCTATGGAATTTACATCCCAACAGTTGCCTACTACAGAACTAGGTTGTTTTCATGACTTCTTTTCTGAATTAAAGAGGTTATTTGTCACAAGAGAAAATAATTAGTTCTTTGTTTTATCCAGACTTTACACTTTCCAAAATACCAGGACTTCTGTGGCACAAAGTTGCCATGTCCTTTATGAGGCAGTTTCTGTGGGTAAAAATCAGAGTCACTGTTTGAGGAGGCTACTCCAAGTAACTGGCCACTTGGCAAGCAATTTTCAACTAATATGAGGGAGGGATCAGAATAAAAATGTCAGCCACTAGTTCCCAAGAGCACTGGACTCTCCAGAGGTGTCACTAAGGAGTGCAGGGGATGGTGACTACACTGGGTGACAACCCAGGGATTGGGGCAACTCTGGGCAAGCAGGAAAGGGCACCACCTCCCTTTCCCACTTACCCAGCAGCCACACCAGACCCTAAATGAGCCCTCTGGAGGCTGCAGCATTGCCTTCCTCAGCAGCAGAGGTTGCTGGGGTGGTGGTGCCTTCAGGGTCCAGTGTGGCTGCTCAGCCATGCCAGATCCTGAATGGATGCTTCAGAGGCTATAGTGCCGCCCCATCAACAGTGGTCTTGGCCGAAAGGTGGGTGGCCATGGGAGAAGACAAGCAGTCCCCCCCCCCCCCACCCCCACATCAGGTGACATCAACCTTATTGATGCCATTGAAACTGGCTACACATGTTGACATTTTCTCTTCTGAAGAATTAGTAAACCTTCAAGAATCCTGTTTTCTTTTGTGCTTGATCACCATACTTTGAATCATTGCAGTGTAATTTCTTATAGCTAACACATGTAAATGTTGATCATTAAACTAAATCCAAGTTCCAAAATACAAATGGCTCAAGCATGGCATAACCTTCTCCCTTCTCTCCCCCCCCCCTCCAAATGGTAGTTTTCTGTAAACAAAAATCTTTACTAATTACGTAGCATATAGTCGTGTGAGTGCACAATAGCCAATAATTTAAACATTAATTGACTGGTATGAGTCTTTGATTTTGAGAATTAAAATTGGCTTTTTAAATTGTGTTATGTTTCAAAAAAGCTTTGGCTTCTTTATAAATCATATTTTGTTCAATTTTGTTCAATTGTATAATGCCTCAAGGGCCCTTAGCTGACTGAGAACTGATGAAATTTTTTGGTAATAATAAATAAGCAATACCTCAGGGTGATCGTAAGTCAGACTTGAAGGCACACAACAACAACAACAACAACAATAACAACAACAACAACAACAGCACAGGTCAGAAACTCTGCAGGAGCCTGGATACTGACTCATCTTAATCTTGATAATATCTCTGTGTTTATTGTGTCCCTTTAGATAAGATGTGACCTTTAGTCTCACTTTCCCTTGGGGATTTCCTTTGAGATAATGTTTCTTTTTCAGCTGCCATACACTTTCAGACAACTATCATCTTGCCTTGCCCAGCTCACATAATAAAAACCATAGAAAGAGATAAGGGTATGCCTCGCTCTCAATGTATGTCAGATTTAACATAGGACAGGGTTCTCCTCCACCTTTCATAGTTGTTCAGAAGAGGACATTTCAGCAGATGTTGTTTGCCTAACAAACTGCCTTCTGAAATGCCCTAGTCTAGACAACCATTAAGACTGGAAGAGCCCTGTCCTCTCTTGCATCTGCTCACACTGGAGAGTGGGATGTAGTGGGGGCAGCTCAGCATCTGTATTTCTCTGAAAGTCAGAATCTTAAAGGAGAATCTGTTTGTTTTGTGAATCTCTTGAGAAAAACCTAACCTTTCTCTCTTCCTCTTCTTTCTCTTAGAAATGTCAGTGATCAAAGAATATGCCCTTTAGGACAAGATTTTTTCAAGTAGAAATACTCTATAAAGCAAAGGTTTACCTTGGATCAGAAATTACTGTTGACTTAAGATTTTTAATTGCTTTAAATGCAAATATACAGTCAGAGAACAAGTAGAGGCAAGCAGATGATAGTATCACAAAATCATAAAGTTGGAAGAGACAAAACAAGTGACTGAGTGCATCCCCTACCTTGCATGAATACACAACTAAATCACTCTTGACACATCTATTTAGAAATGTCCAAAGAAGGAGAATTCGCTACCATCTGAAAGTGCCTTCCACTGTCAAACAGCTGCTACAGTCAATAAATTCTTCCTAATGTTTAAGAACAGATGACCACACACTCAGAAAGAAGAGATGTAGTAGTGATGGGTGACTTTGACTATCCTAATATTTGCAGGAAGTGAAACTCAGCCAAATCCTCAAGTTCTAGCAAATTCTTCACTTGCCTTGGAGACAGTTTCATTGTCCAAAAGGTGGAAGAGGCAACAAGGAGATCAGCTATTTTGGATCTGATCCTAACCAACAGTCAGAAATATTTTAAAACAGCTAACCACATGCTTTTAGGACTTATTTCTCAGTGTGAGGATTTAGGATTGCAATTGATGATACTGATGTATATAAATTGTGAAGCCTTGTTATTTTACAGACACTCAGATTAGATGAAGAACTTGCAATTTCTGCTTTAGTCCTACTTCTATTTTTGCCCTCAGTTCAAGGACGGCTTTGAGGCAGATGAGGTTTTTTAAAAAAAGGAAGAGAAGACAAGGAACTGAAGCAGGAAAAGTGTGAATGAGGGCTCTGAAGAAACTTTATAGCAGGAGTGATGATCATGTGGCCAAATGTTGCTGACTGCAACTCTAGGCATTTTGCTTCACTGGACAGGACTCACTGGAGTTGCAGTCCAATAACATCTACTGTATAAGGCCACACAGTTATTTATACCATTTTACAGTATGTAAATTATGAAAGTATGCTACGAAGGAAGGGAGAATGGAGTGTTAGGGACAGTGATCATGAGACCTGAAATGCAGTGACCTGTGGAATTAATGGGTATTAAAGATGGGAGGAGGAATTCAAGATGGGAGGAGGAATGAAGGGGAAGATAAGAACACAGCAAAATTAACACATAGCAATGGTGGCAGAAAGAAAGGATGAGGCGAAGAGAGAGACAAGTGGCCAGAGGAATACTGGGTCCAGAACAGGATCTTATCAACTGTGATTCCTGCTGCCATTGCTGCTCCATTAACTGATAATCCTTAAACTGGATATGGAAAGAACCGAGTTTCATATATCAAATTGAGTTAACAGATGAGTACTTTGATTGCAGGATTCTAGCAAATTCGGTTATTCCTATCAATCTATATTAGACTTCTCATGAAGTACTACATACAAAGGTGGGCAGAACTGGAGACAATTACTATGAAAGGGGGAAATGGTTCTCTGAGAGGCAGGGCTGGATACACTTCCAGTTGTAGGATAAGTTGTTTTATGACAATGCAGAATATTTTATTTTTATGTTATATATTAGAGTGCAGCACACTCTAAAAATGAAAGCTTCATTGATTAAAAAAAAGCGGTTCTTGTGACAGTTCCCTTTGTCCCTGCCCAAGTTTCTGCTCTCGGGGAGTTTCATTTCAAAGCAGCTGCTGGGCTATAAACCAAATGAAAGTTCCTCTGTTACATCACTTTTACTGGCTTTCTGCCTTCTCTTATGGATCATGATGAAATCTGAACTCCACCCATTTTTAAATAAAGTGATCTCTAGGCATATAAGTATATTTTATATGGCCAAGGCTTCAGGCTACTGAAGAAAGGGGTTTAGCATTGTCCTGTGGTGAGCTGCTGTAATATGGAGGCAATGGCTTTCAGAGAGAGGGCCACACTTCATGATGATCCCAACAACTCAAGAAGGAGCTGGGTCACCCCCTGCCTTGTAGCATGCTTCGCTATCGTGGTGCTGATTTTGCTCTCATTTTTGATAGCCTGCCTTCTTCTCCATTACATGCAGGTAAGAAGACAAGTAATCAATAAAGAGATACAATGATTTCTTAAAAGCCATTTCAGCCTGCTTTCTACCTGAACAGCTTACATAAGATCAAACCAAACAGGACAGCCTCTGCCCTCAGATGTAGCATAAAACTGTAACACAAAAGGGGAAAGAGATAAGGAAACAGGCTAAGCCAAAGGTCATAACAGTCTTATAAATGACCAGTTTGCAAAAGACTTGAGGGAAAAGAGAAGCCAGCTGGACCTGGCTTCCCACCCTGATGACACAGTTGTTGCCTGTGACAGATGCTGCATTGTTGTATGGGATTGTTTTTATTAATGATCCATTGTGACAGTTGCATATTTGTGTGGTAATTCTGTGGAAAAGGAGCCTTGGTGGCACAGTGTTTAAGTGCTAGTACTGCAGCCACAACATTGTAATTTCGATCCTAAAGGAGGGCTCCAAGGTCTTTTCATAGGTCACTAAAATGAGTCCCCAGCTTTTGGGGGGCAATTGGCTAACCCATTTAAACTGCTTAGGGAGTATTAGGCGCGTTCCGCACGCGCCAAAAGTACATGCTCGGCACGTACTAGGGTTAGGAAGGGGCGTTCTTTCCAGACGCCCCTAACCCTAGTACGCGCCAAGCACGTACAAAATGGCGGCGCCCATTCTACATGGGCACTGCCATCTTGACGTAGCGGACGCTTAGCGTCCGCACGTCTCAGCGCCATTATGATGCTGCAAGTGCGCCAATGGCGCTTTGCGGTGTCATAATGGCACTGCAAGAAGAAGCCGCTTTTTGTGGCTTCTTTTTGCTGCTCGGAGGAGCCACATGGTTTGACTGCTGCGGCTCCTTCACACAGCAAACACCGCCGCCGGCAGACCACCCTTTTGGGCGGTATGTAAAGCTCCAACATTCACTGATATGCAGTATAGAAAGGTACTTGCCATTGCTATTGCTATAAAATACTGTGAAATGCTATACATTTCTAGCATGTGAAGTAGTACGTAGTCCAGAGGGGTGTTAAAGAGCAACCAGTGTGCAGTACTAGATAGCTTATTAGGGGTAAAAGGTAAAAGTAAAGGTAGTCCCCTGATACGAATGTCTAGTCACAACTGACTGTAGGGGGTGGTACTCAAGTTAAAATCCCCATCCAAACAGTTTTGGGGTGTGTGTGTGTGTGTGTGTGTGTGTGTGTGTGTGTGTGTGTGTATGGGGAGATTTGTTTCATGTACAAAATTATTAAAAATATTATGCATAAAATTACCTTCAGGCTATGTTTATAAGGTGTGTGCAAAACATAAATTAATTTCATGTTCAGACTTGGGTGCTGTCTGCAAAAGATGTATAAACAGGAAATGTAAAAGTATAAGCAAATATCCCAAAATCTAAAAAAATAAAGAAATAAAATCCAATATCCAAACCACTTCTGGTTCCAAGCATTTTAGATAAGGGAGCCTCAACTTGTGTGTGTTTCTGTGTGTGTAATTTATATCCCACATTTTTTCCATGCGAGAGATTCAAGGCAGCTTACAATAAACTGACTTGTATAGTAAAACTGATTTTAAAAAGCAAAGAATACAGTTTAAAAATACTACAGTAAAAAATTATTTATCCAGATAAAAGCCCCTTCTGGAGCAAGTGAATCAATTGCCAAAGGCCTACCTGAATAAGAAGGGCTTTTGTTTAACTTGCAAGGATGTCATGAAAATAAAATAGAGAAGCAAAAACCACATGGGCTGTCCTGAACTTTTTGGAAAGTGGGGAAAGAATGAAATAAACAAATACATAAATAAAGGGCCGGAAGGGATGGCAATGGAGCACATCCGTCACCCTTGTCACCACGCAGGAGCATAACCAGGCCAAGGAGGCCAAGAAAGGACCTGAGGGGGGCCCAGAGGAAAAGTGAAGGAGTAGATCTGCCCTATCCTCCACTGCTGCCACTAACAGCTGGTCGCTCCAGAGCTGTGGCAAACACATACCATGGCCTTAATCCACCCTGATGCTCGCCCAAACAGGAGTGGAAAAGATCCTTAGGGGACCCCGATGCAGCCCTAAGCTGACTTGTGCACACTCTGGGGGCATGTGGCATCTCACTGCCGCATCCCTGGAGTGGCTTGAAGCCGGCCACGTCTGTTCAGCCAAGCAGGGACGTAGCCAGGATTTTAGGAAGGGGGGGTCCAGACTAAGTGCCACCATTATAATGGGGCTTGGGCACGGTGGCACAGCAGCACACACCATTCATTTTTCTAATGGAAGGGGGGACTGGACCCCAAGAACCCCCCCTTGGCTATGTCCCTGAGCCAAGGAAGCTTCTGGACATCTTGGGGACATGCAGCATCTAAACACTATGCCCCCAAGCTGCACGGAAGCCAACGTTTCAGACCAGTCTGTTCCAGCCCTCAGTTTCCCGGACATCCAAATACAGCACCTGAGTGATTATAAAATTACAGTATAGTGAAATATTTTTTTCTTTTCTCTACAGACACCCAAGACATGTTGGTTTGATGGATCTTGTAAGTACTGTATTCAAACATGTTACAAGACTGTTTGTGACCATATTTATTTAAAAATACAACTACAGCAGCCTTCATAAAATAAATTCCAGGCTAGTAAAAGTGATAAAAATTAATTCTATCATTGCAATTACTACTAAACATTCATTTAGCTTCAGATATATTGGCAATATTTTTGAAATCTCTTACTGTATTTCTTCCAAGAAATTAAAGGAAATTGAGGACAATTTTTCAAAACTATAACACCTCTGTAGTCTGTGCTTAAGAACACTGAGGTGATGTAGTGGTTTTGGTGTTGGCCGAGGACTCTAGGCAACTAGGGTTCAAATCCCTGCTCAGCCATGGAAACCCACCAGGTGATGTTGGGCACATCACACTCTCTCAGTCTCAGAAGAAGGCAATGACAAATTCCACTGCCTTGGTAAGAAAACTTTGTGATAGGGTCGCCTTAGGGTTGCCACAAATTAGAAATAACTAGAAAGCACAAAACAGAGATCACAAGGGCTAGATACAGACATTATGTATGGAGAGGCTGTCTCCTCAGTCTTATACACCTTTATGTCTGAATAGGAAACTCATGTGCTGGACATACTCCCATATACACTGGCCCTGCCCCACTCCATTAGTCCTGCATTGAGGAAAGTGAGTAGGAATCTCCTCTTTTGTGAAAACCAGGAAGCCTGATAAACAGAATCTCCAAAAGTATGAAGAGTTTATTTGTTTATTTATTGTTGTGTGCTTCAAATCATTATTGACTTATGATGACCTAAGGCAAACCTATCATGGGGTTTGTTCAGAAGTAGTTTGTTATTGCCATCCTTTGAGGCTGAGTGAGTGTGACTTCCCCAAGGTCACACACTGGACTTTTAGGCTCGAGAGAGGAATAAAACCCTCATCTCCAAAGTCTTAGTCCAGTGTTCAAACTACTGCACCATTCTGGCTCTTTACTGACATCCAAATTAAAATGAGTAGAAATACACTTCTAAGTTTGTCACTCAGGCGGAAATGGTTGTTTTCATACCCTGTTTAAGTGTAATAACTGAACACGTCTATAGTGGCATCTACTGTTTAGAATTTCCAAGAAATACATTTTTTGCAAGTTTGTGTTTCCTTTTTTTTTTAGTTTCTAAAATATTAAGTGTGAAGTGTAATGTAATGTTGGAATAAGGTTTAAAGTTTAAAGTTGAAAAGATCCAAATGATCCAGTGCCTCTTTGAAAGATTAAAAGGGAAAGGAAGTGGGAATCAAGGAGCACCTTTGAGAGATATCTAACTTGCAAATAGCTGTGTTGAAACAAAAGAATTTTAAAAAAATTGGAAAGAGAATTAGATCAACTGGGATACATTCATAGATTCCAATCTGTTAGCAGTGGTATGAATACAGAAAATGTTTTTTGGCCCATTATTTATCTTAATATAAGAGTTATCACAACTATAAATAAAAGAAAAGAGTTCTGAAAAAATGACTTCAAGGAAATTCAAAATGACTTTAATAGATTGGAAAGCTGGGCCAAAACTAACAAAATGAGTTTAAACAGGGAGAAATGTAGGGTACTACACAGGCAGGAAAAAAAATTGAAATGCACAGGTATAAGATGAGGGACACTTGACCTGACAACAGTACATGTAAAAGGGATGTAGGAGTTCTTGTAGAGCACAAATTGAACATGAATCAACAGTATGATGCAGTAGCTAAAAAGAGCCAATGTGATTCTAAGCTGCATCTGTAGAAGTCTAGTGTCTAGATCAAGGGAAGTAATAGTACTACTCTATTCTGCTTTGGTCAGACTTCACCTGGAATACTATGTCCAGTTCTGGGCACCACAATTCAAAAAGGAGGCGGCCGACTTACCTGTGGCCGCTTTGGGGGACCAGGGCAGGAGCTGAGACTCGGAGGCCGACCAGCTTCTTCTCCTGGGGGGAAGTGCAGCCCCTGGGAACTTGGTGTGGGAAGGAGCCGCAGCCAATGGGGGCAGGACAGAGGGATGAGCATGCTACTCGTGGTTTCATTGCCACCTTGGTCCTCTCCACAGGGAGGGAGGTGAGGAGGAAGCAGGAGCAGTGGAGGGTGGCAAGTGAGCAAGGCAGCAGAAGTTCTCTAACTTTCTAATCAAGATACTCTCAAATGCAGTTATCTTCAGTTTAAAAGAACAATTTAGAGATGACGGTTATTCATTGAAGTTATATAGACTAGGGTACAATCTTGTGGAAAACAAATATAAAATGTAGAGTCAATCATTAAAGCGATAAGAATACATCTATACTCTGTACTGTAGCCCTATGCATTTTCTAGTTCTTTTGACAGCTGAAACATCCCTATAAAAGTTAGATTCTTATCCAATTTATCAGAAGCCCACAGCAACATACCTGGGAAGTTATAGTAACTGAGTACCTAAAATATAGTTTCTCCCAACCATTAGTAAACATTGATCAGAGATGAAAAACTTACAACTGGAAGACAGATCCAGCAAGGCCAGTCTAACCTATGAATCTATGGTCATCAACCTGCTGTCTCTGAGCAGTGGTGGTACACCGGCAATATTCATCCCCCACAAATTGAGTAGGAGTAACAACAGAAGGTCATGCTCTTTCTGACTAAGCATTACCCATAGTGGGGTTAGGACAGAATGGTACGATGGCTGAACAAGGCTTACATCAGCCCTGCAAAATAGTCCACTGTTCTTTAGCCTATATTGGTGGGAAAGAGAGAAACTTCTATCCTGGATACCATCATGGTCTTGATCTAGTACACCCACTGCTTCATTTTAGTCAGCATTTAACAAGGCAGAGCCAGTCTGAAATTCACAGACAGACTCCTTCACAACCTCTACAAAGAGAAGGGCATTTGTAGTGACTTACAGGGATTACATTACAAATATTGTCAGTAGCCTGGCTTTCCTCCACTCTCATCAAAATAATAATAATAATAATAATAATAATAATAATAATAATAATGTATTCATTTATATACTGCCTTTCCCCCTATCAATGGAACTCAAGGCAGCTTACAAATTATTAAAACTAGTAGAGGTTAAAAACAAATACATCAGTAATATGTATGTGTATGTATTATTTTAAAAACAATATACAGAGTGAAAACAATTTAAAATTAATTAAAAGACATTTCAAGCACACACACACACACAGCAGTGAAACAATTCATCATTAAAATTCCCTCACAGTCAATTCATAAAAGCCTGGTGGGTTAGGAAAGTATTTACTGTTGGCGGAAAGAGAGGAAGAAGGAAGCCATCCTAACTTGCATAGGGGTTGAACTCCAAAGTCTGGGAGAAGCCACTGAGAAGGCCCCTTCTCCCTTACTCTCAGCCAGTGAGCCTGGGAAGGTAGTGGGACCAAGAAAAAAGCCTCTCTCAAAGATCTTAGAATTTAAACAAGATAATATAGGAAGGTAGGGTCCTGCTATATGGGATAAATTTGAAAGTATGGACCGGCCATTTATCATGCAGCCCAATCCACACTTTCAAAGTTGTGTGCAGGAGCTTGCCCAGCACAGGAGTACCTCCCAATGCTAGATAGCGCTGAAAGTGCAAATTTAATAAAATGACAGCTAACCCTCCCATATCTGCTAATGCCTTTGAAGGTTTCAATAAATGAGCTGCCAGCCATCTCATGCCACATTTTCAGAGGCATCCCTTTTCTTAATTTTGTATGGTTCCCAATAGATGCTTTATTTCTATGGTTTAATGGCCTGTATGTTTGTATGTGTTTTCAAGTCACCTGTTGACTTCTGATGACCCCCTCAATTTCATAGGGCTTTCTTAGACAAGGAGTACTCAGAGGTGGTTTTGCCCACAGGAAAAATGGCCTCCATCTTTCATTGAGATGTGGAGTGGTTACAACAGAAAATATTTTTGTCTCAGAGCAGGAAACCAGCAGGAATTTTAGAAAATATTTTGACACAAAGGCAGACCTGAATATATCTGCACTTGTATAAATTAACAGACATAGACCCAGTACAGACGGGCCATTTGCGCTGATATTAGGACTCAATTCGGCGCAGCATCCATATACGCCGAGCCCTAATATCGGCAGCATTACATCACAAGGCTGCAGCCCCATCTACATGTGGTGCAGCCTCGTGACTTAAGGGCACCCGAGCACCCAAACGCCTTTGGGCAGAAGAGGCATCATAGGGCTGCATCACAGCCCTTATGACAGCACAAAAAAGGAGCTGCCTAGAGCTGCTCCTTTTGGACAGCAAGTGGATGCTGCAGCACAGACACGAGGCTTGCAGGGATGGCTTCTGGCCGCCCGTCTGTACTGCCCCACAGATTTATGGGGCTAGATCAGTGTAATAGTAAATGGGTTGAGATAGTTTGAGAGGCTGAATATAATGAAGCCTTCAGGCATAACTCTCATTGCTGGGTGCATTGTGCTATGATTGCTTGGGGATGATAATTAAAAAAACACACACTCTGGCTATGTAAAAAGCAAGGAGAGAAAGGTTAATTCTGTGCATATGCAGGAGCCTACTCTGGTCTTAGGAATCTAGGAGGCAATGGAAGACCCAGGCATAGAAAGAATACATTCAACAGCCAAGGGGTTGTACACTGCAGCCTCTCTACCACTGTCCTGTCAGATGCACTTGTTTTAGGCACTCCGTGTCTGGCTATATGAAGGGGCCTATCAAGGACGTAGCCAGGATTTTGGGAAGGGGGGGGGGGTCAAGACTAAGTGCCACCATTTTGAGAGGCTAAGAGCCCCCCCCAAGACACAAAAAGAGGGTCGAGCGTTTACCCGCGACACCTTGATGGCACCACTTTAACTTCCGTTATGGCTTCGTGCAATGGAATCTTGGGAACTGTAGTTGAGTCATCTGTCAGGTGCCACAACAAACTACAAATCCCAGCATTTCACAACATGGAGCCAAGGGCAGTTAAAGTGGCATCAAACTGGATTATTTTTTCAGTGCAGATGCAAACTGAGTCCTTCCTCTGAAGGTGTTTACATCAGATAAATTCAGCTTGATAAAGCAAAGTGCAGCTTCTCAAGCAATGAGCAGCAGCCACTCTGTTCATGCTCAGAGACACTCTGCTCATGCTTTGAGACACTGTATTCCAACATCTGAGCTGAGCTACAAACCCAGGCTGCATCCACACATTTCATTCCCACTTCCAAGAGGGATTTTTAATTTTGAGATACACACACACACACCTTTTAATTCCAAAACCTATCTATCTATCTATCTATCTATCTATCTATCTATCTATCTATCTATCTACCATAATTTTTAATTCCAAGCCATTATACGTTCCTTTCTTTTTATATTAAACAAACCCCTTTAAGAGAATCCTATTTTGGGAGAAAGGCAGGGTATAAAATCAATCAATAAAAAATTATAGTGCAATAGTCCATCAGTGCATGGCTTACATTATAAGACTTTATACCTTTATACATTTAAAAACTATTAAAATCACAGTAGGCTCAGAGTGCTATAGAATCATGGAATCATAGGCCTGTTACAGACTGCCAAAATAAAGCTGCTTCGGGTCTCTTTGGAGGTGTGCTATTTAAATGACGCATGGGTCCTAAGAGTCCGGAGGTCGTGCCAAAGCCACACTCCATTCCTAAGCACTGGAGTGAAGCTTTGGTGCAGCTTCTGGATTCTTAGGGTGCATGCATCATTTAAATAACATACCTCCAAAGAGACCCGAAGCAGCTTTATTTTGGCAGTCTGTAACAGGCCATAGAGTTGGAAGAGACCCCAAGAATGGCCCTGATCCAGTCCAACCCCATTCTGCCATGCAGGAACTCCCAGTCAAAGCATCCTCAACAAATTATGTAATGCAGGTGTCCATCTGCATTGTAGAAAGATATACTATAGATTAATGCTATGGAAAAACACCACCTTGAGTCTGTATATTGGGAGAAAGGCGGGATATAAGAAAATAACAACAACAACAATATCTGGGTATTGTAGTTTTGTGAGACATTTAGCCTTCTTTGTCAGAGAGCTCTGGTGGCACAACATACTACAAATTGCAGTATTTTCCATAGCATTAAAGCAGTGTTGAACTGGATTATTTCTGCATTGTGCAGCCTTATTAAACTGCAGTTCCCATCAGTCTGTGGTGCTGCTGGATGATGGGGCCTGCAGTCTAGCATTGCCTGGAGCAGGGCCATAGGACTCCACAGCCACGATTCATCATCTTAGATTGATTCCATATATTAATTAATTAATCATAAAAACATAGTTAGAAGAGACCCCACGAAGGGCCATCCAGTCCAACCCCATTCTGCCATGCAGGAACTCTCCATCAAAGCATCCCCACTGACATGCTGAAAAAGGGCCAGCTAACTGTATTTTATTCTATTTGTCTTTTAAAAAAGAGAAGAAACAAGGCTGGAAGGAAGCCTCTTGCCTTTTTGCATCACAGACCCACCTCTTTTTTGTTGTTGCAAAAATCCAGAAATGACTGTTTTTGAAAACATGAGTCCATTCTCAGGAGAAATGTCCAGAGTAGAGTCTGAGTCTCCTTTCTCTGGACTTCCAAAACCCCAAACTGACCCTGAGAGCATCTGGTCTGATCCCAGCTCAAGGAAACTTGGAAATCCTGAAGGTTTAGATCAATGACTGAATTATTGAATTATACAAGGCATAGTGGTCTCAGGGTTTTGCTGAAGCTCAGTATGCAGAAGCACAACATTATTTTAAAAATATTGTGCATTAAATTACCTTCAGTCTATGTCTGTGAGATGCATATGAAACATACATGGATCCCATCTCCCAGTATAATATCCCATTAGACATAATACTGTACTGTATATAAATATACCAAACTCTGAAAAACTCCAAAATCCAAAATACATCTAATCCTCAGCATTTTGGGTAAGGGATATTATTATGATTATTATTATTATTATACTATATTGCACATGGATATACCAGCTAAAAGTTAGAAGTCACCTTTTCCTTCTTTTCTTCAGTTCTCCCTGAGGGAGGAAGGGGAAGGGGGAGGAGGAGGAGGAGTGGAAGACGGACTCTGAAGGAAACGAAAGCGAAAGGAGTCACAGGGACTCCCTCTCTCTCTCCCTCCCTCCCTCCCTCCCTCTCTCTCTGAGCTTGGCGTTCAAGCTCCTTCCTCCTCCCTCCTCCCCCCCCCCCCCACTACGCGCGAACAGAGGAAAGAAAAAACAAACTTTTGTTTTGTCTTTCCCCTGTTCCCTCCTCGGGGTTTTAATGGGGGGGGGGGGGGGGGGAGGGGCCTCCACCCCCCCCGGGGCGGGGGGGGGGGGGCCCCCCCCCCCCCCCCCCCCCCCCCCCGCCTACGTCCTTGGGCCTATGTGCTTACAAATGAACATATGCAGAATTTCTCTCCATGAGGAAGGATTCCAGTTAACTCAGCGTGCCCCCTATGTGCATAATAATAATAATAATAATAATAATAATAATAATAAAAATAAAATAAACATTGGGCACACCCCCTCCCAAAAACAGTTCACTGAGCTGCAGAACATTAATTATCAGTAGTGAAAGGAAAGCATGGATCTATGCAATAGATTGGGTGCAGGGTGGAGTATCTTGGCAAGAACATGGCATGACAAGAACCCTGAAACAAAAGACTCCTTTTATCATTACAGTATTTTGATGCAGATGATGATGATTAACACTGATTGTACCACCACCACCACCACCACAGATAACTAATAATAATCCATACTTTTTATGTTTTGCTTTTGCCCTTCCCCTTGGTTTATACATGAAAGCACCAGTCAGTTCCCAGGGTGGCATCAGCTGGACATGGAAGCAGAAGTGCACTGGCTTTGTAAGGAATGCAAGCAACTCCTCTCTGGAAATATTGGAAAATGGCATATATTTTGTCTATGTTTATGTGGCCCGTATGGAGGATGTTCCTACTAAGGATTTCTTCACTGTTCAACTAGTTGATAACTCAGAACATATCCTCAGCCGTCTCAAAGGGCCCAATGACACATGGGCATTTGTAAACATGGGGAGGCCTTATTTCCTGACAAAAGGAATGAAGTTACACTTGGAAATTAATGCAGGACTTTCACATATTGACAAGAGTTGGACATATTGGGGGATCTTTAAAATATAATAAAACATCAAACTGCCAGATTAATTGCTGACACGGATACTGGATTACACAGCAGCAACCCATCGCCATGTTTCCTGACTTCCTGTAGGTGAGCTGATGGTTCAGTTGTCTTGTTACATTCTCCAGGACCATGTGCTTTGATTCTGCTTAATGCTTGTCAGCTGGCTAGTCAGGGCATCTTATACTCAAGAAACAGATACTAAAAATTCTGACTTGGATAATTCAAGATCATCTGATGAAAAAGCAGCTTGAGTCTTAACAACATTAAACCCAAATAGTATGGACTTCTTTGTTTTCACTGTCAATTCAGTTGACACCACAGAATGATCTGCGATCTGTGGATACTGAGATTTTTTGGGGAAGCAGCATTGACTCCAGTGGCCTGACTACAGCTCTTTATAGTGCTCTCATATATTTTTTCTGTAATTCTCATAACATTTTATGATATAGAGTACTATTACATTTCATGTATATTACAGTAAAATTTATAGTACATGTTTACATAACTTCCCTGTGCTGTATTATGTTATTTTGGAAAAAAATAAAGCAGATGGCTCTGTCATTTTAATTCAAAATTCTAACTATCCGAAGAACAAAGAGAAAGGAAAGAAAATTCAATAATTTAAAGCAGTGAAGGTATGTTTCAAATCAGTTGAAATTGTCTTTTCAAAAATTTAATGATTTCTATAATTACTGGTTTTTGTTTTTGTTTTTAAATCTGGCACTTGTGTTTATCACACGGAGGTTTTTGCAGCTCAGATCCGGGGTGACTCCTGGTTCAGCTATGCGAATTCATGTTATAATGTGAATGTTTTATCACACCTGGTTGCCCTTCCGTTGCCCTTCCAAATCGAGGAGGAATCGAATCCAAGGCAAGTCACATGATGCGGATTCAAGTAAAGAGGAGTGAGTGCAAACTGTATTACCACACTGGTGGGATTCAGTGATTCGAATCGGCACCCTTATGCATGATCAATGGGGGTCTGAATGCATTGTGACCTTACATGTTTCCGGGATGAAAAGGGGCGCAAGTTCTTGTTCCCTGTTTTACGAAATTGCGTGATTGTGTTAATATTTGCCTCGTGAATATTTCTGTGTCTTCTTCATCCCCCTTTTTTATTTTCCCTTCCATTTCAGCAATTTCAATACACAGATAGATAGATAGATAGATAGATAGATAGATAGATAGATAGACAGACAGACAGACAGACAGACAGACAGACAGACATATCTGTATATTCACATTCATGCACATATACACACATATATATTCCAAAAAAAGTGAGTTGCCCTGAAAGTGAATGGGCCACCGAAAGGAAAAGGGGTTAAATTGCAGTGCTGCATCATGGGAAATTTGCAACCCAGGGGGGTTTGCGGTGGTGTACCAGAACAGAAACAAAGTTGCATTCCACACCAGACCAATTTGGAGTGAAATCGAAGGAAGCTTGAAAGTGAATTCTGTGAATTCGCTTTTTTTCCGAATTCATCAAAATGAGGAATCACTTTGGATTCACTGTGGAAGTGCCACAGAAGGAGCTCCCATAGAAAGGAATCTCGTCTGATAACACATTCACGTTATAATGTGAATTCACATCGCTGGACCCTCAGTCACGTCGGATCTGAGCTGCAAAAAGCTGCAAAAACCTCCTTGTGATAAACATCTTTGTTTTTCATCCTTTGGTCTTATGAAGTGTGTTAGTTTTATCACTACAGATTATATATAAATTCACACTCAGGCCAGGAGCAGACTGAAGGGAAAAGCCAACTTATCCCCAGGATTTCCTGATTCGCAAGGGAAACCCCTGACTGCACTGTCAGCTCCCACTATGGCCTCACAGCTAACACAATCTGCACCACACCCCTCCTGCTGCAAGGCAGAACCCATCATAACAAAGCATTTGTGCCTACAAGCTGTGCCGTGCCATTCCCCCCCCCCCCCTTTTCTATAGTAAACCAATGCACATGAATGTACAGATGCTCTGCTGGCAGCTGCCAATTGCCCTCCCCATCGTGCCCAGCTGCCAGCCCATTGGATGCCCGACACAATTGGCTACTAGATCAGATGATTGATTGACTGCCTGCATGGTGCATCAGTGCACCTAATGACACATTGGCACAGCAAGATCATGGAATCCTTCCCCCACCATGCATACCCCATACTCTGCTGTCCCACCATGATCCCCTGTTAGGCCTGCAGATTTGTTAACGTTATTATTAAATTCATTGTATTCTTAGTAACCTGATGTGTTTGTTGTCATTTTGCTCCATGGGGTGTACAATGGGTTGATGGTGCAGCTGCCCACTCATGTGCTTCTATGTTCAATTTGTGGGAGGGCAACAAAAACAATTATGGTCAGCAATGGCACTGGTGGCTTGCCCAGCTGAAGGTGCATGCTCCTGGCTGCTTCTGCAACAGTGGACAGTCCACACATTGATACTATAGTTTGCTCTTTCCGGGTTGAGGCGAATTCACCAGGGTGGTGTTTTTATTTGTTTGTTTGGTTTGGTTTTTGCTCCAGCCCTGGACTGTGTCTTGGGCATGTTTTCCTCCTATTTTGGCCACATGTATTGTCTGGACAGGTAAGTTTCAAAATGGGGGGAGGCGTTTCTCTTAGCCCATGTGGATAACCTCTTAGTGATAGAAGGGACAACTGTTTTATAGTATTTAACACAGTGCAGTGGTAGAACAACTGTCATATAAGGTGGCCATTTCCCACTTGTTTGTAAAGCAGTTTTTTAAAAAAAAAATAACTAAAGCAACAAAAACTTTAGTAAGAGAGAAAATGTTTTAAGGTCAGGAAAAACAGTATTGGTTTTTGCTACTGGGGAATGTTTGTAGGGGCAGTTGTAATTATGTCACTTCAAGTTGACTCCCATTTATGGCAAGCTTATCTTTGGATTTTTCTTGACAAGATTTGTTCAAGAGAAGGTTTGCCATGGCTGAGAGAGTGTGACTTGCTTGAGGTCATCCTGTGAGTTTCATTGCTGAACAGGGATTTGAACCCTGGTCTCCCTGAATCCTAACACAACACCCTAACTACTACACCATGCTGACATTCTGTTTGTAACTGTTATTAAACAGAAACCATAAAAAAACAAAAAAAAAATGGATCCAAATTCCCACATAAAAAATAATAATTTTTATAAACATCAAGAGTAATGCTTTAAAAAATGCCAGAATGAATTACAGATTCTTTATCATTGATAATGTTGACATGCTTTGAGATATGGATGGCACACATACCTTTGGAACAATAAATTGGAGATGAATAAAGAATTTAATGAACATTTTATAAGGAAATGACTGTGGAAGATTTGGTGTAAATAACAAAAATAAAATATACATGAAGATACCACAGTGGGCATATCCATGTCTTGAAATGATAAAAAGTAAGCAAAGCTAACTTACAAAGATCTTCTAGGCTGGACAGAAAAGAAACCGAGACTTAAACCAAAGGAAGAGTTAAACAATAAAGGGGTAAACTGCCAGTGGTTTGTGAAGTTGAAGGCTTTCATGGCTGGCATCCATAGTTTTGTTTTTTTTTTTTTGTGGGTTTTTCGAGCTATGTGGCCATGTTCTAGAAGAGTTTATTCCTGATGTTTCGCCGGCATCTGTGGCTGGCATCTGCAGATATCAAACTTGAAGAAATTGTGAATGAGAAAACAGATTTAGATGAAATAGTTTTTGACATAGGTAATCATGCCATATCAAAAGTGTACAAATTACAGTGCACCTGCATCACACGTGGGTGTGCCATATGCGCCTTCCAGCATATGCTGGAAGCCAGGCCAGAAAGACTTCTCCTGCACCCCAGAAGAAGTAATGGGGCACGCGCCAGGTGCATGAGCCCCTTATTTCTAATGGGGCTTGAATTTACGCAATTTTCCCCTTATGCAGCAGGGTCCAGAACAGATCCCTCATATATGGGAAGGGCCAACTGTATTTTTAAGCATGGAAATAGACGAAGAAATAGTAAGAGAATATATAGTAAGATGGGCCCAGAATATAGGACACCCAATATATATGAATAAATGGCCAAAGATACCAGACCAGAACATTTATGTCAGTAATTAAGCTTTAGAAGAGGCATGCATCTGGGGAACTGTAGTGATGTCTTGAGAAAGAAGGAATGTAGATATCCAAAGGAATCCAGAGGGACCAGCTCCAGCTGCAGACCCCCAAGATTCCTCTTGCACTAAATAGATGGTTTGGTTGATCTGGTGTGGGATGCCAGTTAATTCAATCTGGGGTGATATGGGTGAATTAACATTTTCCTTATTTGAAATATAAATTCTAATAATTATTTCTAAATATTCATATCTGCCAAGTGGCCTTTGTGATTTTTATGCAAATCTGTATTCTGCAGGCCTGGGCCTGGGTCTTTTTCTTGCCCAAACACTTGAGCTGACATTGGTGGTGGTTTCCATCTGACTCAAGTTGCCCTCTCTGATGAATAAAACTTCCTGCCTTTACAAATCATATAATATTCCAGTAGAATAGATTTAAATCTCTCCCAGCCTTATTAAATACAGTCCACCAGATACAGCAAGCAATCATAACCTTGTTCTATGGAAGAGAAAGTCTAACTTTCAGAATGACTGGAACTCCCGCTTGGCATTTTCAAACTGAACCATATTGCACAGATGACACACTCACTGCAGCAACAACACACTGTTTCTGAGCATAGTTATTACTCAGCAGGGTAAAACTGGCCACAGCACAGCACTAAAACGAATCTACAAAAGTGTTGGTAAGACATAAAAATGAAACAAAGCTCATGCTATCAAAATGCCAGGAGCAACATTGCAGGATTTTCCAGCTTGTGATTGCAAAGTTTTTGTACCTGGATATGGCCAGAGGATAGAACCTATTTAAAAACAGAGCTAATAGGATAAAGTTTGTTTTTTACACCTGAGATTACTGTCTGCATTTATAGTTAGTTTAGGAACTTAGAGTCCATTTCACACTGCATAGTTATTGCACTATGATACTACTTTAACTGCTATGGTTCCATTTTGTGAGATCCTGGGATTTGCAGTTTAGGGGGAGCATTTAGAAGTCTCATCCAGGATACTCCTCTGGTGTCTCTGACCAAACTACAAACCCCAGGATTACACAGGATGAAACAGTGGCAATTATAGTGGAACATAGTGCTATAATTTTGTGGCATGGAAGAACACTGAAAAACATTTGTCTTCAGTGAGGCATTTCTGAGGAGGAGGCCCAGAATTCTGTTTCATTACCTACTTAAGACTACTGAATATGGACAGTGAGGGAGCTGCTGCAGTCTTGTGTTACTGCCAGAAGATGTGGGTAGTTACACCTGCAGCAAGTGCCAGCTGGTATCCCTGTTGGAAGAGAAGGTCCAGCAGCTGGAGGCCTGCATGTCTACTCTTCAGCATATTAGGGGGCATGAGATTTTCTTGGACAGAGCAGATAAAACTGTCCTAAATAAGGAAAACAAAGGGAATATCTCTGAGGAGGAGATCACTTCCCAAACATAGGAGATTGATGACTGAAGGAATGTGACACAAAGGCCCCATTCCCACTGGGCAAAAAAAGCGGCTTATTTTGCTGCGATTCTGGCTCTGATTTTTTTTCCGAATCTGACCCATCATTCCCAGTAAAAACAGGTGCAAACAGACCCAGTTTTTTTTTACTCCTCTTTTCGTTCCCATTGGTATTTTCCCTGTGGTAATTTGAAGCAGGTTATTTTGCTTCCCGTTCCCATTGCCCTTCTGGAACCTCTTCTTTTTTAAAGCAGCTGTCAATCAAGCACCTAAGTGCTTGACGTCACAGCCAATCATCTGCTTAGGCGGTTTTTCCCTCCAGGAAAGGGAGAAGGGAGCCTCTATTTGCCCTAAATCCCTTTGGGTCCCAGGCTCTTCTGTGTCTTCCCTTAGTTCCTCTGGGAAAGAGAGAAGAGGAGCTTCTCTTTGCCCCCAATTCCTTGGTGTCCAGCCTCTTCTGTGTCTCCCCAGACTCCCTCTGGGAAAGAGAGAAGAGGAGCCTCTATTCCCCCCAAATCCCTTTGCCTCCCCCATTGCTCCCTGGGCTGTTTGGGGGGCGATCAAGCAGTCATGTAATCCAAAGCCGATCTGCTGCTCAGGCGCTCAGGCAGAGGCAAAAAAAGAAAAAAAGAATAGTTAAAAATGGTGTTCAGTGGGTCTCCTCACACATCGGTCTATGAATGTGGAGCAGGGGGGAGGTTGCAGGGGGGCATAATGTGTTTACTGCGTTTGGAGCTCAATGTAGCACGATCACCTTACCCTGCTTCCCACTCCACCGGGGGAAAGGCTATGCGAACGGGAGAAAATGGCGCTGGTAATGCAGGAAAGAGAACAAGCGGGTGACACCCCCAGGCTAGCCCCTTGAGCACTGCTCCTCCCATCCCCAAGTTTCCGAATCATACACCCTTTCGTTCCCATTTATTTGCCTCGAATCAGACTCGGGAGGCACAGGAAAACTTGCTAAAAATGCGCTGTTAAATTAAACCGCTTTATCAACCACTGATTCGGTTTTTTTCAGGATAATTCGATCACATGAGAGTCAGATTCGAATTCCAATGGGAACGATCGGAGCAATGCAGATCAAATGCGTGCTCAAATGGGAACGATGCACCCATGATTCACATCCTGATCCGCGTTATAAGCCAGTGGGAATGGGGCCAAAGAGTAGAAGAACCAAGGATCATCCTGTGAGTTTGGAGCATAATATTCAAAGCTCTCTCTCTCCTATCATGGACGATGAGGAAAAGCAAAAAGAGCAGCAGTGTCAGTCTTCAAACATCATGCAGGTGACCATGGAAGATCCAGCACATGAAATGGGCTCTGCAAATCCTCAGAGGAGAAATATGGTAGTGGTAGGTGACTCCCTGCTGAGAGGACTGGAAACAGTGGCAAGATGAATCAAGACGTGTGCTGTCTCTGTGATGTCACTTCTAGTACAAGTAATCTGGATGACAGGGATTTTTCCAGAAAAGATGATAGCAGCAGGAATCTTACCAAATAGAAATACCCATTATTCCATGTTGTTTTTTAAAAAATGTTTAATAAGATTTTCCAGTGAAGAAGAGCAGGTAAAGGAATACATGATCAGTTAGATGGGGAAAAAAGGACTATAATATGCAAATAAGATAAGGGCAAGACATCTGGTCTAACAGATAAAAAATGACCAATTCTTATGATCTCAGTTTTTTTCCCTATAAAATGATGGTTAAATGGTATATGACCCCAGATAAATTGGCTGAAATATATAAAGGAATACATAATATCTGCTGGAAGTTTTTGGTTTTTTTAATGGATCTTTCACACCTGGAAGAAATGCAAAAAAGCCAGGAAACACTGGTGGTTAGGAGTGCAAGATCCCTGCAAAAGTGGAAAAAACAGGAATATTTCTAGGTCTCCAATCAAGCATGCTAAAGATTCCTGTCAAGAGTGACATTCCTTTACTCCATGTCCCATCTTGCCACTAGCATGCCACAGACAGATTTTAAACCCCTTTCCAGCCCATAGATTTCCTCACCCTACATCCCAATTCACCACCTCTCAATCTCTCTTCCATCTGAAAGAGCCAGATAGGTTTTGAAGCAGTTTGCAGTCCATAGATCTCCCCACCACGCTCTTGTCCAGTCCACCAACTCACAAATCTCCTATACTTCCAAAAGAGCCAGCCAGGTTTTCAACATCTTTCTAGACCAGGGGTTCCCAACCTGGGGGTTGCGACCCCTTTGGGGGTCGCTCGACCCTTTCTTGGGGGTCGCCAGGTTGGGATTCCCCTCCTCCCTTTTTCCCCGCGGGTGCCGGCAGACACCGCAAGGAGAAATGGTCAGGGCCACCTCATCCTCTTCCCTTCTCCCCACGAGTGCCTTTGAAGGCACCCGCGAGGAGAAGGGGAAAGGGCCAGGGCTGCCGCCACCTCGCCGCTTCTCCCCGCAGGTGCCTTTGAAGGCCCCCGCAAGGAGAAGGGGAAAGGGCCGGGGCCGCCGCCACCTCGCCGCTTCTCCCCACGGGTGCCTTCTTTCCAATCCACCACTTCTCAATCTCTTGCCCTTCCAAAAGAGCCAGCCAGGTTTCCAGCCTATCAATCTCTCACCCCACTCCTGTTCATCCCAGTTCAACACCTCTCAATCTCCAATCCTGCCAAAAGAGCCAGCCAGAATGTCAATGGTCTGGAAAGCTGTATAAAACCTGGCTAGCTTTAAAGGACCAGAGACTGAGAGGTGGTGGATTGGAAAGAACAAGAATGAGGTGAGGAGGTGGAAAGCAGTTTAAAACCTGATTAGCTCTTTTGGAAGGATAAGAGCTTGAGAGAAGGAGGAGGAAGGGGAGAGATCAAACTAACCAAGTAGCAGCTACAAACCCGTGAATGATCAAAATTGTGGTTGTGGAGGGCCGACTGTACTACAAAAAGCAACTAGTTACCAAAGTAACTATTATAAACACTCTAGAGTTGAATTATTTATAAATAGCCTTATCCTGGAGTAATTAATACATTTTAGAGGTTTTAAAAGCAGCACATTTTCTATACTATATTTGTGGATTTGAAAGCAAGATTTGATATAAACATATTCTAGACTAGACTGCAAAAGAACAAAACTTATTGATCATAGACTTTTTTGTTTACTGGAAATGTATATATAAAACATTTCCGAAAGCTGAAAGGGACTCTTGCACAGCACTGTCTGACCACATTCTCATTCCCAGAGGAATGATAAAAGCATATATTTTTGCTCTCTTTTTATTTCATGGTTATGTTAATGACATCATTTAAGAACTCAGAAGCAAGAACTTTTTGTCACTTGCCAGCAGTGGGAAAAGAAACTGCCAGTTTTCTTTTATGCTGATAGCATCTTGTTCTCCTACACACAAATTGGCTTGATAGTTTTGAAAAACCTCTGTAAGTATTAACCATTATATATTAACTGAAAGAAAGCAACAGTGGTTTTTGGCAGAACGTTTTACCAGTGTCTGATGATATTATTATTAACTGTATGAGTGATGTGTGTTAAACCTGCTCTTTTAATTTTTTAATATTGTACTTTTAATTTAATTCTATTTCAATATTTTGCCTTGTTTTATGTAAATTGTACCTTTATTTAATATTACTATAAGCTGCTCTAAGTCCTATTTTGGGGGGGAAGGTGGCATATAAATCTAATAAATAAAACAATAAATAATATCATCCTTGCTTGGTTGATTCATCATAGTGTGCAATTGAAAATGGCAGTTGTGGTGGGGAGAGGGGAGGGCAAAAGTAAAATCTGAACAAAGATTGTATATAAATAAATTTTACATCAGTAGTGATAACAACACTCCTTAAAAGTTCCTTAAAACACACAAGAACCTGACCTTAAAATCCTGGAAATTAAAAGTTATGATCAACTTTTAATGTGACGCTCCAATGTGAAGCAATTTAAATCTCCAGATTTGGAATTAGTCCAAACCCATATCCTAAGAAATCAGTTGGGCTCCTGAAGAGAAATAGATTCTGCATAGCTGACTTTTATGAGAATGTGTTTGTGCTTTTATAAAAAGAAGGGGGGAAATCAAACTATAGTAGATGAAAAATCTTCTAATTTTTATTATCAAAAATCAGTTTTACACTGGCCGACTAGAGCAAGGTTTATCCGACTAGATAGATATCACAGTGTTTTGGTTTAGGCTATGTTCACCAAGTTTGTGACCGCTGAAGCTAAACATAACATGTTATGTGTTGTTTTCATCCAATAAGCTCTGTTAGCAAATAGAAATCTGCATTATGATATAGTATGATGAAATTGGATCATAATCATAAAAGCTATATGAATTTAGAGCATTTCTAATAAGGTCTTCACTTTCTTGAGGTGTAGCATAATGGAGTTTGCAGTCAAGAAATAAGACGACTAGGAATGGGAAGGGCAGCCATGAAAGAACTAGGCAAGATCTACTAGACAAGATCCAAAAGTGCAAAGATGTATGCTAAAAGTGTAAACTGAGCTCTAAAGTCAGATTTGTTCAAGCCATTGTATTCCCCACTACAATGTATGGATATGAGAACTGGACAGCGAAGAATGCGGACAGAAACATTTGGGATGTGGTGCTGGGAACGATTGCTGACGCTGCCGTGTACAACTAAAATACAAACAAATGGGTCCTATGACAGATAAAGCCTCAACTCTCCCTGGAAGCGATTATGACTAATTTGAAGTTGTTGTGCTTTGGCCACATCATGTGAAGGCACAACTCATTGTAAAATATTATAATGCTAGGAAAAGTAGAGGGAAGCAGAAAGAGAGGAAGATCACATGCCAGATGGATAGATTCAACCAGGGAGGCCACAGATCTGCGTCTGCAGGACCTAAGCAGAGTAGCTGAGGATAGGGAGGAATAGAAATGTCTCATTCACAGAGATGCGGTGTGCCGAGGCTGACTAGAGGGCAGTTAACAACAACAATGCGCATATGCATCCAGCTGTTTGGGAACCTGTGAAAGGTGTTGTGTTTATGGTACAAGACATCCCTTTTTATTTATTTTATTTTTTAGCCTCCCAGATACACGGAGGCAAGAGCAAAAAATTTTCTTGACTTTCCTCTCATTCTCAACTTTGATAATAAAAAGACTGGTGAAGGGTTTTTATTGGCAAGCAGGAACAAATTTTGCACTTCATTTTGCCACAGAATGACTGGGACAAACCACTATGGATGCATGCACGACTAATTTAAGGATGCTTAGTCATTTTCATTGTTTATTCCATTTATAAAAGTCGAATACTTTTAGGTCAGGATCCCAAAATTACTTTGGGTGTCTTAGTAATGCCCAGTGGAGTGGTTTTCTCCCCATACTTCCAAAAGAGGCTTGGCACAAATCATGGTGGGTGGGAAAGCTAAAGTTCAAGTGATAAGAGCTTAAAAAACCACTGTAGTGGTCATGAGGCAGATGCATTCAGAGTCCTTGTTGGCATCACGGCCAAATGTTAACAGCTATCCAGCTGTCCAGGGAAGATTACTTTGTATCCGCAACCTTGTTAGATACCCATTTTCATTAAGTTTGACTGCTTGAGGCTGCGAAAACACATGAAGGCTGAGAATGGATGAGGGGAGTGAATTTTCCTCTGTTACTAACCTGCTTGCCAAGTCCTTATAATGGTGGGGATGAGTCATGCTTCTATACTTCAGTTTCCTTCATTTGCTTCTGCACTATCTAATCCTTGGGAGTCCATCTTCTGTGGGCCTTGCTCAGGGTGAGGGTATGCACACATCAGCTCAGGGGTATTCAGATTGGCCAGCAAAGGGGAATCAGACTGCTGGCTGATTAGAATTAGTTATTTAGAGGATCATTTCTACCATTAGCTGTAAAGGGATGCAGGACTCCCATCAGGAATTACAATGTTCCTCTGCTGTATTTCACCTGCTGAATCTTTTACCACCAGGCCTGAAATGACACCCAGTTATAGAGCAGAACAGCCAACATGAGATAGAAGGAATTAGGTGATTCCTTGTTTCCCAGACTATGTGTCTACTGTTACAGTCAACCCTCCTTATACACAGATTTCTTTTATTCACGGATTTAAACATCCACGGCTTGAAAATATTCAAAAAAAGTATGAATTTCTGATAGCAAACCTTGATTTTCCATTTTATATAAGGGATGCCATTTTGCTCTGCCATTGTATTTAACGGGATTTTATTATCCACAGGGGATCCTGGAACCAAACCCCAGCGTATAACAAGGTCCCAGTGTACTATGACCTGACTACAAAAGTTTATGCTGCAATTTCTTCCACACTGCAGAAATAATCCAGAAAGATTATCGCACAGGAAATCTGTACCGGGATAGACATGGGTTGTAACCATCTGGATTTTCCTGTTCTTGAAAAGCTGGAAAGCCGAGGCTGGATATGGCCTGCCTACTTTCCAGGTTCCCGGCTGTGTGATAAGATACCGATGAAGCAAACAAGCTTCTTGGAAGTGTTAGGAAGACAATGTGCTCTCTCGAACCCTGTCCTTCTTGGCTGACCACCCAGGGTGGTGATGCGGTAACATCTTTATTGTGTCGTATAATTAATGCATCATTCAGGGAGGGAAAATTTCCATCTAGTTTGAAATTAGCAACAGTCAGACCGTTGCTCAAAAAACCCTCCCTGGACCCCCCCCCCCCCGGTTAAGAAACAACTATAGGCCGGTCTCACTATTGCCATTTTTAGGTAAGGTGATCGAGAGAGCAGTTGCCTTCCAACTCCAAGCTGTCTTGGATGAAACTGATTATCTGGAGCCATTTCAAACAGGCTTCAGAACGGGTTATGGAGTTGAGACTGCCATGGTCGCCTAAGTCGATGATCTCCATCTGGGCATCAACAGGGGAAGTGTGACCTTGTTGGTGCTATTGCACATCTCAGTGGCTTTCGATACCATTGGCCACGGTATCCTTCTGGAATGCCTGAGGGAGTTGGGCATCGGGGGCACTGCGCTCCAGTGGTTCCGGTCCTACCTCTCAGGCAGATTCCAGATGGTGCAGCTGGGGAACACTTGCTCCTCTAAGAGGGAACTGACATCTGGTGTCCCTCAGGGAGCTATTTTGTCCCCCACTTTGTTTAACATTTGCATGAAACCACTGGGAGAGATCATCCGGAGACATGGGGCGCGGTGTTATCAATATGCTGATGACACCCAAATATGTTTCTCTGTGCCCCCGACTGATGCAATGACTAAGGATGGCATCTCTCCTCTGAATGCCTGCCTGGAGTCAGTAATGGGCTGGATGAGGGGAAACAAACTCAGTTTGAATCCAGAGAAAACGGAAGTACTGGTGATAGGTTCCTCAGGCCCAGGGAAGGAAATTTGTCCACCGATCCTGAATGGGGTCACACTTCCCCTGAAGGATGAGTACTTCTGGACTCGTCCCTGCAGTTGTCATCTCAAGTCAGAAGTGCTTGCTATCAACTTCGGTTAATACGCCAACTGTGACCCTACCTGGGCCAAAGAGACCTTGAAATGGTGGTACATGCTCTGGTAACCTCTCGCTTGGATTTCTGTAATGCGCTCTACATGGGGCAACCCTTGTACCAAGCCCGGAAGCTTCAATTAGTACAAAATATGGCGGACAGATTGGTCACCGGTGCGTCCAGGTTTGACCATATAACACCTATTCTGAAAGATCTGCACTGGCTGCCTATTTGCTTCCAAGCACAATACAAGGTGTTGGTTATTACTTGTAAAGCCCTACATGGCTTGAGCCCGAGTTACTTGAGGGACCGCATCTCCCCATATAATCCGTCCCGCACACTCAGAACAACCGGGAAGAACTTCCTGGAAATTCCACCTTCTAAATATGTTATTACTTCCCAGATGGCCTTCTCAGTAGCGGCCCCACAAATCTGGAATAGTCTTCCTGACAAGCTCTGTTTTATCACCCCCCTGAAAACAATTAAAAAGAGGCTTAAAACCTTCCTCTTCTGTCAAGCCTTCCCCCCTGGAAAATGAAGTCATGTACTCTGATCCCATTGACTCTCTACTTCACCCGATTGATTGATTGATTGATTGATTGAATGATTGTTTTTAGATTGTATATTGTATTTAGTGCTCTTGGTTTTATCTATTTTATGATGTGTTTTGTAATTGGTTTTAAACTCTATGTACACCGCTTTGATCTTTGGAAAAGTGGTATATAAATAAAAATTTATTATTATTATTATTATCATCATCATCATAATCATCATCATCAATTCCAGATGGTTACAACTGCATCTGTCCCAGAATGAATTTCCTGTACGATAATCTCCCTAGTTGATACTGCTTTAACAGTAATGACTCAATGTTATGGAATTCTTAGATTTGTAGTTTTGTGATACATTTACCTTTCTTTGTCAGAGATCTCTGGTACCACAACAAACTACAGTTCCCAGAATTTCACAGCATTGAGCTATAGTACTTAAAGCAGTCAAAATAGATTATTTCTGCGGTGTGAATGCAGCCATAGTTTCAAAGGTGCAACAAGATCCCTTTGCATACTCTAGACCAGATATTCCAGACTAACACTGCTATGTCTCTGAATTCTGTGACCTATGGTTAAGCAATAACTTATCATGATGATGACTATGACAATCTAGAGTGCTCTCCCACTTAATTTCATATATGTAACTGTCTTTTTTTCACTCTATAAGAAAGGAGGTGATTGTAGGAAATTCCATTCTCCCAATGCTTATTATATCAGATCAAGGTCTGTCGTGTGGTTTCTGTCAGGGCCTTTGCTGATTATTTTAGAAACCCAAGCAGTGCTCTAGTTATTACTCATTGAAATTCTGGCTGGCAAGGGCTTCTTCTTGTCATCTTGTGAGCATTATCATTATAAATTACCATTATTAAAAAAATCAGTGTTCTCAGACTAAAGTATTGTGTTATATTTTAGTGAAAGTTCTGCTTTTGTGTTATATTTTAGTGAAAGATCAGGTTGAGATCTGTGCAGTGGCGTCACCAGGACTGGTGTCATCTGGTGCATTAAACTCATGGTGTCATACCCGACCTTTTGTGTACCACACTAAACAGTATCCTCAGTACAGAATCATAGTCCAGCAGGTAAACTACCGCACCACACTGGATCTCAGAAACATAACAGCAGTTTTCAAACACCTGAATGTTATCCCATGGAAGAAGGCAATAATATGTTTTCTATGCCCCAGAGGAAAGGACTAAATCTAAAGGCCTGAACAGCAGCAGCAGCATAGATCTGTGTAGAATCAGTGTCGAATAACAGCAGTGTAGATCTGGATTGTTTTAAATCCACTTCAACACTCTATATACTAGTTTGTTGTTGTGTGCTTTCAAGTTGTTCCCAACTTACGGCAAGCCCAAGGCAATTCTATCATGGAAATTTTTCTTGGCAAGATTTGTTCAGAGGGGGGTTGCATGGTTTCTGCCCTTGCAACTCTGGAAATGGTGCTGAACTGCAAGTCCTGCCAGCCAGCACACCTATGATGAGGAATGGTACAAAGGTAATGGGCTCCTCCTGTCTCAGAGTGCATCAGAGGCAGCAGTGGCAACAGCCCCTGAGCTTGCCCAGCAGTGTGGCTGCTCCACCAGTCTGTGTATGCGGAGCCCACTAGCCCTTTAAGCAAGCTCAGTGAGGGCTGCTGCCACTGCTGAGCCTGCTTGCAGGTGGTGGGTGGAGAAAGGAGACGATTGCCTTGCTCATAGTGGGAACTTCCTGACAACAAGGGCTGTTCGACAGTGGAACACACTCCCTAGGACTGTAGTGGAGTCTCCCTCCTTGAAGGTCTTTAAGCAGAGGTTGGATGGCCATCTGTCGGGGATGCTTTGATTGTGATTTCCTGCATGGCAAGGGGTTGGACTGGATGGCCCTTGTGGTCTCTTCCAATTGTATGGTTCTATGGTTCTAAACATCTCCATTTTCTGCCCACTGAGCTGCACTTCACTCCATTCCTTGGACGTTTTTAGAAGCAATGGTGTCTCCCCACTAGAGATGTCACCTGGTGCAGTCTGAACCCCCCACATCAGTGACGCCACTGGAACTGTAGCTGGTAATTTGCTTCCAAGTTTACTGAAAGTTGCAAAATAGCAAAGGCTTTGTGATGAGCAGTAAATCAGTATTCAGCCTCAAAGTAATGTTTAAAAAAAGACTGCAAGTGATTAAATGCCTTCATTACAGGTAGTATTGACAAATCTCCTATCAGATATTGGTGTTTTTCCTTCATTTCACTTCAGTTCTTTAGTATTCTATTTCCATCATCTTTTTATTTCTGCATGATCATGCAGTGTGTTCCTCTGATGCTCATAGAATATCCCCACTCTTGGTTCAAATTTCCCTTTAAATTTTCTAATCTTGTGAAAGAGGTCTCTTTCTACCTTTGTTTGTTTTTGTTGCCATCTGCTCTTTCTCTGCAGTGATTATTATAGTAGTTCTCTTTGTCCCTGTGCACATGTCATTGAACAGTTGTGTTCAGGGTGCTGACCCTTTTATTTCTCATCTGTCCATAATTGTTTAAAGAGTTTCATCTGTTACCCAGTGGGACTTTTCTTTCTTTTTGTTTAGAAATACTGTCTTTTTGCATTCATCCCTGTGGATGTACCATATCTTTAAATCAGTAATATTTTTGACAAGTTTCCCCATTATATTATTGCAAAAAAGCTAGTAAAATATGGGCGAGACAATGCCTGATAGGTATTGGACTGGAAGATCAAAATGTTAAATTATGGCTTTTCAGTTCAAAGTGTCTATGATTCTATGGTTCTAGGTAATGACCAACATGTAGTATAGATAACCAGGTAGTTATTGCTAATTATCTGGGAGAGAGATAAGAGGTATGTCAGTGAGCCTGTGAACAATGGAGGTTGGTGACATGTATGATGTTAAATAAATTGTGAAAATAATTGGGGGGTTTCTATATTATAATATTACCCAAAAAAATCCTGCCATTATTTGGGCTTATGGTGATGATTTATTTTTGGTAACTTATTGTCACTTTAAACTATAGTATAAACAATGTGATATAAGATAAACGGTACTTTAAATTATAATATGGATCTTGTGATTCTCAAAATGGAATTAATCTTTAAATTATAGTGTAGACATAACTAAGACATATGCTACATGGCTAGGTTTGATCTTATCAGGAATGAACAAAGAGCACGCTACGCACTGGAAAAAGGAAACTCTTCCGACGTGGGAAGACTGGCTTCAAAAATTGATGATTTATTTGGAGATGGATAAACTCACCTGCTTAATTCGAGATCAAGACTGGAATATTAGGAAAAAAAGCTGGATCCCATTAATAGAATTTATTAAGAGTGAAAGAAAAATGTATAAATTTATTTTTTGAAGAAATGGAAAACTAGTTAGAATTATATTGATGTATCCTGCAGAGCTAAAAAATATATCTGAAGAAAATACATATTAAGACAACCTATAAGATAATAGTCAGCAAATAGAAATTTAACTGTACTACTAATGTATTAATGATTTGAACAACTAATTTAGCACAACCAATTGAGCCTTTCAATCAGGAGACTAATTTTATGGTTTGTTTGTTAATTTCTTTGTCAGTATTGTAATTATGTGTTTTGTATATATCTGTTGTGATTTTTCATAAATAAAAATTTTTAAAAAAAGGAATGAACCAAGGGCAAATACACAGTTTCATGGGTTGATTACATATGATTCTTCTCACTTTCTTAGGCTCTGATGACATAATGTACATCCTTTTCTGTACAGGCCAACAGGCATTCTTGACATCCCTAGTACTTTTTCCTTTTCCTAATAAAACTAATAACCTTCTGGCTTATTTGTGTTTCATGTGCAACAAAGTCCACTCTTATTATTTTCACACCCAAAGAGCTATCATAGATAGCCACTCTGTTTATATTTACACTTACAGGACAGCAATTGTAATACAATGATTTTTAAATTCAGCATGGGCCTTAACTTTTTCATACAAAAGATAACCATGGCAACCAAATTTTAAATTATGGCCTTCAAGTTCCAAGAGTTTCACATCTTTAAACATTATCCATTCCTTCAATCATACAAAACAACAGGTCTTGAAATACAATTTAACATTAAGAAGTCCCAATTTACCCCTTTCCTTACAATCAGGCAGTACTTTGAATTTTATTCTGGACTAGGTGGCAGCAAAACAGCTTCTAATGCTATGTAATGTCTACGAATACTATATGATTAAATAAATGAATCAATCATACTGTATAACTAATGCTTGCAAAGAATCTAGCAATATGGTGCACCACCTGGTGGCAAAAAAGATGTCATTGCTCTATATTTGCAAGACACTGTGATGTTATGCCAAGGTTAAAAGAAATGGGAAGGAAAAAGAAGATAGGATGTGGTTAGTCAGGACCATTCCTACACTATTCCTAGACACTCCCACTATGGAAAGAACCATATCAATCAGACAGCATAGGATAAGACATAGGAACTGGTTATGGACAGAAAGGAGATTTCACAGAAGGAAAATATGAATAGTAAGGGCAACTTTAATATGAGTTTACATGATACAAAAACAAAATCTATAACAGATTCAAGAGTATGTGAAGTATACATCCCAATTAAATTTGCCTGCAGTCGACAAATCAGCCTAAATTTGTAATTGTGTTACAATTAATTTCCTCTTCCTCTCTTATTTTGTTGGTTAGAATTTCCAAGATCATGCCTTGGAAATGCACCCCACACACTCAGGTCCTTTGGAAGAATTTACTGCAACCTATAAAGACCAGGTTGACTGCTACTACCTAGAGGAGCATTTTTTCAGCCGTTCCCAGATTACGGAACGACCTGCCGGAGGAAATCCATCATATTACCATCTTGGACTGCTTTAAAAAAGCTGTCAAGATGGATCTCTTCTGGCAGGCCTTTCCTGAATAGCAAACTCGGCCATCAATTGAACTGAATCCACCATCACTTTCAGTACTCAGCACCCCCACTCATCCATCTCTGATTATTTTAATGTAATGTTTTTAATAATTAATGTGTTTAATAATGTTTTAGGGGAGGGAGGAAACAAGTGGGGTATTGGACATGGTATATCTTCTTTTTAATTGTAGGCTGCCCCGACTGTCTTCTGACAGAGAGGCAGGGCAAAAATAAAGCTTTTATTTATTATAATAATGGGGATAGAGGGCAACTCTGTCTCGTGCCTTTTTCTGTTTTGATGAATTCCAATTTTTCCGCATTAATTAGAATTTGTACTCTTTGATCTTTATTTATCCATCTCCCTTATTCTTATCCATCTCCCAAATGTTTCTCTCATGTTCATTCTTTGAATTACTTCCTGCATGAAATTTCAGCTCACTTTATCAAACACTTTCTCTGCATTTATAAAGAGCATTGCTATTTTCTTTAAGCTATGTTGTTCAAAGTACAGTGGTACCCCGGGATACGAATTGATCGCGTTACGAAATTTCCGGGATATGAAAAAGTTAGATTGGAAAAAACTGTTCCGGGATACAATGTTTTTTTCGGGTTACGAAATTTATTTCGGCGCGAAATTCAAACGCAAAGCGCGGCTAGCGGCTTTCCAGCGCTAACGGAAAGCCTTTTCGGGTTGCGAAATGTATCGGGTTACGAACGGAGCGGCAGAACGAATTAATTTCGTAACCCGAGGTAGCACTGTATTCTAAGATGTTTACGACTGTTATTGAGACATTTGTTTTCACTTTATTTTTAGGACTGTCTACATAAGCTCTGGCTTGCCTATGAAGTGGACGATTGTTTCTGTGATGTGTACATTTACCTTTAATCAAGAAATAATTGAAGACTCTTTTTGGTACTGTAATGCTTTCTGGACTGTGTTCTGGACTGTGTTCTTTGATGCTAGCACACCACATTAGATTAAGAATAATCTGCATTGTGAAATTTCTACAGACCCTGGTAAAGGTACACATTCCTCAGCTTTCCTTCTGGAATAAAGCCTGTAGGTGAAATATCTGAGAACAATATATTTGATGATATTGTTTTAAGATCAATCCTGGGCATCCCGAAATGTGTACCAAATGCTATTATCCATCTTGAAACTGGAATGTTATCAATTGAGGCTCGTATTTGGATACACAAATTTAATGTATGGTTAAAATTGCTTTTTAAGCAATTTTGGTTTGGCCCCATTAATACTAACAGACCCTTTTAGATCAACTTGGATAAATTCCTTAATTTTGAAACTTTCTTCTATTGGGTTATCAAGAGATCATGTACTTATGTTGGGTTATGATAAAGCAAAAACTGTTATCACACAGAGAATTAAAGATATTGACCTACAAACCCACAAAAGCAAAGCAATTCTCTATCCCATAATTGGGGGAACTGAAAGAGTTTCCATACATGCCAAATACTTTGATAACCTTAACATCCCCAAATTTAGAAGAGCATTTATGCTTGCAAGATTTAATATCATTCCATCAGCCGTAGTTGAAGGCAAATATAAAAAGATACCTTATCAGTCCAGACTATGCCCCTGCGGCTCTGAGGAGTTGAGTCAATTGGACATGTTCTTTTTCGTTGCCCCCTTTATCTAGAATCTTGTGCCATATATATATTCCCTCTTTTACAACACATACCTGGCAGAAAAGAGCAATTTTATGTACATTATCTTCTTTCAGACCGCAAGGAACTGGTAACCATAAAAGTTGCCAAATTCTTTACAGCTGCAATTATCTGCCGTAAAAACTTTTTAATACAGATGAATTAAGAAAGCTTTAGAGTTTGACCATAATGAGCCATCATCTTGCTGTTTTTACACGTTTTATCTTTATACCATTTTATATAAAATGTCACAGATATGGCATTGGAAAAGTTTGTTGATAACTGTATAACTATGCCAATGTTTTAATTTTTTTTCTTTTCCTAAATCTTGAAAAGGTTTTGTGGAATGAGGATGTGGTATCTGACTGTTGACTGTGGCAATGTTTTATAATACTTGATTATGCCAATGTCTTATAATAATGTGTGAATTTTGTGATGCTATGGGGGATGGGACTGTAGGCATTCTCCCCTCCTACTTGGATATATAGAAGATATAGATCTTCGTTCGGCGTAGAATGTAGATATATTTGTGCTATGGCAGTACACCTGATGTTACATGTTTTGTATGTTTGCCATATTTTGGTGCTGGCCATGTGCTGTAATAAATTCATTCATTCATTCGATGATATTGCCAGTGTCCACATGATCATCGCACTCTCAACAAGAGCAAAACATTGAGAGAGTCCAACAACAACAAAAAAGATTAAATTCAACCCAGATATGAGTTAGTTCATAGTAAGTAAAGTCTTACTATATAGTCAGCTATACAGACTCATCAAAAAATGTAGCCAGATGAAAGCAAAATTTAATCCATTGCCAACATGACACACCACAAGACAAGACAAAAATGGTCTATAGAGAATCCTGGGGACATTCACATTTCTTGCACAATATATTCCAAATGAGCAAAGCTGTAGTCCTACTGAGGTTCCTGCTGCCCAATAATTCATGGTGGTTCTGGCAATAAGACAAAGGGGCTACAATTTCTAAAGGCAACACTATACAAAGCACCTGTATTGCGCTCTGATGACCTCAAGAAACTAAGCACTGTCTAAGCAAATGTGTCTAAAGGTTATATTTTTCTCCAAAACAATGGTTCTCCATCACATACGTGATAAGCTTGACACAATAAAGCAAAGAAAATGTTATAGCCATTGTGTTCAGTACTAAAAATGTTCTACCAGTATATTTACAGTATGCATGCAAAGGTAGAAGCTTTTTGAACACTTGCAACCATTGGGCAAGTGCCTATAAGGCTACAGTATATATGCCCTGATTTGGGGCTCTTATTTGGGATATAAATACAGCTTCTACTACGACTGCTGCCACTGCTGCTCCATTTACAGAAATATGATTTGGTCTTTATCACACTCAAGGTGAACAAATGATCATTACTGATACTATCCAGAGCAGCTCTACCAAATTTTATTCCAGCAGATGGCACCAATGTAGATGAGTGTCACAGTAGGTCGTCTATAGGAGCAACCCCATATTCACAGTCAATGCAGCTGCAGTGATGCAGGTGAAATTCTACACAAGCCAAGAACCTGAACTGCACAATTTCTCAACATTCACACATGCAGGCTGTAACAGTAAAATAAGTAAGTCAGTTACATGCTGCAATGTTACAGGTTTATGAAATATGTAATCTCCCTACAGAATGGCTTATTGATGACTGATGACAAAATCATAATCCTAAATTGCATGAGTGAAGAAACTCTCAGACATCTCCACAGATCACACTAAAGTATCAAAAAGACAAAGAGAGCAGCATTGACTGATCACAAACTGCCCAAAAATGATGCTGCATATACAACATAGGTTGTGACAGGTGCTGAGACCACACAATCAAAAGGAAACATAACTGTTCCCCATGAAATAACTGGCATAGTACAAAATAGCTGCTGATATTTTTTATTTTGACAGTCTGCTGCTTTTAGTGGTTATTTTTCAAAATTAACAGAAATCTCATTGCCTTCTGTTAATATTCTTTTAATTCTGTTGTCATCTAATAGGATGATAGGAGAATTATTGTGTTAGGTTGTTGTTGTTGTGTACTGTCAAGTCATTTCCAAGGGATTCATGTGATTCATGCATGACCAAATGTATCTGATGAAGTAGACTGAGGTCTATGAAGCTCATGTTGCCAACTTCTTTCTCACAAGTTTTTCTTGGTAAGTTTAGGTTATCCGCTATAAGTTATTAACCAATGGTTATCTCTTAGGTTATCACTTAAATAGGGATACAAAATGCTAAGTTCCTACCAGTCAAAAGAATTTTGTAGCTGAATTACAGAAAAAGAAGTGGGAAAATATGGGAGATTGTAGGCAGAATGTGACTTCTGATCTCCAATTACTTTCTGTGAATGAAGCAAAGCAACTGCAGAATAAAAACCTCACCTGAGAATACCTTGCTTTATAAATATTGGATATTAAATTCTGTATGTGGAGGTAGCCTGCACGGTGCTTTAAGAAATAGCTGTTGGATTTATGTGGGATCTTTAAACTTTGCCTGGAAGAAGCATTTTTAAAAATCTCTTCTGTCAAACTTCTTTTTTTCCCCTTGAAAGAAAGGTAGAACAATGCATTGTACAAATTTACGCTCAGTGACAGACTAGGGAGAACAAATTTGTTTCTGAAGTTTATTTTAAAAGAAGGCTTTGCTTTCACTGAAGAATTATACTTATTTGGCAATATATAATATATCTCATTTATAACAGAGTATATATATATTGCTGAAGTATATGGATTTTCTTTTAACTTCAGGCTCTTGCTGTAGTAGATTGATTTTCTTCAAACAATGGTACAATTCAATGAATGAAGCTGCGATAGGATCAGGGAATTTTGAGAGAGTGGAGCAATCTTCTGTTGATACAAATGTGGCTGAAGATAAATTTTCCATCAGATAGACAAGCAGGCAGATATTTGCCAGAGAACCTGCTTTCCACAGGGGTTGCAAGGACTGATAACCTAGGATGTTATCACACAACGAAAACTTCCGGTCTATTCCAAACTCATCCCAGAGTCAATCATTGGTATTCACGTTAATGAGTGAGAGATTATCACATGCAATTGCTGTCATTGCGGAGTCATTCTGAGCCCGATCCAAAGTGAACCCTGGAATAGCTAAATTCAGTGAACTACTGAATTCACAAATCCTTCTCCCAGGCTGAATCACATTCAGTTTGAAGTTGTGTTGGTGTGGAATGCATGTTTGTTTCGGTCCTGGTATCTCCCCACCCCCAACCTAGAAAGCTAAAATTCCTATGAAACTTCGTTGCAATCTTGCTTCTATTTTGCTTCCGGTAGTCCTTCCACTTCTAGTGCTGGTGAGATGGAAAAGCAAATGTTTCCAATGGTATGGGTGGAGAGCTAGTGGAAAATGCATATGTATTTGTTTTAACGTGAACAGAGCAGTGTATGGTTTGTGCCTCCTGCTCCCCCCCCCCCAAGATCTGCAAATGGGAGTTTCTTTTGGGTAGTCATATTCTGATCTCACTGGGTGCGTTGCCCAGATGATTTGATGGGGAGGGAGGTGTCTTATTTTGCCAATACATGTCATGTTTGCGATATATATATCATCATGTTTGCGATATATATATATATATATATAGAGAGAGAGAGAGAGAGAGAGTGATGTATGCATATTCACACGCATGCATGCACACATGCACGTGTATACATATGCATATACATACTTGTACATATACATGCATATACATACAGATATAAATATGTATATATACGTGTAGATATATATGTATATACATATACACGCCCATGGGAGAAGTAATGTGTATATATATATGTATATATGTATATAAGTGTGCGTACATATATACATTGTCGTATATATGTATATGTATGGATAGATAGATATAGATATATAGATACACACACACATATGCGGCTTGAGGAACTGAAGCACACACATTCTATTTACAACTACATGTGCTTGGAGCATATAGTGGCATACCTGCTGACACTTTTCCTGGTGGCACATCTGTGCAAATAGATGGATATAGATATGCATAGGTACATCCATCTATATGTGCAGATATACATGTATGAAGTGCACTTATAATGTGTGTAGACCAAGTGCCTGCGCCCACATATATATATCTATGCCCACATCTTTATTTCATGTGGAGCCTGCATTCATGCGAAAAAGGACACAGGAACCTGGGAAGCAGCTCCCTTCTTCACCTCAGAAGCATTAAAGTTCACAATGCGTTCAGAGCCCCACTGGGCATGCACAAGGATCCCAATTCGAATTCGAGAATCCGCATGGTATGTACTTTTGTGATAATTTATTTTGCACTCCCTCCGCTTTGTATTTGGAATGACCACAGTGTCACTCTTCACGTGTGGTAATTAATCACGTATTCTGTCTTATTTTCAAATTGGCCCTGCTTGGCATTTCCTTTGGGATGGGGCCACATATCCCACATATGATAATGGCCATTGGTACTGAGTATAGTGGCAGCTGGTAGGAGGTCAGTCAAGCCAGACATTGATGCTCCAAAGCTTTCTTAGGATGGAGAAGAATTCCACTTTGTACAGTTTATGCCATATGTCTCTAAGCAGGTAGAAGCAGGAGAGCTGAAAAAGCTTGCAATAGTTCAGAGAAATTCAAAAAGGAAGACTACCTGTAAACAAGGCAGTAGGATACTTCCATCTGAATCAGATATCTTGTCAGATGTTTCTCCTATCTGTATCTGCATTTCTACAAGGGTATGTGTAGGTTTTCACTCCTGACAAAGGAAGTAACTTGCTATGATGTGGTTTTGTGGTTATGTGCGACTGTACTGTTAATGACATTTTTCAAATGTTATGCTGTTTACAGAAAAAGTCAGAAAGGAAATACTGCTGCTTTTCATCATGCAAATGCTTTTACTAAAGCACCACCATGTAAAATAATGCTGCCATTATTTAAGAAGCACTGATATTTCAAATGCTTCCTTAAAATGAATATTACGACGTTAGAGAGGCTTTGACCCAAGATAAGGCTGCTTCAGATAGTCAATCTACTTGACAAGCATCGTAGAATAATAAAATCATAGAATTGGAAGGGGCTGCACAGGCCCTTGAGTCCAACCTTTTGCTCAGTGCAGGATCTCCAGCTAAACCATCCTCCACAGGTAGCTGTCCTGCCTCTCTTGGAAGATATCCAGAGAATGAGACTTCACCCATCTCCCTAGGCTCCCATTGGTTCCATTCCCACACCACTCTTACTTTTAAAACATTCCTTTGAATGTTCAATTGAAACCTACTCTTCTGTAACTTAAAACCATTAGACCGGGTCCTACCCTTTGGGGCAGCAGAGAACAGACCTGCACCCTCCTCCCTGTGACAGTCCTTGAAGTATTTAGACAGTGCAATTACATCCTTCATTTACACCCTTCGGTAGGTCATTAAAATGAGTACCCAGCTTGTTGATAGCAATTAACTTACACATCGTAAACCACTTAGGGAATGCTTAAGTGCATTGATAAGCAGTATAGACATATGCTTGCTATTGCTATCACGTCACCCACCCTTCCCACGACAAGCTCCTTCAACCTCTCTTCATACGTTTTGTTCTCCATACCTCTTCTCATCTTCATTGTCCTTCTCTGAACTTGCTCCAACTTGTTTATGCCCTTCTTAAAATGAGGCACCTAGAACTGAATGCAGTATTCCAAATGAAGCCTGACCAATGCTGAATACAGTGGGAATATTACTTCCCTTGACTTGGAAACTATGCTTTTATTATCGAAGTGTGGTGTAGTGGCTTGAGTGCTGGACTATGACCAGAGTTTGATTCCCTACTTGGCCATGAAACCCACTGGGTGATCTTGGGCAAGTCACAGTTTCTCAGCCTAAGGGCAATAGCAAACCTCCTCTGAACAAATCTTGCCAAGAAAACTCATGACAGGGTTGCCATAAGTCAGAAACAACTTGAAGGCACCACCAACAACAAGCCACTTTTAAAAAATTTAAGACTTTTTTAAAAAAGCATTTAAAACAATTTACTATCCATCTTGCTCCCTCTACCCCCATTCCAACACTCCCCAAATGCAGTACAATGAACAACTTGGAGGCAACAAAATTATCCAGGCCACCTCCCTGAGTTTCTCTTAGTGCCTTGAGTAGGGGGTGAGTCCAGTGTGCCCAATTCAAAGTCCAGCCTTGTTGGAATTCTGTCTCTTTCCATGACGTGCTTAGTTGTTCTCTTTATTGTTCATATGTTCAACAAAAGGAAACCAAACCAGGTCAAATCAGATAGGTCAACAGTCAACTTCTCAGTTAGAGCTAAGTTTCAGACTTTACTATTCCAGTTATCTAAATACCATGTATTATTTTCCTTCCAATTACTAGCAATAATGATTTCATAAAACACATGTTTAGGGCCCGATGTGAGTGTATTCAGAACAGCTCATTTCTATTTCTGACCATTTCTGTACTAAGATGCCCAACCTATACATGAAAAAGCAGGGGCTCTTTGCTTCACTCTTTGAGTATAAAAGGATTTGTTTGATTTGGCAGAGTTTTCTATTCATAGGTGTCAAGTGTATCACAAACCACAAGGCTCCCATTGTGCTGCACAGGGTATGACTTCATTGTTCCAGGTTTGAAGCACATCTTCTACAAGACAAACTGTTGCACTCATGTGGGTGATTTGGCTCAGTCAGTAAAAGCAGCAGTGGCAACAACTGCTTGGATTGATCCTTGCCTCTCTTGGACTTGAACAAAAGAAGAGACCTGCATGCCTGGATGTGGTGTGAGCCTGGATTCTTACCTCAAATCCCTCTTAATCACACTGTCAAGTGGTCATGCAATCTGTTTTTCACACTGCCACGTTTGTAAGCAGAATCACATCTACTCATATCACATGACTACCTGAGAAGTGGAATTGCATCAGAAGGGACCTATCGCAAAAAGGCAATATTGGAATAGCAGAAAGATTGGAAGCCTGTTTTATTCATCAATGAAACGGTGCACTACAGTAACAAATGGAAAGTAGGGCAGAAGGAGGATAGAAATGTCATGTAATAAGCACTGGCTGAAGATGCCCCCAGTGCTCTCCATGTCCTTCTTAAGGACATGGAGATGATCTTGATCACCACTACCCCCAATGCCAGCAATTTACTTTTTAAAAAAGCATTTACTCAGATATCAAGTGTATGTATGAAGTCATGCCTAGTTTGGTCTTCATGTCTAGTTTACATCGGCAGTATGACAAAGCAACAACACCAAAACAAACACAAGAAATCCATTTGTATTAGGAACCGATCTTTTAATATGTCCTGTTCTTTGCTGTGCTCACTTTCTACTTGGAAAGACGTGTTGTTTGTTTTAAAACAAAGAGCAATAGATGTATAGTGTATGTACGTGCAAACACTGAACAGCCTGAGCTGGTGCATCCATTTTTATTCCACCACAACCACCAACATAATCAAAATTTTTCTTTCTTTCTTGCCTCTCCTTAAGGAGTACAATATATTGAAATACAAAACACAATTAAAAACACCCAGTTTTCCTCTGGAGGGATGCCACAGCAGCCAAACCATGTTGTGTCCTTCTGGACCAAAAAGAACCGGGGGGAAATGGGTTTTTCTTGGGACGCCGCATGGATGTCACAAGTGCACCATTGGCCCACTGTGGTGCACCAGTGTCGTAAGCGAAATGCAAGTGACGTCTGTATGCTTTGTGTCACTTACATCACAATGGCGGCCCCATGTGGATGGGAGGCCGCCATTATGCCGCCACTGTGACCGTGCTAGGATTAGGGACCATGTGATTGGGGCACGGTCCCTAACCCTAGAATCACCATCAGGATGCCGCCTCCTGGCGGTATGTACTGGGCCATAGTTAAAATACAAGACTATAAAGTACATGTACAGTATAAGAGTTCATATACAATTTAAAAAGTCATGATTTAAAATTGACTGCTGGAAGAGATATGTCTTTAATGCTGTTTTAAACACAGTCGTTATTTTCAACTATCACATCTCCTCCAGCAGGTCAATCTACAGTCTGGGAGCAGTAGATGAAAAAGTCCTCTGGGAAACCATTGCCAGTCTAGTCCTGGCCGGTTGGAGCAAATATTTCCCAGAGGACCTCAGTGTACAGGGCAGATTGTATGGGAGAGGGCAATCCTGTAGGTTAACAGGATCCAAACCATGGAGGGATTTAAAGGTAACAACCAACACTTTGTTGGTTATCATCTCTCTCTTATGTCCCAATTAATTTAAGGGACTGTGAACTGATGGTGAAATTGTTGCAAAAGTAGCACCCTTTGCAACCTTTGCTAGTGGGATATTTGAAGCCAGCCAGCTAGAATGAAACCTTTGTGGTCCAATTCTTGTTTACACTAACAATTATCTCATGTCATTTTGCCACATCAAAAGATGCCACATCAGAAAGCAAGTTAGCATTCTTCAGTTTGAGTGGTAATTCCATCTCCCCCCCAGAAGAAACCTAGTGAATTAGTTGTCCTGAGATTAGTTCTTAATAGATGTTGACCACAACTCCTCCAACGTTTGCATGTCATTGAAGTGTTGGGCTATAAAACTCACATGTTCAAGAACAGCTTGATGTTAATAAATGCGTTTAAAAAAATTCAAAGGATTTAGTCTAGGCCAAAGCTTGTGTTCTTTGAAGTCAGTTCTAGAAAGTAAGAGAATGAACTTCACTCTTGACGTTTGCGAAGAGGAAAATCCCCCCCTTAATTCCCATCTACTAATCCATATAGATTAACTATGGGACACAAATAGTTCTTCAGGGTTTTGCTGTGTTTAAAAATACTGGAGAAGTTCTGTAACACAAGATAAAGTCTCCTGAACCCAGTTTCTGAGAAAACAAAGCATACTTTTCCGCACCTAGGTAAAGCACAGCAAGACAAATGTCAGGTTGTGGCCACAAACTGGCCCATCTCAGCTGCTTTTCAAAGAAATGACATGCATTTCCTTAAAACAAGCATAAGATTTGCTGCCCCAAATTGGAGCAAGCAGATCCTCATGGGCCATAATGTCAGCAGTTCTCCATTGATATGTAGGCCTCACAAAGGTGTCCTTTAGGTAAAGCAGACCTAACTTTCTTCTTCCATTTCAGAATATATACATGCTGAATCTTTAGCAGTGTTTTCTGTTCTCTTTCCAAGCAGCATGTGATGCATTATGGTAGAGGTTTTCATTTCGGACTTATGTGGATTTTGAATGCAGAGAAAATGGTATAGGATGTCATGGTGGGTGTGGCCAGCCACAGAATCTATTTAATAATGTCTTCTTACTTTTTCTTCCCACCCCACCCTTCCAGTCTTCACTAAAGGCCTCCCTAAATTCTTTCTCTTGGGAGCATATCACACACGCTTTTGTCTCCTTTCTGGCCATGGGCAGGGAACACACGTGGCCAAGTGAAAACTGAATTTATCACATGCTAAACTGTCAGCAAGGTGCCATGCCCTTGCCAACCCTAACCTGTCCCCGAGCCAGGCAAGGCATGTGAATTTTGCTCAGCCGGAAAGCTTTCAGGCTGAGCAAAATTCATGCACCTCAGCCCGGCCTGGGGATGGGTTAGAGTTGACGATGACATGGGGACACTTTGCTGACAGTTTAGCATGCAATAAACTCCATTTTCACTCAGCCATGCACATTCCCTACCCGTGCCCAGAATGGAGACAAAAGTATGTGCAATTAGCTCCTTGCTCTTCACAGCCCTGCTTACTCCAGTTTAAGTCATCCTGCTTTCATAACAACTTGTGCTCACCAAGACATGACCCAGATGTGGCTAAACAAGCAGTCTTCAGCAAAAAGCATGCTAGGAAAAGACATGAATGGAGTTTTGAGACAGAATAGTTAGTCCAACCCCAAATCTTTTCTTTGAGCTGAGGGAGGAACTATTGGACCTATGAAAAAGGCTGGAAAAGGTGATTACATCTCTCTCCTAGGGTTCCCAGGTGCCCCACCCCAAATTCTGTATTCTTTGACTTACTGAGAGAAGGCACCAACTTTCCCAGATCTTGTGGGAACTAAACCTCTCCTGTAAAGGCCCTCCGCTTGCTAAATTTGAAGCAGGCTTTATATAGGCCTGCCTCACATGTACCAACCAGTCTTGCCCTTGCCAGTCAGCAGAGAGGACTGTCCTGTATTGGTATCAGAAAAAAAACTGTACTCTCTCTCCCCTGACATGGCTATTGACAGTGTGTAAAATACTGCGCAGAGAGGTTTTAAGCATTGGGGTGTTTTGTTTTGTTTTAATTATAGATGCTTGTCAGATGAAGGAGACAGAAAGTTAAGAGCTACCAGTGGCATGACTAGGGCTGGGGGTGCAGACCACACCAGGTGACACCCTAATGAGTGGTGACACTATGGCTTCTCAAATTCCTAGAAATGGGCTGTGGCATTCATCTGCTTCCCCTTACAATGTGTTAAATGATGGTGGAAGTGGGGTGAAGCTCAGTGGGAGGAGAAAGGAGAGGTCCCATAATTTTTTAAAAATTCATATTACAAAATTTTAAATTAAAAAATAAACTTTTTGAAATTTTAAATTTTTTCTTTTAAAATTTTATTTAAAAACATCACATTTTAACCAAATTTTCACTATGCATATGTAAATACATTTAGGTTGTGCATATGATATTGTAATTTGAAGATATAATTTTAATTTTGCTAGTTGTTTATGTCACAACTATTAGCATTACACTCAGTGCTATATGGAACTTATGATTTATGAGTAACATTAGTGCAAAAAAGCATTGCAACTGCCATGCGGGACTTGAAAGGCAGCTGCCACCCCTTGAGATCTTTTGAGTCCCACATGGCAGTTGCCGTATGGGACTCAGAAAGCAGCTTTCACCCATTGGAGCATTGAGTCAATTCTGTTTGAAACTGCAAGTCCGACTACCAGAAGCCCCACCTCCCACATTGGATGATACCCCAAATGGGGACACCACTGGTTACAGAGAGTATTTTCTGTTCATTCATGCCCTCACCTGCCACACAACCCAGGAGCATTCCAACATTTCAAAAATGAAAACTTAGGACTCAGAGATGAGTAGGTATGAACAGAGACCTCACCCAGTGACCATGGATCTAAGAAAAAGCTAATTTTGTGCAGGGATGGAGAAAGTCATTTTCATTTTACAATAATCATAGACTCATAGAATCCTAGAGTCGGAAGAGATCCCAAGGACCATCCAGTCCAACTCCCTACCATGCAGGAATACAGTCAAAGCACTCCTGACAGATTAGGTGCCCAACCTCTGTTTAAAAACCTCCAAAGAAGGACATTACCACACCCTGAGACAGCATATTTCAAACAGCTCTTGCTATCAGGAAATTCTTCCTAATGTTTGGGTGGGATCTCTTTGTCTATAGTTTGGATCTGTTGCTCCGTGTACTAGTCTCTGAAGCAACAGAAAAGAAGCTTGCTCCATTCTCAATATGCCATCCCTTCAAATATTTAAACATGGCTGTCATGTCACCTCTTAACCTTCCCTTCTCCAGGCAAAACATACCCAGATGCTTCTCTTGCTTTCCCTTTCTCCCTCCCCTCTCTTTTTCTTGCCCTTCCACTTTCTTTAGCTCAATGATTCCAACAAACAACTTAGCAAAATTCTTTGGTTTAAGAGCTGTACAGTCTTAATCTGTGGTGTCTGGTTCAGAACACACAATGATCATCAGGATGCAAATAAGACTCCCTCCCACCCTATTCCAAGCTGCTTTTACTTCTTTGATCTAAATTTTATAATTCCCCAACAAAAGTAGTTTTGCTCAAGAGAGCTAGGCTTTGGGAAATGTTGGTTTTTAAATTTTATTTATTTAATTAATAATTTAATAACTTAATTCCAGAAAGATTTACTGCTGAAATTTCAGAATTACTCAAGCCCTCCTGTTTAAAAGGTTTGGGGGATTATCTCTTTTCATTGACACATTTTCAGCTAATTCATATCTTTCAATTTGATTTTAATGTGCTAGTAGCTATCACTGCTCTGTCCAGAGGTGAAGGTTTTCTGGACTTGGTTGTGGTGTCAGGTGCTTTGGCCCTAAGCAATTCATCAGTAAAAGACCGTATTCATCTTTAAATTTATGGGGAATTGGGGCCTGGTGTAACTATCTCAGTATCAAAATGGCTGCCTGCCACAGATGCAGCATTTGTGGTCCATAATATTTCAAGGTCATCATAATACTCAGATTCTTCACATTGCCCACATAGTCTGATGAATGCTTGTTGTCCTGCTTTTTCTAAAGCATGTATAAGCCAAAGAAGGTTTTGGACTCCTCAGAACTGACCAGCATGACTTCAGAGACACTCACATACAAGCTGTCCTGCCTGGAAAGGTTGAACAAGGCACCTAGATAGCTACTTTTGCCCCACATGCGCATTGGTATGCAGTAGTTCATCTTTCTGTCTTCCATCAACACCTGTATGTCAGGATAAGCTGGATTTCTTTTAAACACAACATGGTCAAGAGGCTTGGTGGTGCAGGCCTGACCCCGGAAGAACACTTTGGAGTACACAAAATAGACACCAGCTTCATCAATCACTAGGCCTCTGTTTTCATAGTGAACTCCAGAGGTAAAGGCATGTCCATAGGTACTTTCCCACTCCAGTGGAAGAGACTTCTGGTTGGCTTTGCCTAGAAAGATAAAATAACATTGTGACTACAAAAGACAGCAATGAAAACATTTCTTCCAAACTCCCACTATGTTGCAAGATGTCCTAATGTTGTGGGCGTGGTTACTGATCTTTCTAACGTACAAGATGCTGAATCAGATACCAGTTTTTGGCTTTTACTTTTCTAGTGGCTGTTAACTGAGAATCTTGACCTTGAAAGCAATAGCAATAGCAAGTACATTTCTATACCGCTTATCAGTGCACTTAAGCACTCTCTAAGCAGCTTACCAAGTGTAAGCTAACTGCCCCCAACAATCTGGGTACTCATTTTAGCGAACTCATGAGGATGCAAGCCTGAGTTGAGCTTGAGCCCTTTTGCTGGTACTGAACTCGCAACCTTATGGTTTGCGAGCGCATGGCTGCAGTACAGGCATTTAACCACCAGAGCTCCTGCTAGTCCTTTTTGGACATGCAAAAGGACATGCAAAATAATTACCTCTCTCCCTGTTAAAGACATCCTCCACATTATCTTTTCTGCTTATACAGCAAGCTGGTAGCCCTGTCTGTTCCTCCCTTCAGCTCCTGTGATCGATACTTGGCCTAGACTTCATGGCAGCCATACAGACTTGCACCAGCCTTAGCCTCAAATGCAATGTATCAAAGTTGTGTCCGCTTATGAATCAGCATCATTCATTGCTATCACAATGAGCCTCAGACAATTTAAAAAGCCACATTTAGAGAATTGGTTGTTTTTATATTAGGTGCTCTGTTTCCACCATAACTTCTGAAGTAGGGTTTGGTTCTGCAAGCCACAAATGGCTTGTGCCCTGTGTCCAGAGCCCACACATCTTCTCACTTTTTATGGTGGTTATGGAGAAGAAATTATTACAAAGGTGCGAAGTAGAATTTGGGAATGCAGTGAGCAAAAAGTGATGTCAAGTTATTTCAGATCTGCATCCAACATAAATGGGAGATTGCAGCTTTCCATCATTACAGCATGGAAGTAGTAGGAGATGCCACACTCAGCAAAACTATCTCTTCCAGGCCTTGCCTGGTACCCATAGTGACCAAACTATACATTTGATGGTAAATCAGGATTGCAGAACCAAGGTCTTTGCCAAACATCTTGCCTTAGATTTTAATTTTCATGAGACATACGAGTCCCCTAGGTGTCTGGTTCAGAACACAGAATGATCATTAGAATGCAAGTGACTCCCTCTCACCCCATACTAAGCTGTTTTTACTACTTTGACCTAAATTTTGTAACTATCCAACCCTCCAAAAGTAGTTTTGCTCAATATTGCTAAGCCTTGGGAAATGTTGGCTCCTTAAATTTTGTATTTAATTAATAATTTAATAACTTAATTCCAGAAAGATTTCCAGTTGAAATCAGAATTACTCAAGCCTTTCTGATTAATTTTTTTTTGGGGGGGGGGGGGCTCTTTTAATTGGCATATTTTCAGCTTAATTCATATCTTTTAATTTGATTTTAATGTGCTAGTCCTAAATCCAACTGGCAGTTTCAAACAGAATTGACTCAATGATCTAATGGCAACTGGGTCAGCACTCTTGTCAGTGTCATTGGTTGTGCTCTACTTGGGACTAGCAATTGAGTTTAGGCCTTAAAAGGCAATGGAGTACAGTAATTTAGTGAAGATAGTGATGCTGAACCCACCTCTTGTTTCTCCACTGACTACTTCCTTGACTGCTTTTGCCCAGTCAGAATCCCCAGACATCTCTTGCCACATTTGGGAGGAAAGCCCAGTGGGGTGGGAGCAGTGGAGATGATGTGGCAGATGGTGGAAGTATCAAGCATGTCCCACCTGCTGTTTTCTAGAGCATGCCCTCTCCTACCGCTTTTTAAAAGTTCAGGGAAGACTGGTCATCAACACAGAATGTCTAGGTTTTCTATTTTATAGGTTCCCAGAAGAACATCAGTCTAGCTAGTTATTTTGTCTGCAAGATTATTTAAAACTCCTTTTTTTTTGCTGCCCACCTGTTAAGTGTGCTCTGTTCTTGAATTTCATTTTTGCTGTTCCATTCAGAACCTCTGTATTACAGTAGAGAAGGGAAAAAGGTTAATAAAAGAAAATTATCCTAATGCTTAAATAGTATACTATAATAATAATAATAATAATAATAATAATAATAAATTTTATGTGTGTTTCCCCGCCTCTCCCATTGGATCAAGGTGGGGTTACAGACTAATTAAAAACCATTACACAATCTCATAAAAACCGGATAAATTAACTCCAATATAAAATTCTACAAACTCTATAGACAACATACAACAGGGTAAGGCAGGGAAACAATCGCATCGGAATACTATTCATTCTGCAGAGGGGATGGCTTGGGAAAAGAGAAAGCTTTTAAGTCTCTTTTTGAATGATTCCAGGGGTGTTACAAGATGGAGCTCCTTGGGAAGACTATTCCAGATCTGTGGGGCTGCTACGGAAAAAGCCCTTTGGGAAGTAGAGACATATCTGGAAGATGGTATTTCCAACAGGTTCTTCCCGGATGTTCTAAGTGTGCAGGGCGGATTATATGGGGAGATGTGGTCCCTCAAGTAACTCGGGCCCAAGCCATGTAGGGCTTTATAGGTGATAACCAACACCTTGTATTGCGCTCGGAAGTGAATGGGCAGCCAGTGGAGATCTTTCAAAATAGGTGTTATATGGTCAAACCTGGATGCACCAGTGACCAATCTGGCTGCCATGTTTTGTACTAACTGAAGCTTACGGGCTTGGTACAAGGGTAGAGCGCATTACAGAAATCTAAGCGAGTGGTTACCAGAGCATGTACAACTGTTTCAAGGTCCCTTTGGGCCAGGTAGGGTCGCAGCTGGCGTATCAACCGAAGTTGATAGCAAGCACTTCTGACCGTCGCATCTACTTGAGATGTCAACTGCAGGGACGAATCCAGAAGTACTCCTAAGCTGCGAACTTCGGCCTTCAGGGGAAGTGTGACCCCTTTCAGGACAGGTGGATAAACTTCCTTCCCCGGGCCTGCGGAATCTATCACAAGCACTTCCATTTTCTCTGTATTCAGACTGAGTTTGTTTTCCCTCATCCAGCCCATTACCGACTCCAGGCAAGCATGCAGAGGAGAGACGCCATCCTTAGACACTGCATCAGTCGGAGACACAGAGAAACATATTTGGGTGTCATCAGTGTACTGATAACACCGTGCCCCGTGTCTCTGGATGATCTCTCCTAACAGTTTCATGTAAATGTTGAACAAAGTGGGGGACAAAATAGCTCCCTGAGGGACCGCAGATGTTAGTTACCTCTTAGAGGAGCAAGTGTCCCCCAACTGCACCATCTGGAATCTGCCCGAGAGGTAGGACCGGAACCACTGGAGCGCAGTGCCCCCGATGCCCAACTCCCTCAGGCTTTCCAGAAGGATACCGTGGTCAATGGTATCGAAAGCCGCTGAGATGTCCAATAGCACCAACAAGGTCACACTTCCCCTGTCGATGCCCAGACAGAGATCATCGACTAAGGAGACCATGGCAGTCTCAACTCCATATCCTGCTCTGAAGCCAGTTTGAAATGGGTCCAGATAATCAGTTTCATCCAAAACTGCTTGCAGTTGGAAGGCAACCGCTCTCTTGATCACCTTACCTAAGAATGGCAATAATGAGACCGGTCTATAGTTATTCCTTACCAGGGGGTCCAGGGAGGGTTTTTTGAGCAACGGTTTAACTGTTGCTAGTTTTAAAGTAGATGGAAATTTTCCCTCCCTATTGCTAAAGCTCTTTAACACTTTGAACATAAATTCTGAATAATAAAGAGGGCTTAGTGGAAATTGGTGAAATTCAATTTTTAAAATGTTGCCTGAGTCTGGATGTGACACGTGATCAGTGGAAGGGGGAGGTGGAAGAACGCAAGGGGGAAGGAGCACAGGAAACCACTTGGTCTAAGGGATGTGGGCCATGCAGACCACACCAGATGTCACCTCTGAGAAGGTGTCTCCTGGTGCACTTGTGCAGAAGGACTGTCTTCCGGTGTGCACTGCCATACCTCTTTAGGAGAGTCCTGGAGACTGAAAGTGCACCCACGTGGAAATGGTGGTGAAGACAGCTGGGATGCTGTGAACACACCACGTCAAACTCCTGGAGGCCATTCCCTTCACTGAATGTTGTCTGGACCCCTTCAGGAGTTGCAAACAAGGTGGTAAACCAGAATGGCCTGGGAGACAATGGTCCCTTCAGGTGTCCTGGTCTACCTCACTGTCAACAGCAAAGAGGCCAGCCTCTTTTCCCCAGTGCCCTGATCTATCCATGTGGGACCACTGGACTAGTTGGGGGTGTGCCAGGCAGTCTATGGGTGACAACACAAGTTACCACATTCGGGTGACACCAACCCTAATAATGCCACTGTGGGGGAAATGGGATATTTCAAGAAAGAGTTGGGATATAAAACCATGAATATGTAGGCAAAATCAAAACAAAAAAGAACTAGAAAGTCTCAATACTTCTTGGGACTTTTTGTTCCTTTCTGGATAAGCCCTGAGAAAAGACATACACAGGTGGTAAATTGCAATTACATCTATGTATGTCGCCATGAGGATTCTGACCACTGTTTTTCCCACAGCCATCTGTGAATGAGCTAGGAACACATTCCTCAAATTTTGAGCAATTGCCTTTTAATGTTTACTTTGCCTTCAACCTGCTGTTCACATCCAGCAACATTTATCTGTTTTACAGGTGAACATAGATCCTCATACACAGTCACCATACTAAAACTATATATTGAATAAAAGATTTGATGGAGCCAGTCATCTCTATCCTCATTCCAGAACCTTATACACAAAACGGGAACCCTCCCTGTACTCTGTTATTTTCAAATCCAGTCAGAGTAATGGCAGATTTACAAAATGCGGGGATTCCTTGCAAGAGGCCATTCAGCCTTTTTTTTAAGCTGGTTTGCATAGGAAGTCTTTCTTTCTTTGGGACTGAACTGACTCTGAAAACTAGTAGGCTTAGACTCAAAACAGATGCGCCAAATACGGTGGCTTCCAGCCACTTTGGAGAGCATGGCATTCAGACGATGCATGTCCCCAATGCAACCAGAAGGTGCTCTGAGAATGGCTAAGGTAATCCAAAGCCGCTGGAAAAAAGAGTGGCAAAAGCCGCTCCTGCTGGTGGCCCGTTTGGGACCGTGGTGGTGGCCCACTACGGAAGTGGGCCATCTGGTCGCCATGGCTGGGGCTGGAGCAACCTTTTGGCCCATCTGCATCACTCCTTAGTCTGCCTGTGTCCAGATCTCTGACCACTAGTGAATAAATTGGTTGTTACTCTAGTTCAGTGGTTCCCAACCTTCCTAATGCCGTGGCCCTTTCATAGAATCATAGAATTGTAGAGTTGGAAGAGACCACAAGGGCCATCCAGTCCAACCCCCTGCCATGCAGGAAATCTCAATCAAAGCATACCTGACAGATGGCCATCCAGCCTTTGCTTAAAGACCTCCAAAGGAGGAGACTCCACTACACTCCGAGGGAGTGTGTTCCACTGTCGAACAGCCCTTACTGCCAGGAAGTTCTTCCTAATGTTGAGGTGGAATCTCTTTTCCTGTAGCTTGCATCATGTTGTGGTGACCCAAACCCATGAAATTATTTTTGTTGCTACTTCATAACTGTAATTAAATAGGTGTTTTCCAATGGTCTTAGGCAACCCCCATGAAAGGGTCATTCGACCCCCAAAGGGGTCCCGACCCACAGGTTGGGAACCACTGCTCTAGTTCAATATTCAGAAAAAGCTTTAAAACAGTTACATTTCTGTATTTTTAAGATAATTATATGCTATACAGTAAGAGCATGGCAGACTTATCTTTTAGGAACAAAACAACAACATTCTGGTTATTCACCCCTCAACTCCCTGCTTCAGGGAGCAGGGAGCAATAGATAAGGCAGACCTTTACAGAAATTTCCATATTTTCCCAAGAAGCACAAGATTTGGGGGTTCCAAGAGAAGAGAAAGAGAGAAGTTAATCTCTAAGTAGCATTTATCAGATACTTAGACCTGGTAGTTTCACTTAATAATTTTTCTCTCACACAATGAGCAGTAGCCAGATAGTGAAAATGATGCAAGTTTCCTTTGGTCAGAACCAAGAGCTATAGGCCCAGGAAATGTACAGTTAGTCCTCTAGGCAAAATAATATGAAGTACAAATAAATGAGGAGGAACTCTGGCACATCATCACCAGGATACAAGAGGATGCCTAATTTTTGTATTGCTGTCCTGCCTCCCAACCCAGAACAAAGCCTTACCTTTGAGCTTTTCAGGAGACTGTGTCATCTGTCCAGAACTGGAAAGCTGTCAAGGTAAAAGGCAGACATTGAGACTTGAGGAAACAAACTCACCCCATGCTATTGTAAATGAGCCACCCTGTTCTTAAGTAGTACAAATCCAGGCAGGCTTCTGTGCACTGGATACCCACCCTCACTCCGCTGAGGAAGCATTCCAGGCACTCCTTTCTGGTTTCCTTTGCCTTTAATAAGCAGACAGATGATAAGTTACCTCTTTCAGTGCTTCTAGTTCCTGCTGCAGATGGGAGATCTGAAACATTGCCAACCCAACTCCACTGAGGGCCAGAAGGGTCATTAAAGCCACCATCAGGAAACAGAGATATGTCCCATCTCTGGTGTTCTGCTTATGCCTTTTCTTCTTTGGCACAAGGGGTGGGGGGCAAATGTCTTGATGGGGCACAATCCCATTGAGGGACAATCCCGATGGGGCATAATCAGTGCTAGAAACTGCACTGCTGCTTGTCCAGAAGACCTGGGGATAAATACAGTGCTGGTTTTGTTGCATGGCAGGAAGACCCATAAAGACCCACACGTCTCTGGAGGCTATTCACTCCTGCTTGGGCAAGTTCTGATGCTGGGTCAGAGAATTTCTCTCTTCCTGTGCTGCATCCCCACACAGCACCTGCACCCACTGCACTGAAAAGTCTTTGAGCTGACAGAAGGAAACCTCAGAGCTCCCACCCACTGCTCTGATGCAAGATAACTGAGCCCCATGACTAGAATGCAAAATCTACCCAAGTGTCTTGTCCACATTCAGAGGTAACCTTTATAAAGTTTTTTTTAATGATTTTTATTTCTGTTTCCACCTTAAACAACACGTAACATACACTTGCACATAAACACATGCACTTGCACATAAAGTTATGAATATATTGAGGAAGAGCTAAAACTGATTTTGGTTGTTGATTCTTGTTGTGACTCTCTCTGGCTTCTCTTTCTTTTTCACTTAATTAACAGAACAGTCATTTTTTTTTAAAAAAATCTTGCATGTCTCCAAAAAAATTATGGTCTCAAAATGTACCCCAATACTTTGATCTTGCCACTATCCCATGTTTCATATACTGATTTGTGAGCCTAGTATTTTCCAATCTATCTTTGTTTCATTTCTGGTTACAAGACTCTGCCCCTGGCTGCAGTGAAATTCATGCAGTTTTTAAAATGCTTCCCCCTGTTAAAGTACACTATTTGTTTATTTACTTATTTAAAATATTTATATACTACCCTTCTGTAAAAATGTCTCCTAGAACATTTGATAACAAAGCTAACATGATAATTCCTGCCCTGAAGCTCACACTTTAAATAAGACCTGATGCACAAGCGAAAAAGATATGGGGAGAGAGGAGAGTGTCAGGCTCCCAATTGCCACCTCCAAACAACAAGAGGCTGTGCTTCCTAAAAGTAACAGCTTTATTGAAAGGTAAAGGTATAGGCAACAGAAGTGACTTCTTTGTCAGGAATGAAGATACATAGTTACAGATGGGTTATATAGTCCCACGAGCAGACCCATCCCCATTAAGCAATAAAGTTAATTAATTGGATCAGTCTTTCCCGCGCAGTGAGGAATCTCCACCCAGATGACGTAGTGTCCTCTCGTCCGGCCTCCCCGGCCTGTTCCCAAAACAATTAAGTTCTCACCAAGTGTTATCTCCTCCTTGCACCTGTGGCCTTGAAGCCCAGACATCCCTCTCTACTAAACTAAGTAATATAAAACCTTAACAACCTATGAGTATATGTAAGAATGGTTATATATCCCATCATCCCACAACCCAACATACATGGTAGCATATAAAGCATAACAACAACATATATTAATATCAGGAACATATTACTATAACAGTCTATAGGTAGTAGCATTAACTCTTAAGGTGTTACACCTCCCAACACAAGGGCCGTCTCGGCCTGGCTGGGTAACTCCCTAACATTGTAACATTCCAATCCTAATAAACAAGCACAGAAGCTAGCCATCTATCTATCACCTTCTAGTACATTCTAACTAACCAATATATATCAAATCCATTATGTACTTAATCAAATAATATCTAAACAAACCCTAAACTAATAATCCCTCTGACAGAACCCCCAAATGAATATATAAATGACAAATGAATATATGAATGCAGGGGAGTTCTGACAGAGAGGATGACTTCAGTGTTATATTAATTTTCATGAGAATGTTTGTCACACCACTTTCCTTAAGTCTTTTGAATGATTCCCTCAATGCTGTCTATGTCTAAGGAGGATGTAATCTAAGCATCATTGTGTGAAAAGAATTTGAGCTAGATAAACTAGCAGCACTCTCTCTGATATGGAACTTGGCTTTCTGTTGGCATGTTTTAAGTGGGGAACTTTACCAAGTTTGGGACCATTTTGATCTTTACCTAACCTGGGCAGACTGCACTTTGCCCACCTAACACCACCCTGCACCCCCTCACCAATGTTCAGTATGAAAAGCCACCAGCATGCAAAGATTCCAGAGGTCTGTTGAACATATTTCACATCCCAAGTCCCAGGCCATTTCTAAAAGGCTCAAAATAGCCTTTCAAAAAGGCAGAAGTTTAAAAATTCAGCTAGTTGTATCCCCAGGAATTTTCTGGAGGAGGTAGTGCAATGAGGGACCTCTTCACCTCCCAGAGAAATCAGCTAATTGGCTGAAGTACTAAGTTCCTTACAGCTATAGACTAAATATATGGAGGGGGTGGGATTGTGGCCCCTGGTCCCATCCCACCACACATCTGAAAGGGCAACCACAAAAGTACCAGTGTATTTATTTGGGAACGCCACACAACTGGGATCTCTGACCATATGTAGATGCATCTATCCATATGCTTTGGAGCATGAACAGTTGTTATTATTTGATTAATTTTTATTCATTTATATTCCACCCCACGCACAGTATCCCTTTCAGGCCCTCTGGCTTATACACACTGGTCAGGGATGAAGTTGAATTATGTTTCTTGCTTCTTCTTCCACACATTTAACCTACACCAACAGACAAAGCAAAAGGGGCATCTCTACCAGAGATCTTCAAGAGCTGCTGCTACTCAGAGGAGACAACATTGGACAAGATACAGCAGCTTCCTAAATACATGTTTTGCCACACAGAGGCCCTGACAATAATGACTGTCAACAGCAGAACAGACTGCCTTGGGGAGCTGTGGGCTTTCCTTTACTGGAGAGTTTAAAAAATGGACTAGACAGTCATCTGCTTGGGGTGCTTTAGCTATAGATTTTCTACATAACCTTTGCAGTCCCTTCCATCTCTATAATTTTGTGCTTCTGGCATAAACATATGCTTTATTAGGGGTGTGTAGGCAGAAAAGAAAATGAAAGGTGGTTGCTGTTATTTGCCTTCAGTAATTTCTGACTTTGGGTGATCCTAGAGATATCTATCTCACACAAGCTAGCTTGTTTTCTGCTGCTGCAGAGACTAGGACCCGGAACAATGGATGCAAGCTACAGGAAAAGAGATTCCACTTCAACATTAGGAGGAACTTCCTGACAGTAAGGGCTGTTTGACAGTGGAACACATTCCCTCAGAGTGTAGTTGAGTCTCGTTCCTTAGAGGTCTTTAAACAGAGGCTGGATCGTCATCTGTCAGGGATGCTTTGATTTAGATTTCCTGCATGGCAGGGGTCGGACTGGATTGCCCTTGTGATCTCTTCCAACTCTATGATTCTATGATTCTTTCCCAGGCTAAAAGTACCTAGCTCCCTAAATCATTCCTCATAGGGCATGGTTTCCAGACCTTTCACCATTTTGGTCCTTCTCTGGAGAGCTTCCAGCTTGCCAATCTCTCTCTTGAATTCTGAAGAACTGTACACTGGATTCCTGTTGAGATCTGACTAAAGCAGAACAGAATGGCACTATTACTTCCCTTGATCTAAACACTGAACTCTTATTGATTCATCCTAGGATTGCAATGGCTTTTCTAGCTTCTCCATCACACTATTGACTCATGCTCAGCTTGTGATCCAGTAGGAGTCCTAGAACCCTTTCACATGGACTGTTGTCAAGCTAAGTGTCACCCATCCATGTGCATTTCATTTTTCTAAGATTATCTCCCTGTTGAAATTCATTGTGTCTCTAATCTGTTAAGGTCATTTTCAAATCTGATCCTGTCTTCTGAGGTATAAGTTCCCTTCCTAATGTGGTGTCACCTGCAAATTTGATAAGCATGCCTTCTATTCCTTCATCCAAGTCATTGATAAATATGTTGAATAACACTGAACCCAGGACAGAACCTTGTGGCACCTCGCTAGTCACATCTCTCCAGGATGAAAAAAAAATCATTGGTGAGCATTCTTTTGATTTGGCTGGTCAATGAATTTGCATCATTTGCTCCATTTGCCCCATGTCAAGCACTGTTTTCCTTTTGGGAGAAGACTTGAGGCAAAGGAGATGTTGAATAGTTCTGCCTTTTTTCTGTTCCCTGTTAACATTTCTCTATCCGCTCCACAATTGCTCTACCATTTTCTTGTTCTTTCCTTTGTTATGCACCTAAAAAGCCCTTTCTGTTGTTTTTAACCTTGATAGACCTGAGACTGAAATATTGCACTTTAGCTTTCTGTCTTTCCCCTTACACATTATGTCTATTTGTTTGAAATCCTCTTTAGTGAGCCCCCTTCCCCTTTCCATTTCTTGTATATTTCCCTTTTAAATCTTGGCTCAGTTGAAAATTCCATAGACATCCTTCCTGGTTTCTTGAAACACCTCCCATTCATCCTCTCACTGGAATTGTTTGAAATTATGCCTTCAATATTTTGCTTTAAAGAAACCTCTATCATGAACCTGATTCTCATATACTATTCCTGACCATGAGATCACTCAATATTTCCCTAAGTTACTGAAATCTGAGTATATTTGGCTTCTCTTTTCCACTGCATAACAAATTCCAGGAGAACATGATCACTGCCACCTAAGGATCCCACCATTTCCACCCCATTAACCAGGTGATCCCTGTTGATTAGGATCAGATCTAAAAAAAAAGCAGATCCCCTCGTTGCCTCTTCTACCTTCCGGACAATGAAATGGTCTGCAAAGCAAGTGAGGAGTTTGTTGGACTTTACATTGTTGGCAGAATTTGACTTCTAACAAATATCAGGACAGTTGAAATTCCCCATTACAACTACATCTTTCCTTTCTGAATGTGTGTTTTTCCATTCCAGGAAGAAATCATCCAAGTGCTCAGTCTGGCTTGGAGGTCCATAATAAACCTCCATAATGTCATCCCTTTCATTTCTCTCCCCTTTAATTATTACTAAGAAAAGATTTGAACCTTTAATCCCTCATAGTGCCAGCCAACACTCAAGCCATGGTGGCTCTTGAAATGGGGTGGTGGTAGTTTAAACCTATTGAGTTTTAAGGGCTCCCACCTTTAGGCCTTTTAATGTTATCCTTCTTTTAGGGGCAAAATGACTGTACAGTTCCAGTGAAGTCCCTCTCCCTGCCCCCATACACCACCTGTGCTGCTTATTTTTTGGCTACTGAACCATTGTGTTAGGTTATGCCAGGATAACAGTGGAGCATGCTGTAGTGTCATTGTAAATCCTCTCCTCAAGGATTTGCTAGTGCAGGGAACCTGGTTGGTATCCTATCTCCTTCTAGTTGGAATAAATGAGAGTGCAAGATTGCAATGTGTGTTTGCTATATGATCACCCCTACCCTTTTCCCATTTTATAATTCACAAAAACTACAGATGAGCAGACAAATAGCTTTAAGGGTTTAAAGTGGTTAGAGGGAAAGAAAAACATTTCTCTTGATATACATCCAATTTTTTCATCTATCACCTTTGAACAAGAAGAGTTTTGAAATGGTATGAGCATTTGCTTTTAAAGACACTGTTGTTGTTGAAGCAGAAGCAGGACAAGAAGCAGTTACTCGTTCAAACCACTCTTGTCACTGATAGAAACAATGTCTGTCAAACCTAATGAGTCAAGAGTATATCTTCTTCAAAAGACAAAACTACGCCCACCAGTGAACATGCCATCAACACCAGGCTGGTGCCCCTTGATCTGGAAACAGTGAGCTTCTTCTGCCCACAACAATTTGTGGTCCGCTCTGCTCTGCTTCAAGAGTTCCAAAAGGAGTGGAACAGTTGGAGCATTCATACTGATTAAATTATTCCATAGCATTTTGCTTTGTGCCTTCTGTTTACTGCAAAAATTTATTTGCACTGCATAACTGAAACTGGAAAAACGTTCCCTCTCTTATCAGAACAAAAAGCCATTCAGGAAACATTTGGGCTAGTAAACAGCAATCAGGGCGCACAGCCCTATTCCTGATCTCTTCCTCAATCATCATTTCCCCTCTGATGTTTCTCCTTGTTTCTCCCTTCTCTCCTTCTGTCCTCTTCACAGCTGCATATCTGTTCCTGTTCCATGCTACCTCAATCTTACATCCTTCCATTTCTCTGGTGAAGGAAATGACATTAATGTTCCAGCAGAACATTAACAAAGTGATAAAAAGGCAGAACAGAGGGCAATTACAAAAAGAGATGGGCCTAAGGGCACAACACGACTGAACTAAAATGGATGTCAAGCTGTATCATAGAATCATAAAGTTGGAAGAGACCACAAAGGCCATCCAGTCCAACCCCTGCATTCAGGAAATTACAATCAAAGCACCCCCAAGAGATGGCCATCCAGACTGTGCTTAAAGACCTCCAAGGAAGGAGACTTCACCACTCTCCAAGGGAGTGTGTTCCACTGTCAAACAGCTCTCACTGTCGGAAGTTCCACTTAATGTTGAGGTGGAATCTCTTTTCCTATAGCTTGCATCCATTGTTCTGGGTCCTGTTCTCTAGAGCAGCAGAAAACAAGTTTGATCCATCATCAATATGACATCCCTTCACATATTTAAACAAGGCTATCATATCACATCTTAATCTTCTCTTTTCCAGGCTAAACATACCCAGCTCCCTAGGGCGGGTTATAGACCGCCCATTTGGGGAAGTCTGGACCCGCCCCTTTTCCCGGAGTATTGGGGCTTCAGTGGCTACACCAGCAGCCGCTGAGGCCCCGATCCGCCGCTTTTCGGGCTCCGGGGTGTCCCTGGGGGTGTCCCTGGGGCTTGGCCCCTTTCTCTTTTAATCCGCTGGGCACAGCCATCTGAAGGCTGCGCCCAGCGGACTAAACCAGGAAGGAGCTCTGAAATGGAGCTCCTTCCTGCTCCGTGTTTAGGGCGCACTAAGCGCCCTGGGGCAGAGCAAGGACATCACGTCCGCGCTGCCCCATCTAGAGGCGGTGCAGCCGTGACGTCCTCACGGCGGTGGCCATATGGAAGGGCCGCCGCTGTTTAGTGCGTGACGGGCACGCACTAGGGTTAGGGCGGTGCAGAAGCACCGCCCTTTTGTAATCCTAGTGCGTGCTCGTCACGCACTAAAGTGCCGGTGTGTAACCGGCCTAAGTCTCTCCTCATAGGGCATGGTTTCTAGACCCTTCACCATTTTGGTCACCCTCCTTGGGATATGCTCCAAGTATTGCTATGTTTGTATGTTCCATTTCTTGTTTTACTATTTTGTTTTACTAGTAGAGGTGCTCAAAAATGAAAAGAATATTCAAAGCTGTACTATACATATTATACAATGTATAATTTATATATTCTAAAAAATAGAAACATGGCATGCGAGAAGCATGAGTTAAGAGAAGCAAGACATAGTAAAATAAGAAATGGGACATATAAACACAGCAATACTTGGAGTGGGACAAGAAAACGGACAACAGTGGGACATTTTGATTTGGAAATTACACAGTGCCATACTCATTATATGAAAGTACAAGAGGAAATAGAGTGGAATTAATAGTGAGGAGAGATGTAGCAAGATCAGTCAAAAGATATAAAGCAAAATCAGATTGAATCATGTCAATAAGACATCAGATAAAATCCATCAATATTACCATGATCCAAGTTTATGTACCAACCACAGAGGAAGAGGAAGAAGAAATTGAGAGATTCTGTGATGTACAGGAAGATGTGATGTGACGTGATAACACATCAAAACAAGATTTCTTGTTAACCATAGGTGATTAGAATGCAAAAATAGGAAGCAGAGGAGAGTCAAAGATTGTAGGAAAATTTGGATTAGGATCAAGAAATGAAGCAGGAGAGTGATTGACAAGAGTTTTACATGGTCAACAATCTATTCATTACAAATTATTTTTCATACCACTTGAAAGAAGACTAGTACACATGCATATCACCAGATAGTCAACACAAAAACCAGATAGACTACATAACCGGTAACAGAAGATGGAGAAGCTTGATTCTTGTGGCAAAAATGAGACCAGGTGCAGACTGCAGCACAGACTATGAACTACTAATATCAAAAATTAGAATAAAGCTAAAGAAGACCACTAAACTAACTATCATGCTGAAATATGATCTGAAGAATATCGCACCAGCAGTTAAATATAACATGAAAAATAGATTTGTACTATTAAATCCTATTTACTGGGAGGCATAGACTGCATACCAGTAACTGTAGTTCTTTGATTGGACATCTGTGAAACCACACAAATGGATTATCTTACACAAATGGATTGTGAAAGATGCAATGAATCTTTCTGAACCTTCTAGAGTGTTACATAAGTGTTTTGGCAGTAGCCCCACCAGCCTCCAGCAGTATAGTGGCATTCCTGCCAAAACTGCCAGTTCAATGTACACCAATATAGTGTCAGGGATGATGGGAGTTGTGGCTCTTCACCTGGCCTGGAACTCACCACCTGGTTGTGCACCACGCTGACCAGTTTTGGCCAGTTGTTGTATCTTTGCAAGAGTTGCAGAGAACTGGCTGAAGACCCCGACAAACTCTCCTAGCCTTCTCACTCTTGCTTCCACAGAAGTCTTCACCCTTCTTCACCAGGGTCCTGCTGGTTCTTGTAGCTTCACCCAAGACACCAGACAACTCAGTAGTCTTATATAAAAGATCTACTTTATTCTACTATATACAGCTCCAAATACTCAACTCCTCACTCTCCAATCCACTCTACTATCCACAACTACAACATACATTGGGATGTATAGTCCTTATTATAGCCATATCATGGTACCACCTACTGTGGTCTGTTTCCACCCAGTAGGCGTGTACATCATTCCCATTGGTTCTCTTTGTTCATCCCACAATTAATGATTTCATCATCTCAGCCTTGACCACTTAACAATTGTCAGGTGTGTCCAATTATTCACTATGCACTTCTTGTCCTTGGCATTCAGGACCTGTTAATTGCTTTACCATTCACACCTGTGTGGTTCTCAATTGGCTTCTGCTGAGTCACTCTGACTCTCACATACAAGTTTTATTTCTCTTACTGTATAACCCATGTGGCTTTTTCCTTGACATATAGCCATCCATAGGACCAGCAGGACATGATGAGAGGAGAATGACCACTTGAAAAACTAGTTACATGTGTGCAACCTGTACTCCATCTATGTGATTTCTGTGTCTCACACAAGTGAGAGATTAGCTAGCTATACAAGAAAGAGGTGAGAGTGCCATTGCAAAAAAGCCAAACATTTACAAACATTAAGTAAAATCCAAGACATCAGTGTGAAAACTGAGCATAATGCCTTCCACTCATATAAAGCAATAATGGTATAGAAGCAGTTTCAAGAAATGGAAGTGCTCTGAAATATCAAATACAGTACAGAAGTCAAATTTCAAAGATAAAATCAAAATAAAATGGAATGAAGTACAGCTCTCCCAAAAGTAGTGTCAGCCCAGGACCTTGAGTCTACTCTGTAGTGAGTTATGAAAGTCATAGACTGCAACCATAGCTGCATGACAAATGTCCTCAAGTGGCACGCCAGCCAGGAAGTCTGAAAATTCAGCAACAGCCTGCATGAAATGGGCTCAAATTCCAGTTGGAGGGTCCTTTCAAGGCAGTCTGCATGCTGGATCGATGCGCAATGGGAAACAAGCAGTCACTTCTTTGTTGATGAGCAGCAGATGGAATCTTTGAGGCCTAAAAAGCTGCAGTCCTGTCAACATAGAAGACCAAATGAGACCGTAGGGCAAAACCTAAAATTGTTGTGCCTTTGCTCCTTTTCTTTAAAAAAAAAATTGTTATGCCTTTCCCCTACTATAAAGCACAGAAACCTCTGGTGGGATACCCAAATTGAAATATGGAAGTAGACATCATTCAAGTCCAGTGTGGCAAACCAATCACTCTCTTGGGCAGGGGCAGAATAGAGAGTCACCATCCTGAAGCATGGTGAATGGATGTAGTGATTGACATCTTTGAGGTCCAGCATAGGATGCAGAACCTTGACCTTCTTGGTTTCAATGTGTTGTGGAGGAGAGATGAGTTCAATGGTCCCTTTTTGCAAGAGGGGACCCACCTCCTAGAATAGTGGGATGGAGGGAGGAGTGAATCGAACGATGCCTGTGAGAGGATACTTCTGGAACTGATGGCATAGCTTCTTTTGATAATGTCAAGTAGGGCAGAATTTCTCAAGACAGTTGTGAAATGGAGGAGTAAGCATTGGAGGTACAGTGGTGTTTGGTATTAAGGTGGTAGCAGAGCTGACGTCTGGGAGGGAGTCAAAGGAGATGTTTAGAAGTCTCTACTTGATGATTCTTAGTCTCCAGACTTAAATTTGGATCCAGGTCAGCTTTTACCTAGCAGAGAAAGCCAGTGGAAAGACATGTTGATGTTGAGCCTGAGATGGCCTGTACAATCTCTTCAAGGCCATGTCATAACCAGTAAAGGGCTGGACTTCATGCTAGGCTAGATTAACAGATTGAACATGTATGTCCTAATGGTGGACTGCATCTTTTGCATATGTTTTAATTTTGTTACTGTTTCTATGTTGAAGAGACCTTCATTATTTAATTGCAAATCTTTAGCCACTGATTGTGCCTGCTCAGAGAAAGCCCTAAAGACCAAAGCTAGGCATATCTTTGGAGGGCCACAGCACCCACCATTGCTTTGTCATCACAGTTTGTGATGTGGCAAGAGGTCATGATCATGAACTGCCCAGCTAATTTATGGGCCTTGTACTGGAGCAACAAAGATGGCCTTCAATCTTCGTCTCCCAACTTGTTGAGAAAGGCAGTTAGCTTTTCCCACAACAGCTGGTTGTAGATGCCCATGCACGCAAGGTAATTCGAGATCTTGCAGCTGAGAGTGTCAGAACAGTAGAACCTTCTAACCACTGAATCCAATCTTTTACCCTCCTTGTCAGCCAGTGTGGAACGAAGTCTTTGAGATGCTCAGGACTGAGCTGCATCCATGATGATCAAATTCAACTTTGAATTTGACAAAGCAAAGTCATATCAGAATCCTGCATCCTGTAGAGTGCTTTGATCTTATTTGGAGAGAGACTTGACTAGGATTTGCAAATTACCTGAACAAGGGATGGTAACACAGGCAACACAACTAGCATGGTGAGTCTGGACACAACAGAATACCGGTCGGGTCGTTGATTTATGACTGTGGCTGAGTGATGGAGAAATATAGTGACTTTGCCATTTGCATCATTAGGTCAATGCAGGCTTTAACTTTGTCCATTGGACAGGCAGGGTCCAAATCTTTGAGTGAAATTGTAAGGGACTTTCTTGTTGGGAGGATGACTGAGTCCAAATCCAAATCCATCCCAGAGTTGGAGGTTGAGGTATCAGATTGAAGGCTGCAGCAGCCAAGTTGCAACAGGGACCACTGTCTGATTGGAAATAGTAATGGCTGAAGGTTAAACTGCTTTAACAGGCTGCCTGAATAGTTTCTTGTTACATCATCAAAAGTCTCTTCTGTAAGGTATGTTTCATGTGCTGAACAGCATGCTCAGTGGAGGCAATTGCCAAAGTGTGTTCCTGACACCTAGGCTGTATACCTATGGGTTAGGTAATAGTGGCATCAAGCTTCATTCCCATAATAAGCATAGTCCCACCAGTAATGATTATTGTAAGATGAAGAGTTGCTATTTACATTTAGAGCCTCCAATCACTCAACTGGAGGGCATTAGGAGGGGCAGCTAATACCTTAGAGGGGCAAAATCTAAAATGCCTTTAATAGATTGGAGAGCTGCATGAAAGAACCAAAATAAATAGTAACATCAATAGATGTTAAGGCAATACATAAAATGCATAAAATATAGGATATATAGGATACTTTCCTAGTACACGTGAAAAGGGAGATTAGTGTGATACAATGGCCAAAAAAGCTAATACAGTTCTAGGCTGCATCAACAAGAGTATAGTGTTCCAATCAAGGAAAATATTAGAGGCACTATATTCTGCTTTGGTGAGAGTTCACCTGGAATGCTGTGTCCACCTCTGGGCACCACATTTCGAGAAAGATATTGACACACTAGAACGTTTCCAGAGAAAGGCAACCAAGATGATCAAAGCACTTGAAACCAAGCTTTATCAAGATTAACTTAGGCAGCTCAGAAGGTTTAGCTTGAAGGAAAGACTGAGATGTGATATAATAGCCATCTTTAAATATCTTAATGGATATCATGCTCAAGGTGGAGCAAAGGTATTTTCTACTGCTCCAGAGACTAGTACACAAACCAATGAATTCAAATTACAAGAGATTCTACCTAAACATTAGGAAGAACTTCTTTACTGTAAGAGCTGTTTGACAGTGGAATAAATTGCCTCAGAAGATGGTGGACTCTCCTTCTTTGCAGGTCTTTGGATGGGCATCTTTCAGGGGTGTTGTAACTGTATATTCCTGCACAGCAGGGGATAGGACTAAATGGCCCTTTCAGTTTCTTATAATTCTATGAATGTATGCCAGGTAGGAACTGGCAACTACAGATGTTGCTGGACTTCACTTCCCATAACACATAGCTAGCAGATGTAACAAGATCTGGAGGGCCTCATAATTCCCACCTCATTTTATTCCATATTTTGTAACAGAAGGTACTTGTAGAAGATGTCTAGAATAGGCAAGTGAAGCATGGTGACCTCTGCACACAGGATGGCTGAAACCAATGGCTGAGTCAGGATATCTAGTTAAAAAGTTAATTCCAGAATTGTTTGTGGAAAACAAAACACATAATGTATGTTAAAGACAAGTATTCAGATTTATTTGGAAATTCACAGTTTCTACTGGCACTATAAATTTGTAGTTTATCACAAGTTCTAGTGCCACAATTTTGCAGAATTCACGCAAATAGTATAACCATTCTGATTTCCATTCTGGTTTGGGCCCCCTTCTCAATCCATGTTCTTTAAAACAAACAAACCAGGTCCATGCTTTTGTCTGGTTGTGCAGACTAAGTACACACTGTAAAAAAAAAGTACTCAAACTAACATGAAAGCTGCAAAAGACTTTAAATAAGTCACATTATGATATTCAGGAAAGGCATTAGCTCAGGGGGGGGGGGGGGGGGAAGAAACATGGTACTAAAAGTGCTGAATAAGTTAACTTATACAATGTAACCTCAAAACAACCAAAAAGGACCTTCTATCACATTCATTCTGATGTACTCATGCTCCCACTATTTATTAAGTACACGCACACACACACGCACACACACGCACACAGAGCACATGCGTTATCCAATACAAAAGCAAACATTATGGACACACCTTTTAGAACATAATATAGATCGTGTCAGATGTTAAATTCACTGCTGGATTTCTACTTGGTCAAATAACTGGGCAAATTATATTTCCAGTTTCTTAGCATAGGAAGAAAAAATCATATTGCTGTTCATAATTGTTAATCAAGTTAATCTGGCCACAAGTGTATAAGTACTACATCCTGAAGGGGCACTGTGTCAAGTGACAGCAGGTACTACATCAGATGTATGTCATGATGGTCACAAATGAGTTTACAAAATAAAGACCTAAAGCAGGAGTAGATAATGTGGCCCTCCAGATACTGCAACTCCCACCAGTCCGAGTCATCATAGTCCATGGTGAGGGATTATGAGATCTGTAGATCAACAATATCTCCAGAGCCACAAGATACCCACTCCTGATGTAAAGACAAAGTACATCTAGCATCTGTTCCACAGTGTCCAAGTCATATCACTCAATTTCACTGAAGGCTGATCTATCTGACAGCATGGTAGTGCTGTATTTGCTGAAAATTTAAAAAGTACAAATAAAATTGTTCCTTTCCAGTAGTATTATAAATAGACAAAAGGCACATAAATATGGGAAGGTGCTAGAAACAGGACCACAGCAAAATGGAAAACAGTTACGCTTCAACTCTGTTCCACTAAAATTGGGTTCAAGATCTTGGACTTCAGCCATTGTAAAACACTGTATATAAAATGAATCCTTACTCCGAATCTTCACTTAATCCAAAATTGTCCATTCAGAAAGTCAGATCTGAAAATGCTGAAGCTTATTAACCAAAGGTGGTTGCTGACACAATCCTATCTAGTTTTAAAAGAATTATCATAATTTCTAGATGCTTCCCAATAAACCAAATAATTTCCCTGTCACCAAATACTACAAGATTTGTCATACAAAAAGTTCCTATTATGAAGAGTTCAATTAACTTTAAAGATGCCCAGAAACAGCTGTGACACCCAGTGTTCCCACAGTTAAATCCTTGTTTCCTTTGATGATATCATGCAGGCTTGGCAAGGACCCCGTCTTAGTCTGTATTAAAGTTTTTATAAGTTTCTCCTGTTCTGGGGCTTTAGATCGTCTTCGTTTGATGGCCCTCTTCTCAGTTTTTGTCTTTTGGACCTGTCCATTGCACAAACCTGTGCATGCTGAAATGCCACAGAAGTAGGATTCTTCTGACTGTGATGAGGTTTCAGAACTTCCTTCTGATGGCGGACCTTTGTACAAAGAGTGATATACATCACCAATATTGGAGAAGTCTCTCTGATTTGTAAAGGGCTTCCTGCTTTTTAATTCTCCATTAGCTACTTGTTGCACTGGCTCAGCCACTGGCTTGACGGTTTCAATTTTTTCACTTTTATATTTACAACGTTTCTTCTGAAACAGAGGGAAAAAACATTAGTAAGAATGCTTCAAGATCATGTATTTGAGTTCAAGGACAGGATTCTACATGCTGAATCCTGTTCTTGATCACTTTCTGCAAATTCTCTTAAGAAATTAGAAATGAGCTGGGCAACCTGTCTCAGTTTGAAAGCACAAACACACAACACAATCACAAACTTAGGAACAATCAATCACATACTGGTAAGTTTATTAGTGTCCTTGGTACACTTTTCTACAAAATAACATACCTTTTTTTCTGGGGAAAACTTCAGTGGTTCTACAATATAGAAGTCATCTGGGTCCACTGAAAGGGGGGAAAAAGTCAGAAAGTATACACAAATGATTACTTTCATACAGATTATAATTCCCTTTTAACAATACATGGAGGCATTAAAAAGAATTCAACTAGAAAGTGGAAGGTCAATCTAACGAACCTACAATTCAGTTCCAAAAATGTTCTTATATTAGATGTTACATCTTTTATGAGACCCAGCATAGTATAGTGGTTTGGGTATGACCCTGGAGACCAGGTTTCAAATCCCTGCTCAGCCATGGAAACAAACTGATGACCTTGGACAAGTTACACTCTTGCAGCCCCAGAAGAATGCAAAGGTAACCCTGCTCTGAATAAATCTTGCCAAGAAGACATCATGATAGTTTTGTCTTAGAGTCACAATAAGTGCAAAATACTTTGAAGGCACACAACAACAAGTTGTTGTACTTGTTATACTTGGAGAGAATGAATACAAAAGAATAAATTCACATTTTATCATACACTTATATAACCTGGGGGGCAAAAGGATGGAAATTAATATGGTAACTGAAATTCTGGATAATTTGAAGGTCTGAAATTATATATCACTTCATGGATGGAGAAAATTATTTCTCCAGAGAGGCTGTTACACAGAAAGCAACTTTAAGTATCTTTCCCCCTTTCAAAGTTCTCATACTTTCTTAAATAATCATGGTCTTGTCATGCTTAATTACTGTCCTTGGGCATGTGTGTTAATGAGAGATTATGGATTATGCTATCCTATTGGTGATGCTGTGAAAAGAAACTATTGTGTATCAGTAGTGGCCTGGGATGAGCAGATCATAGAATCACAGAGTTGGAAGAGACCACAATGGCCATCCAGTCCAACCCCCTGCCATGCAGGAACTCTCACTCAAAGCATCCCCGACAGATGGCCATCCAGCCTCTGCTTAAAGACCTCTAAGGAAGGAGACTCCACTACACTCCGAGGGAGTGTATTCCACTGTGTAACAGCTCTCACTGTCAGGAAATTCAACTTAATGTTGAGGTGGATTCTCTTTTCCTGTAGCTTGCATCCATTGTTCCGTGTTCTGTTCTCTGGGGTAGCAGAAAATAAGCTTGCTCCCTCCTCAATATGACATCCCTTCAAATATTTAAACAGAACTATCATATCACCTCTTAACCTTGTCTTTTCTAGGCTAAACATACCCAGCTCCCTAGGGCATGGGAAAGACATAGAAGATGTAAATTACCAAGGTCATTCTTATGGGAGGCTGCAACTTGGAGTGGGGTAAAGGAGCGGTGATACTCCAGGGGTCAGGATTAAAATTAAAAATGATTTGAAGAGACTAGAAAGCTGTGCCAAAGCTAACAAAATGTAATTCAATATGGAGAAATGTAAGGTACAGCACTTAGGGCAGAAAAACAAAAGGCCCAAATGTAGGATGGGGGACATCTGGCTGAACAAGACTACATGTGAAAGGGATCTAGGAGTCCAAGTAGACCACAAGTTGAACATGAGTCAACAGTGCCATGCAGCAGCTAAAAAGGTCAATGTGATTTTAGGGTTGCATAAATAAAAGTATAGTGTCTAGATCAAGAGAAATAATAATGTCACTCTATTCTGCTTTGGTCAGGCCCCACCTGAAATACTGTGTCCAGTTCTGGGCACCATAATTCAAAAAGAATGTTGAGAAACTGGAGCATGTCCAAAGGAGGGTGACTAAAATGGTGAAGGGTCTTGGAAACCATGCCCTATGAGGAACGCCTTAGGGAGCTGGGGATGTTTAGCTTGGAGAAGAGACAGTTAAGAGGCGATATGATAGCCCTGTTAAAGTATTTGAAGGGATGTCATATTGAAGATGGAGCAAGCTTGTTTTCTGCTGCTCCAGAGAACAGGACTGGAACAATGGATGCAAGCTACAGGAAAAGAGATTTCGCCTCAACATTAGGAGGAACCTCCTGACAGTAAGGGCTGTTCGACAGTGGAACATATTCCCTCGGAGAGTGGTGTAGTCTCCCTCCTTGGAGGTCTTTAAACAAAGACTGGATGGCCATCTGTCGTGGATGCTTTGATTGAGAGTTCCTGCATGGCAGGGGATTGGACTGGATGACCTTTGTGGTTTCTTCAAGCTCTATGATTCTATGACCTAGGAAAAAGTGTTGAGTGGCTCACAAATGGGATGAAGGCTTTTGTAACAGATAAATTGTTTGAACTCTTAAGTATACTGAGTAACTGGAAAAAGTTATTCATTCCTGACAACAACTATGTAATGTGATCTGCTCTAATTAAAGAATACAGAGTTTTTTTCCCCTCCTGAAATGAAAACCTGTGTTCCTGGAGTGGAGTTAGCCTGTACATTATAGCAATGTCTGGCACAGATTTAAGTTTCACTAACTTGAATGGGATTTTTGCACCTTAAATCATGTAGAAGATTGCAGCCCCATCTTTGTGGTTATAACTCAGAAAATGCCATGCACTGAATCATAGAGTTGGAACGGGCCCCACAGGTCATCAAACCCAATCCTCCACTGAGTGCAGGAACTCCAGCTAACAAGAGCCAGCCTCTTTTTGGAGATGTCCTGACTTCTGAGAAGGAAAACCCACTACTGAGCTGCTATTACCATCAAGATGTTCCTTTAATATTCAATTGAAATCTCCTGTAACCTAAAACCATTAGATCTTGTCCTACCTTCTGAGGTAGCAGGGAACAGTCCTGCCCCTCTTCTCTATGGTAAATACCTTGAGGTATTTAAAAGAGTGAATCGTGTCACTCCTTAGTCTTATCTTTGCCAAACAGAACCTGCCGAAATTGGGAGCAGCTTGGAACTACAGCTGGTCCTCCACATTTGTGGCTTTGACTTTTGAGGGACTGATTAATGTTCTCTTCTCTACGAATCTCTAGGTACTCCAGCGCAACTCTGCTGGAAGCTGATCATAGGCTTGCATTGGAGGACCTAGAGATTACTAGAGAAAACACTTTTCTAGGCATTTGTAGATCCTCCAGCATGATTTTATGGTCAATTTCTAACTGGTTATACTGGAAGACCTAGAGATTCCTAGATAGGTATTCTCTTAGGTACAAAAAAAACCTGTTTTTTTATTTGCAGTTTTTCCACTTTCACAGGGGTCCTGTGCCTCTAGCTCTAGCAAACGTGGAGGGCCCACTGTATTTCAGTGGACAAGTTATTGCTGTGAACTGCCTTTGAGTCAGCTTTGACTCATTGCAACCCTGTGGATGAGACAACTCCAAGTTGATGTTACCAAAAAATTGTAAAGCCTATAGAAAATGGAAGATGATATAGGACTCGGAACAAACATATTCTCACTTTAAGCTTTTCCTAAATAAAAATTAGTGTTTTAGCTTTGGGAATGCAAGAGTAAATATATAAGAGTTTGCAATATTGTGGGGAAAGTCTTTAGCCTTCTTATATTTTACAATGACCTCCCACAGCAAGTCTGTGTGACCTGAAATATCAGCAAGAGATTGAAATACCAATCAACTTCTTATACTTTGGAAACACAATTCCCTTATTTCTGCAGCAAACGAACCTATTCTTCTTTTGAAAGAACCCTCAACAGTTAAAACCCTTCAACGTTGGTGAAGAAGGTTCATTGGGTCAGGGACACATGATCAATGAATGGGAAAGGTATTCCAGGTGTTGCCCAAATCATGCTAACCTTAGAAAGTCTGACCACTTAGTGGATGCATTTAATTACTCAGCCTTTTCCTAAATTAATATTGAATCAGACACAAATTTATGCTGTTCTGTTACTTGAAGTTAGCACCAATTTTACCATGAAATGCTGTAGAAACAAATACAGTAGCTGAAATACCTTCTTTGTTGTTAAGCTGAAAAGACTGAGATCTAGTGAGTGGGAAAGAAGTTCGCCTTTTCAAATTCATATCATCATAGGAAGAAACACATCTATAGGTGAAAAAAAAATACCTTTTTAGTTGGAAATAAATATTTATAAAGATAAATACATATTGTGAAGTCAAAGGCTTTTCTGAAGATGCCAGCCACAGATGCTTGCAAAACATCAGGAATAAACTCTTAGAACATGGCCACCACAGCCCAAAAAACCCACAAAAATCTATAAATACATATTCTCTTCTCATCATCATTTTCTGCTTTACATCCAAAACCAAGCTTTCCATTTAGGAAAAATTCTCAGAAACCTTGTCATTTGTAAGTTTCTAGCATCAAATAGTGCAGTGCCTAGTGCCAAAGTATTTTGCTACTGAAAATTTGCTCAGAGCAAAGTCATATGTTAGTGAAAGTTTATGGAGGTGGTATCACTTATATCCCAGAAGGAGTAGGCAAGTCAATGGGTCAATGAGAAATTTTGCACAGGTATATCTTTATACTAAAAAGCCTTTGAACTGGCTCTTCATAAAGATTATTTGCAGAACAGGTTCAACCAATTTCTTAACGGCGTTATTTTCACAGGCCTTTTATGGGAATGTTACGTTCCAGTGCAACTTCTGGGCCAAATCTAGCCTCAAGAATATGTGGGGTAAATATGAGGAGCTGTTCTTTTAAATTCATTCTGGTGATATTTCTATCATGCTTGAGACACCAATAAAAAATCTGTGAAAATATCCACACTCCCAACCAGTAACATTTCACAAACACTGTGATTTTTTGATGAAAGTGAGAAATGAAATTATGTCTTAGTCAAAACAAAGTATAGCAAACAGTTTTTTAAACTGCTAATGGATCAGTTCTCAATAAGCTCTGTTGTCAATCAAGAATAGTTTCCTTGAATTCAGTAAATTCAAAGAAAGAACACAAATTACAAAGCAACAAGTAAACTAGGAAATAAAGCTACCTTTTGGGACTGGGATAGTAATCACTTTTGGGAACTTTTGAGAAGTAATTATTGTTGAACTCTGATTTATTTTTGCAACGTTGCACAAAAAGTATCAAACCTAGGATGGCACAGAGTATCAAAGAAATCACAAGATAGCTTTGGCGATCAGAAACCTAAAAATACACAAGAGATATTCACAATTAAATATGAAACATACATAAATGAGCTGCTGCAACAAAGCCCACAATCTTCACCAGAGTTAACAGCAAGGCTAGCAAGCTTATCTATTATTTCAATGTATAGCATTCCCTTTGAATAAATTACCAGGGCAGCTCAGAACAAAATATTAAACACCTCATAAGAACAATTAGACTGGCGAGCAAAAAATGGGGAGCAAAACAACAGACTGCTCATGGTCCATAAAGTACAGATCTTCAAACAGAACTTGTAAAACTTCAACTTTACATTGTTCCTTAGGAATATTATGAACATCTGCTAGACTGTCTTAATTTGACTGACACATTACAAATAGGTCCCCAAATGACCAGGGATATCATGTAGTATTTTTAACATGAAAAATGTGTGTTAATTGAGGACCTAAATAATTTTTGAAACTTAGAAACATGACACCATTTTTAATATTAACGATTTTGTTCAGAAGAGTTACAGCTGAAACATATTTTCTATGACCTAGGTTAGCATCCAATTTGTAAAATATTTTTCTTGCATATCGTTCAGATTTTTACCTCTCTTTTCAGTTCAGTCACAGTTGCTGACAGATTAAAGACCAGTTGTGTCATGTTGTTCAGTTGTGCCTGTAGAAGCTGGATAGCCTCAGTCTGCTTCAAATCCTTGATAAGGTACAAGGGGAGAAAAAAAAATCAAAAGTTTTTCTTTCATAATGTAGCTTGTCAGATACTTGCTTCATATGGCAAGGCTCTCCCTCCCTTGTTGAAGCTGATGACACAAGGCAAAAGACAAGATGAATGATTAAAGTACACTTAAGAATATTCTGATAGAATAAATTTGACCCTCATTTTAAAAAACAGAGCCGACATACTGTATAAGCATCAAACTTGCCAACTCAGGGTTGGGTGGACTGGGAAGAGAAAACATTGTGATTTTGCTTAAATAACTGTCATTTTCCGGCCTATGAGGGAGTTGACCAGGCAGCCCAGCTCCACCAGGGCTAGCCTGAAGAAAAAGCCCTCCCTCCAGTCCATCTGCCTTGGTCCAGACCTCAGAGGGAGAGAGAATGCTGGACCTGATCCCCTCCCCCCACATTCCCTTCTCCTTTTGTGTTGTGTCTTTTTAGATTGTAATCCTGAGGGCAGGGAACCGTCTATTATCCCCTCTGTTGTAAACCGCCCAGATTCCAGTGATTCGGCGGCATATAAATAAATCCTATTATTATTATATGAACAAATGACAGTAGCATAATTTTGGTGATGTGTGTCTTCAAGTAATTTCCAATTTATGGAGAACCTATCATAGTCTTTTCTTTGCAAGATTTGTACAGAGGGAGTTTGCCTTTGCCTTCCTCTGAGGCTGAGTGAGTGTGACTTGCCCAAGGTCATTTAGTGGATTTCCATGGCTGAGTGGAGATTTGAACTAGTGGGCTCCAGAGTCAGAATCCAGTGCTTAAACCACTATGATAGACTGGCTCTCCCATTTGTACTGGGTAGAAAATTTAAATTCTAGCTCTATTTCATTCTATTAAAAAACAAAATCCAAGTCATTTGGGATGCAGACTTCAAGATGTGATGCTAGAACAGTGGTTGGAGTGGGAGCAATGTCTTTACTGCCTCTTCTCCATTAGCTAGCAGAGAGAAATGCACATTTGAATAGCTTTTTCAGGGTACAAGGTTGATCAACTAAATGTGCACAGACTGTTGCACCCAGAAAAAAAAGAAACATTATGCAATAGGCCATCCGCGGATTCTACCATCCACAGATGGCAAGTCCGTAAAGGGGTGGGCAGCAGAGGAGGAGGAAGAGGGAAGAAGAAGAGGCTGAGGGACAAGGAGGAGGCAGCAGAGGGAAAAAGGTGGTGGAGGGGAAAAGGCAGGAGTGAGAAAGAGGCAGAGAGAGGAAGAGGAGGAGGGGGGAGGAAAAGGAGGCAGCCTTCCATCATCCTCCACGGTGAGAAAGGTGAGGTGGGGTTCGGGCGGCCTGGGAAGCAAAGTCTCATTGTCCCCAATAGTGGCATGGCTGCATGACTGTGCCATCACTGAGAACAGTGGGACTTGAACATCCACGGATTTTGGCATCCATACGGGAACCAGGAGTGGATCCCTTGCAGATACTGAGGGCTGACCATAGCTGTTACACAATAAATTTAGTTTAATTCACAGAAAGTAAAAGGATTTAGCTGTTTCTAAGTAAACAAAGTACAAATGTTACCATAGATAACAGTAGAACACTCAATACATCCACAGACTTAAGAAGGACAGGGTGCTTACTTGTAACTTTGGTTGAGTGGTCAGCTATGAACTTGCTCATATGAGTCATCCTGCACATGCACAGCTAAATCTTTGGAAACTTATAGAGCTGAGCAATCCTTTAGGTGCATGCCCACCCACTGATGACACCCAAATATATTTCTCTCTGTCTCAGACTGATGCAGTGACTAAGGATGGCATCTCTCCTCTGAATGCCTGTCTTGGGGCGGTAATGCACTGAATGAGGGAAAACCAACTCAAGCTGAATCCAGGTAAGACGGAGGTACTCGTTATAGGAAACCCAAGCCCTGGTATGGAATTATGTCAGCCAGTTCTGGATAGGGTCACACTTCCCCTGAAAAACTCTGTCCGCAGCTTGGGGGTGCTCCTCGACTCATCGCTTCACCTGACGGCTCAGGTGGATGCAACAGTCAGGAGCACTTGCTATCAGCTTCGGCTGATATGCCAGCTGCGCCCCTTCCTGGAGCAGGGAGACGTTGAAACAGTAGTACATGTGCCGATCACCTCTCGATTGGACTTCTGTAATGCACTCTGCATGGGGCTACCCTTGTGCCAAGTTCAGAAACTTCAACTTGTACAAAATATGGCAGGCTGGTTTATTACAGGTTCTCGTAATGCTTACGTAACACCGGTTTTGAAATCCCTTCACTGGCTGCCAATTAGTTTCCGGGCAAGGTAAAAGGGGTTGGTGATTACCTTTAAAGCCCTACATAGCTTGGGTCCAGAATACTTAAGGGATCACCTTCTTCCGTACTGTCCATCCCGCACTCTAAGGTCCTCAGGAAAGAATCTACTTCAGCCAATAAAATCTAGGCTAACTTGAGTCACCCAGAGGGCCTTTTCCATCGCAGCTCCGAAGCTATGGAACGACCTGTCGAAGGAGATCCGCAACATTTCTACTCTTACAGCCATTAAGAAGGCTCTTAAGACGGATCTCTTCCGGCAGGCCTTCCCTACCTAATTCTTCTCCCCATTTACTGTGACTTACGTCACTCTGTCCAATGAGAAGAATTAAATTAAAATTAATAAAAATTATATTCTTAGCTCAAGAAGAAAAGTCCTCCCTCCATCCCAACTGTCATCATCTGACTTGGGTGGGAGTGAAAAACACAGGCCCAATTTCCATCAGGCCTAACTGTAAATTACTGTAACTAACGTCGCTCTCTTGTATTGTATTGTATTGTATTGTACAGTATTGTATTTATTTTTTGTATTTTATTTTATTGTATTCTCAACATTTTTATTGTTGTAACCCGTCCGGATTCCTTGTGATTGGGCGGGCTATAAATAACTTGTTGTTGTTGTTGTTGTTGTTATTATTATTATTATTATTATTATTACTGCCATAACATAGAATAAGATGAAAGATTTTCTACAAAGGGGTAGTCAACTGCCCATGTAAAGTGACAGCTTGCTGAACATCTAAGGAATGGAGAGCATGTGTTAAGTGTGTAGCTGGATATGGGTAGAATATAGGGAGTTCTAATTACTGTGACAAGTGAACAGTGGATACTACCTTTGGCAGGAGTGAAATATCAGATTGAAGAAAGACACGCTCAAGATGGAAGGGTAAGAGCATAAGGCAACCAGTTCCTGGCCCTCCTTCCTGATGTAATAGCCACCAGAAAGGCCACTTTGACAAAAGATGAAGCTCACATGAAACAGTCTTAAAGACTTGGGAGTGCCTCTAGATTTGATAGTTCTGATTAGAAATCTGTATTTCATACAATTGACAAGTGGGTCAGGCAAGGCCGCATATTATCACCCTACTTGTTCAACTTGTATGCAGAAAATAACATACTAAGAGCATCTTTAGACTTGGAAGGAGACAGAATAAAGATAGGAAGAAGCAACAGCAATAATCTAGGATATGAGGATAGCATTATACTAGCGGAAAACATCATGGACTTGCAACAATTACTAAGGACAGTCAAGGAAGAAAGTGCAAAGGCAGGCTTATTGCTGAACATAAAGAAAACAAAAATAATGACTACAGAAGATCTACATAAATTCAACCTAGAAGACTGTACACAAGATGGCTAGACTCAATTAGGGGGCTCATGGGCCTGAATCTACAAAACCTAATCAGAGCAGTGGAGGATAAAGGATCTTGGTGATGTTTCATACACAGCGTCACCATGGGGTGAGTTCAATTCGAGGGCAGCTAACAACAACAACCAGAGATAGATGGGCCAGACTGGGTTTTTTTCAGCATGCCCATTGGGAGCTGTATAAAAAAATGTGTTTTTGGAAGGCGAGTTCAGAGATGTTAAACAAGCCTCCCATAACATGCCTTAATATTGGAGGTACAATCCTTCTTGCATGGGATGTTTTGAAGGTTCTGCAGGTTCTTGCACAAGCATCACTCTTACACAAAGAAGTTAATTGGAATGGCCAGTTAACAGAAAATTTCTGTTTGCAGTGAAGGCACTTCTTGAAGAGGCCCATGGAGGCCATAAATTCCCAAACGGGCAGGAAGAAAGAACATCCAAGCTAACTAAGAAAGGAAAACATGTAAAATACTGGAAAGATCCTAAAGAGAAACACAAAAGGAATGGCTAAAGGACAAGAATCTCTCATGACAGTTCAAGACTCCAAAGGGAGTTCCAGATATTGTTGTTAATGTGGGAAATAAAAAGTAACAGACTGGCCATCAGCACAGAATACACATGCAAATCACTCCTGCATTCCCAGGCTCACACAGTATATATACACCCAACTTTTTCCAGGCAAAGCATTCTCTGAAGATGCCAGCCACAGATGCTGGTGAAACATCAGGAAGAAAATTTTCTAGAACATGGCCACATAGCCTGAAAAACCCACAAAAAACCATCGATGCTGGCCATGAAAGCCTTTGACTTCACACCTCTCAACCGTCTCTTCTCCAGGCTAAACATCCCCAGCTCTCTAAGTCGTTCCTCACAGTGCATAGTTTCCAGACCCTTCACCATTTTAGTCGCCTTCCTTTGGACATGCTCCGGTTTCTCAACATCCTTTTTGAATTGTGGTGCCGAGAACTGGACACAATATTCCAGGTGGGGCCTGACCAAAGCAAAATACAGCCGCACCATTTCTTCTCTTGACCTAGACACTATACTTTTATTGATGCAGCCTAAAATTGCATTGGCCTTTTTAGCTGCCTCATCACACTCTTGACTCTTGTTTAATTTGTAGTCTACTTGGACTCCTAGATCCCTTTCACATGTAGTCTCCTTAAGCCAGGTATCCCCCATCCTATATCTGTGCATTTAGTTTTTCTGCCCTAAGTGCAGTACCTTACATTTTTCTGTGTTGAATATCATTTTGTTAGCTTTGGCCCAGCTATCCAATTTATTCAGGTCATTTTGAATTTTGATCCTGTCCTCTGGAGTGTTAGCTCTGGAGTGTTAGGAAGTTAACTCTTCCTAATTTGGTGTCATCTGCAAATTTGATAAGTATGCCCCTAATTCTGTCATCCAAGTCATTGATAAAGATGTTGAATAGCACTGGACCCAAAACAGAACCCTGTGGCACCCCACTGGTCACTTCTCCCCAGGATGAAAAGGAGCCATTGTTGAGCACCCTTTGGGTTTGGCCGGTCAACCAATTACAAATCCATGTAACAGTTACCTTGTCTAGCCCACATTGTTTCCAAGAATGTCATAGGGAAACTTGTCAAAGGCCTTGTCAAAATTTGTGTGGACTGTACCTTCAGTCTCATGGAGAACTCACAGGAGAGGGTTGGGGCTCCCACCTAAAGAACTGCTCAGCTCTAGACGTTTCTGACATTTAGCTGCACATGTTCTAGATGACCAATTTGTGTGAGTCAGAGACCACGAAGAAGAATAAATAGTTACACATTTTGTGTTCTTCTTAAAATCAGGTTAATAGATTGGATAAGCTAAAATGCCATCTAATAATTTCTGAATGAGAAAAAATTTGTTGAGTAGAAAAAAGTAGTAACTACTTCAGTTACAGCAGAAACTCCCTTAGAAGCAAAATAAAATCAAAGATAAATATTACATTTACCACACAAAGATAACAGCATAGAAATAATGACAAAACAGGATGCATACATAATCAAGGCAGATAATTGTGGCTCTCTTAAGGTGTTCTTGAACTTCTACTCCCATAATTCCTATTATGTGGCTGAGACTGCTGTAGGACCAAAACATATGTGGATACACAGTTGCTCTCTCAGTAAACGTACCTGTTTTTCTGCTACGCGTGAAGTATTCTGAAGTTTTATTATAGTTTTATTAAAAGCCTTCTGCATTTCTTCCATTTGTTTTCGATATCTACAAAATAATTTAGACAAACTCTTAAGAGTACACCCACTTTTCATCTATAACCAATCTGTTTTTCTCATATCACTGCTATGTACCAGGAAGGTTAAGAAAGGCATAAATCTGGTCTTTTTTATGCCATACTTAAAGGAGAGGTAGGAGGCTTTCCCAAACAATTATCCGATTAATTTTTCTGACTATGGTGCTGTCCTGAATATGTACCTTTGTACAGTACTCTGAAGTAACATTCAATCTTGCCTACTGTAATATGGCTGAGCTTCCCAACTTTCACACTTAGGTTGCCTTTGGTTAAATTTGGGGGGAAAGTGGCATATTAAATAAATAAATAAATAAAACATCTCAAAGAACATTTGCAATGGGCTATACTTCAGTGTGCATATTGAGACTCTACTATTCTGGACACATTTTGTTGATACAGGTTGTGTCTCCCTTATACAAAATGTTCCAAAATTGTTAACCTTTTAAGCACTGAAGTGACAGGACAAAAGCAGAGGCAGAAGCAAACCCCACACATTCTTCAGGTGGGAAGGTGGGAAAAGGCGCAGCTGAGTTTGCAGGCAAAGTCTGCACAAATGGTGACTGCTGTGGCTGCGTCTCCACTGCCAACCCGCCAAGTGAACGGAGGTCCACAGCAGGATGCAGCTGTAGCAGCTGCTGATAACCATCTCTAGCCTTGGCCTAGAGTAGAGCCCCATAACAAAAAATAGCCTTCCTCAGCTCTCTATCCCCTTCACCCTCTGGCTCCCAGTCACTGCCTTTCCAACCTTCAGCAGATGGAAAACCAGTAATAGCAGCCAATTCTGGCAGTGATGGTGGGGCTGCTTTCTCCTGCTCTCCCTCTCCTGAGTGCACCCAGCCACCCAGCTTCTGCAGGATGAGTGTGCAGCTCTGGGAGCATTCTGCAACTCCTGCCCATTCTGCAACAACAATGGCACCTCCAACTTCCTGAGGACAAAATGAGCAAGTGTCTGGAGAAGGAGGCACCCATCTCCCACAAGCAGTGGTTCATGACCACTAATGTCTGGGCTGGGGAAGTGCACAGGACCAGCCATGGTACTGGGGAGGGGGAGTTGCAGCAATTGCACTATTGTAGCCATAGTTGCTGCCACCACTTCGTTGTCTGTTGGTATGGTACTTTGCTGCTTCATCTGTAGCAGAAGAATCAGTAAAAGCGAAGAATTGAAGCTGCAAGTTTAGTCCCTTCACAATGGCAAGCAGCCCTTCTTCTTGTTCCAACAGCACTAGGAGCCAGTGCATAAGGTGCAGGAGGTGAATGACGAGGAAGAAGGGATGCTTGATGTGGCGGGACTTGACTCACAGCTTCAGATCTTTGCCCTGGCTGATACCACTACTGCAGATGAAGCAGTAAAGCATCACGCCAGCAGGTAAGTAAGAGGAGGCAGTGGCTGTGGCTAGTACAACCACTACTGCCACCTCCCCTCTCCAGCATCATGACTAATCCTGTATGCTTGCCCACCCTACATGGGCATGATGGTAGCTATGAGCTGTTGCTTACATCTCTTTCTCTGGACATTCACTTCATGTTGCCCAAGGTGGAGCCGTAAACAGCGCCTTCATGTTTGGGGAGGGGGGAGACAGGAACACTTGTGGGCACTCTGCTGAATTACAAATACAAGAATACTTGTATTCCAAAATACAGCAAATTCCAAATTCCAAACCCTTCTAGTCCTAAGCATTTTGGATAAGGGATACTCAACCTGTATAAGCTTTTATAGGCTTTCTGTTTATGGTCCTTCCTGTTTCCTTCCTCCAAAGATTCTACCTCTATACTTATTGTCCATTATTTCCATTAAGACCTTTCCGAATCTATTATGTTGTAGTATAGGCAAAATATGCTGTTTAGTTTCAAAGATGATTTTCTCCATCAACTTTTTAAATGAATCTGAATATAAGACCTCCATACCTTTGACTGAGTTCTTCTAAGTAACGGCTGCTGAGAGACATATTTACTTCCAGGGCTTTAATACGATTGTTCAATCTCATAAACACAGACTCTTTTTGGTTTGATCCATGAACAAGATTTCCATTTCCATAAGCCAAATCTGTGGAATTCTGCAGCTCAGCATAAAAGTCTGTAGCAGTTCGTGGCAAACCACCAGAAACAGGAATAGAAAGAAATGTTTCCTCAACTGTCTGCTCATCATCTTTTATTTCCAAAGATGACTCTACCTGAGATGCCACTTGCTTTTCCACATCTAAAGAGCTAATTTTTGTTTCTCCTTCATAGTTTTCTGTGGCAACTGTACATTCAGGATGTGGAACAGCCTCTATTAATTTTGAAATAATTTCAGCAGAGGTTTTTTCTTCTGTGCTCACTTCATGGAATTCAGTTACAATACTGGTTGTAGATGGTTTTTCTGTAACAGACCCTACAACTCCATCTTCTTCTCCATGGATTTCCTCTTGGGAAGGTATCTCTGAGCTTTCCAATGCAATTTCATGTCTTCCAGGCTCTGAGGACAACTCTATTGTAGAAAGTGGCTTGACTCTTGTTGTAACATCCAAGAGAATGGACTGAGATACAGTTTGTGGGTGACTAGGCTCCAGTTCAAAAGTATCCTCAGTCTGATTAATAATGGCCTCATTCAGCAGACTGCTTGAGACACCTATAACAGTTTCTGATGGTTCTGCAATTAAGGCATCTAGTTTCTCTGAGGAATGTTCATGTACCAAAACATCCACTGATTTGGTTGGGACTAGCTGGGCTTGCCAAGTAGCAGCAGAATCATATTTTTTCCAAGTGCTGTCACTTTTGCTGTGGTGGCGATGAAGCATCGCTATTGTTGAACACCACTTGAACACATATTCTGAAAAGCTAGAAATACAACAGACTGTCACCAGATCATAGCAATACATTTGTGTTTCAGACTCAAACCATAGTATTTCTTCTTCTTGTTCATCACTTGGCAGTAGGGTCACTGTTGACTGACTTGATTCCTCTTCATATTCATGGACTAGCTGAACAATTGGGCTCTCTTTTGTTATATTGAAGACTAACACCTCCTTTTCAGTCTGTGGTATGTCTGAAGTAGCAAGCCTACAAACACAGTTTGAAAATCAGATATCAAGATGTGCACAGCACAGTGTTTAAAAACAGCTTTAATAGTCAGTGTATTAAAAGTCAAATGATGGCCAGTGTTTTAAATCAAGATTTTTTAAAACTATAGACACTGAAAGTTATCTCTGAATTAGGCAACTGTTCTGTAACAATGCAATTTCTATTGTAAAACTGCTCATAACTGCTCTGCAAAAAGGACTTACTAGGCAAAGAAGAATTAAAGTTTCTCATGTATAAAGCAAAAGAAACATAATGCTAAGATAGGACTTAATACTTCTTTAGGATTGCATTTGGGGGAGTACAAGAAAGGCTGGCTGGAATTGATGTGCTATGTCTGGGATGGAAATAAGGAAGGGTGGAAAAGCTAGGAGTCAGGATGAAGTCAACATGAGGGATGAAATGGGGACTTTATACTTTCTTCTTTAAACTTGATGGTTTTTTTCTCTGATTAAAATTTACTGTAAACAACTACAAGATTGTTGCATTGGGCAAGTTAAAAATTCAACAAATACATGTCACTTACTCTAAGGAAGGAACAGCGGTTGGTTCTGGTAGTTTGGGTGCCATCGTGGAAGTGGCAGTAGTATTTTCAGAGACGTTCTTATTTCCTATCAAAAATACATATAAATTTAAAGATGCTGAAATCATATAATAGGATTGTCTGTGGCTACAAAGGATAAGAAGAGGAATGAATGGCCTATAAATGCATCTTGATTTTAAAAAGGAACTCTTACTTAAAGATAAAAATTTGTATACCATACTTATCTATTCTTATGGTGACTTCTTGAAGTGGAGGAGAAAGAAAGAGATTTCCCCACAGCTCCCAAACTAACTCCTGAATCTGAAAACAAATTCCTCACTCCCACTTAACACAATGTGTTACAAACCCGACTCCGCCAACACTATAGGTTTTCACCAATAAAAACAAAAATATATGGAATGAGGACAAAAAAGAACAACTCTCCAGCATGGTGTAGTAGTTTGAGCACTGGGCTATGACTCTGGAGACCAGGGTTCGCATCCTGGCTTGGCCATGAAACCTACAGTAGAATTGGGCAAGTCACACTTTCTCAGCTTCAGAGGATGGCAATGGCAACCCCCCTCTGAAGAAACCTGCCAAAAAACCCTATAATAAGCCTTAGGGTCACTTAAGTGGGAAATGACTTAAAGGCAAGCAACAACAACAAGAACAAAGTTCCATCAAAATCTAGCTTCTTGAAGTTTAAATCCATGAGATTTACTCCCTTTGGGGTAGCAGAAAAACAAGTTATGGAAAAACATTTCAGGTATTTAGAAAGTGTTATCATGTCAACTCCATCGGGTCTAGCCTGAAAAGAAGAAGACCCTCCCTCTATCAACCACCATCTAGAGGGAGAGATGGGCAGGCCAACTCCAGGTCTTGCCTGAAAAAGAAGAAAGGCCCTCCCTCCATCTGCCATGGCAAGGGAGAGGTGGTTTGCTGGACTTTCCCCCTTCCATTCCCTTCTCCTTTTGTGTCTTGTCTTTTTAGATTGTAAGCCTGAGGGCAGGGAAATATCTAATTTAAAATAATGTAAGCCGCTCTGATAGACTTTTGGCTGAAGAGCGGGGTATAAATACTGTAAATAAATAAAATAATAAATAAAAATGTCCCTACCCCAATCTTTGTTTTTTTCTAGTCAAACATATTCATTAACTTCAATCTTTCCTCACGGGACTTCTTTCCCAGACTGCTGACTATCCTTGCTGCTCTGCTCTGAATGGATTCCAATTTATCAACTTTGTTCTTGAAATGCACCCCAAATTGGACACAGTATTCCAGGTAAGCCTGGAATAATGCAGAATAAATACAAACTACATTGTGGCTTAATACTCAAAAATATTATTGCAACCGAAAATTAACAATTTCTGCAGCCACATTACACCCCACACATGCTCAGTGGAGTTCAGATAAATTTAATATGGCTTCTGTCTACATAGTTTTGCATTGATCATGTATCTATTTGGAATTTATTCCTAGTTTCTGACATATTTTGAAGCGTTAGAGCCAGAATGGTGTAGTAATGGTTTGAGCAGTGATCTATGGCTCTGCAGACCAGGGTTCAAATCTCTGCTCAGCTATGGAGTTTTTTTTCTTCCCCTTTCACCAGCCTCCACCTTTCTTATAATTTCCATTTTTGTTCCCAAACTTAGGGCTGAGACAGATGGCCCAAAAGCGGCGTGGCTGCGGCGATTTTACAGTTAGGGACTGCACACCAACTGCACAGTCCCTAATCCTAGAACGTGCTGGCGGCGGCATCATGGCAGCATCCCATCCACATGGGCGCCACCATGATGATGGCGCGACACAGGCGTGACGTCTCCGTGCCGTCCCAGCCCACCTATGGCATCCTGGCAGTGCCGCAGAAAGAAACGCCAAAATGCAAGGTTGGCTGTAGCACCAGCCCTGCCGGGATGCTCTGGGCACCCAAGGCACCAGGTCACCCCTTTTCCAGGCCAAAGAGAAGCCACATTTTGCCACTTCTCTTTGGCCTGGAAAAATGCCAGATTGGGGCCACAGGGGCTGCCAGTGAGGCTGCCCTGGCCCCAATCTAGCGCAAACAAGAATGACTGCAGGCCACCCCTTTGGGGTGGTCTGTACCAGGCCATATATGCCTTTTCTAACATGCTAAGGGATACCGGTGAAGCAGGCCTATCTGCCTTCCCCATTTTTCTCCATACTGTTGTTTATGCAATTCTACAATTCTATGAGTCTATACTCCATCAACACATCTGAAGAAGCCCACAGAAATCCCACGAAAGCTCATTTTAAAAAATAATCAGGTGTTGCAAGATTTCCCCCATCTTTTCTTTTTAACAGACTATATGTCCATCCCTTTGGAAACCTGTAATGTGAAAAATATGGAGGATATTTTTATTTTAACAGGAAGCCAAATCCCCTGATTTTTTGGATGCTTTTAAAACATCAACAATGAAGCAATTTACAATGAAGCAAGAGATACTCTAAATGGGAAACATACGAAAAATACTTATAATTTATATTTGTCCCATAATAATATCAAATTTGTATTTAGACACTTCATGCATACCTCCACAGAAATGGAGAAATGACTTGGATTTAGTAGTAGTTAGAACAGTCATTTTGCTCGCCTCTTGAATTCTAGACAGAACTTTACTGTTAATCAAATAAGCAAAGTGAAATTCAGATTCATCACTTCAAAACCCCAAAGTCAACCTAACAGCAATTCTACTCAATCTACAAATAAGAAAATACCACCTGTGTGTTTTAGTGGTTGTGCTCAGGATTTGCAACTTCATCCCAAGGGCAGCTAATCCCACTCCTTCTCTTAATGATTTTCCATTGGATCCATAGGATTTTCAAAACATGTCTTTTAAATAAAACTGTTTAATCATAAATGGCCACTCCCTTTTTGAACTGGTTTTAATAGTTATGACTGAATTATTTGATGGCAGTTTGTATTTTAGAAGAAAAATGGCAACTTTCACAAAACAAAACAGAATTTTTAAATTTCGTAAGTAGGCTAGTAGTTTAAATAAGTGAATACATATTGTAAAAGATATTTATATAGCACTCACTATACAGAAGAAGAAAGAAAGCTAAACATGAGCTAAGGAACTGCAACCACCAAAAGTAATTAAAATAGTTTATTCCAAAAACAGCCATTAATTTACCTTGTTCCACAGAGCCTTCTTCTGTTTTTGCTCCAAGGATATTAGCAGCAATATTCACCATATTTAAAATGGCATCTTTAAAAGTATCAAAGAATATGAATTGAAAAATCTTGCAGAAAACCTGACATTCCCCAAGTTGTTCTTCCCACAGTTCTTAATGGCTTACTGTTGGCATGCAGCTCCCCAATTTATCAGCAGTAGTGCAAATATACAGCTTTAGGACAAACCCAAAATATAGATTTTGGTAAAGAATGTGGCCAAGACACAGTTGTACTTATTTAATAACCAGTATCAACTAAAACTGGTGGCCCAGTGGTTAAATGCCTGTACTGCAGCCATTCACTCAAGACCACAAGGTTGCAAGTTCAAGACCAGCAAAAGGGCCCAAGCTCGACTCAGGGTTGCATCCTTCCGAGGTCGCTAAAATGAGTACCCAGACTGTTGGGGGCAAATTAGCTTACTTGCTAATTAGCTTACTTGCTGTTCACCGCTATGATCTTTGGAATAGCGGTATATAAATAAAAAACAAAAAACAAACAAAAAATACAATTACTATTCAAAATTTATTAAGTTTGTTTAGAGCCAAGAAAATAAAAATCTTCACTCAATAGGTTCAAACAGGTCCTTTTAACAAGATCCACTGATTAAAACAGAACCTGAAAACTAATTACTGGTACTATTTATCATTTTAATAGTAATATCTTTTACAGTTGCAGACAGTACCTTATATGGAAAAAAGCTCCAAATACTATCCCATTTATTTTGGGCACTCTGTGCTCCAAGCTCAGCAATCTTAATGATTATTTTATAAATCTCAGAGGCCAATCCCTTAGTTCTGTTGAAACAATGTCTCAAAGGTTGAAACAGGGTGGACCTGTATCCTTATATAACCCAGAGTTAAACATGAGGATTTGAAATTTGTTCATCCAGCTAGGTATATATTATTCCAATTTTTCTGCTTGTGGTCCTCTGATATTGGCCTACCATTTATAAACAGATATCTAAGCCTATATACCCCTTTTTCTTTCCAAATGACATGTTAGTTAAATTTATCACCTTCCTGAAAATTAGAGTGTATTAAGAAGAGACAGAGAAGAGACTGCGGTGAAGCAAACATTTTGTCAAAGTATATGATACCCTGAATATCCCAAATAGAAAGGGATTTTCAATCTTCAATTTTTATTTTATTTTTTTAAACCGGTAAATCTGAATCTCTGCATATTAGCTCAATAAGGATTTCCATGCTAAAGCAAATAACTGAGGTGAAAGAGGGCATCCCCATCCAGTACCACACAGGACAGTAAAAATCTTTGATAAAAAATACATTGCAAGGGAACCCATGTAGAGTTTCTATATATTCACATGGCCTCATATTCATGCATCTAGAAAGACCAATGCAACCAGAGTGTTATTCCTCTTTGCAAAATGTACTGTTTAAAGTTCACCCAGTTTCTTCTAGGGATAAAATCAAATTGATCAGGGTGTATAAACTGATTTATAAAAACATGACAGTTGCCCCCCGTTTTCATAGAGGATCTGTTCTGGCCCCCCCTGAAAACGGAGGCTCGCACATATTCAAGCCTCATAGGTTTGAATGGGGCATGCCCCTGAATGCGTATGCCAGTTGTACACACCATTAGAAATAGTGCAAGTCACCCCTCTGCAGATATTCGAGGTTGCGGATCTCAAATCCGCGAGTTAAGAGGGACAACTGTATTAGTAATTATAGCTGTAAACTTTTTACAGTCTTGGTTTAATAATGTAATTTGTTTGTAGGAAGTTACTAACTCTGAGTTATCCTTAGATTTGGGTATAGCTACAAGCCAAGAAAGCTTCCAAGATTCTGGATCTGTATCTCCCTTAAGTATTCCGTTATATAACTCATTTAAATATGGAAGCCATTCCAAGCTGATTTTTTTATAGAAGCTGGCCATAAAGCCACCATACCTAGTCTTTTGTCATTTTCTCCTGTTCCCTTATCTGTTGGAGTTCCCCAGGGCTCTGTTCTGGGTCCCCTTCTGTTTTCTCTCTACACACTGTCCTTAGGAAAACTCATCAGCTCTTTTGGTTTTTCCTACCATCTGTATGCCGATGACACCCAGCTGTATCTTTCTGCCCCTGACTTTTCGCCAAGGCTTGAACAGCAAGTCTCATCTTGCCTTACAGCTGTCTCGCAGTGGATGCGCCATCGGCGTTTGAAGCTCAACATGTCCAAGACGGAGCTCCTTGTCTTTCCTCCTAAGCCCAACCTTCAACACTCCTTTTCTGTCTCTGTGGACAACATTTCCATTCAACCAGTCCAGCAAGCCCGCAGTCTTGGCTTTATCTTTGACTCTTCTCTGTCGTGTATCCTGCCAGCGATTGATGGAAAAAACCAGGTCATCAGGGGCCTTAACATTGGTGTTTACTGGAGGATTTTTTGAGGAGGAAGCCCACAGTCCTGTTTCAGTGATTACTTAAGACTTATCAGTATGGACACTGACGGAACTGCTGCAGTCACCTGCAACACTTGTGGGATGTTTGCCTTCTTGCCTACAGATGTGGAAGTTCCAAGTTGGTAGCATTCTTGGAGGAAAAAGTCCAGCAGCTAGAGTCCAGAGTGGCTACATTTCAGCACATTAGGGAGCAAGAGGATTTCCTGGACAGAACGGGACGAATGGTCTTGAATGGGGACCACACAGAGGAAGTTGCTGGGGTGGAGGAGATCACTTCACATACGCAGGAGGCAGACAGCTGGAGGTATGTCACACAGAGATCTAGGCCAACAAGGAATTGTTCTGGGAGCTTGCAGCTAGAGAATGGATTTGAAGCTCTTTCCATTATCAAGGAGGACGAGGAACAGCACCATGGACAGACTTCAGGGACAGAGCAGGGGAGCCTGAGAGTTCCACCAGAGGGAACAGTTGCTGCTAAGCCTTGGAGCAGGCGTGTGGTGGGGAACTCCTTGCTGTGGGGGTACAGAAGCAGTGATTTGTAGGCCTGACAAGATGTCTTGAGAGGTGTGTTGTCTCCCTGGGGCAAAGATCCGTGATGTGACAGAGAGTCTGACAAGACTGGTCAAGCCTACTGACCAATACCCCTTCCTTTTGGTCCATGTGTGAACCAATGATACTGCAAGACACAGCCTTCAGAACATCAGAAGGGATTATGAGGCTCTCAGTAGGAAGCTGAAAGAAGTGGATGCACAAGCTGTCATCTCGTCTCTTCTGTCAGTTGAAGGGCATGGTCCAAGAAGGGAGAGGAAAATAGTGGATGTAAACAACTGGCTCCACAGATGGTGCTGCCGAGAACGATTTGGCTTCTTTGATCATGGGCTGCGGTTCCATGAGGGGGGACTTATAGCAACGGAAGGGTTGCATCTCACGGCAGTTGGAAGAAATGTTTTTGCCAACAGTCTCAAGAACTTGATCAGGAGGGCTTTAAACTGAGTTACGTGCTGGAGTGAGGCAATATTATGGAAGGCAAAAAGGATGGAGAAAATAGTCAAACTTACATAGAGGAAACAAGATAAATAGTGCAAGGACCCAACAGTGTGAGGCAAATAAACTTGCATAGGCAGCAAGTAAAGAGAACCCATGGTCTGCGATGTCTCTACACTAATGCACAAAGCATGGGAAATAAGCAAGATGAACTTGAACTCCTAGTACAACAAGGCAAATATGAAATAATAGGCATCACTGAAACCTGGTGGGATGAGTCTCATAACTGGAATGTAGAAATAGAGGAATATAACCTTTTTAAGAGAAATAGGCCAAACAGGAAAAGAGGAAGAATAGCACTATATGTCAAAGATATTTACACCAGTGAAGAGATCCAGGACATCAATCCTGGAAGCCAGGTGGAGAGCATCTAGATAAAAATTAAAGGGGAGGGAAACTACAAGGATGTTATGGTGGGAGTCTATTACAGACCCTCAAGTCAGATGGAGGAAGTTGATGACGCCTTTCTAGAACAGATGACTACACACTCAGAAAGGAGGGATGTAGTATTGATGGGTGACTTCAATTATCCTGATATTTGCTGAAATTCAAACTCGGCCAAATCCTCAAAGTCTAGCAAATTCCTCATATGCCTCAAAGACAATTACATTTTACAAAAGGTGGAAGAGGCAACAAGGGGGTCAGCTATTTTGGATTTGATCCTAACCAACAAGGATGACTTGGTTAATGGGGTGCAAGTGGTGGGATCATTAGGTGGAAGTGACCATGTTCTCCTGGAGTTTGTTATACAGTGGAAAGGAGAAGCCAAGCATTCTATTTAGGAGGGCTGATTTCAGTAAAATTAGAGAAATACTGGGGGTGATACCATGGTCAGGAATACTAAAAGAGAAGGGAGTTCATAACAGATGGGAGTTTCTCAAAAGAGAGATACTGAAGGGACCATTTCTGCTTTGGTCAGGCCTCACCTGGAATATTGTACAGTGGTACCCCGGGATACGAATGCGCCGGGTTACGAATTTTTCGGGATACGAAAAAATCCCATAGGGATTTATTGCTTCGGCTTACGAAGGTTTCTTCGGGTTACGAAAAAACCGCGGCGCTATTTTCCGCCACCGGAGGGCAGCAGAGAGCTATTTTTCCATTAGCGCCTATGGGAATTCGGCTTACGAAGGTATTTCGGGTTACGAAATTAACCGCGGAACGAATTAATTTCGTAACCCAGGGTACCACTGTATCCAGTTCTGGGCAGCACAACTCAAAAAGGACATTGAGAAACTGGAGCTTGTCCAAAGGAGGGCGACTAAAATGGTGAAGGGTCTGGAAACCATGTCCTATGAGGAACGACTTAAGGAGCTGGGGATGTTTAGCCTGGAGAAGAGAAGGTTAAGAGGTGATATGATAGCCCTGTTTAAATATTTGAAGGGATGTCATATTGAGGAGGGAACAAGCTTGTTTTCTGCTGCTCCAAAGAACAGGACCCAGAACAATGGATGCAAAGTACAGGGAAAGAGATTCCACCTCAACATTAGGAGGAACTTCCTGACAGTAAGGGCTATTTGACAGTGCAACACACTCCCTCTGGAGTGTGGTGAAGTCTCCTTCCTTGGAGATCTTTGAACAGAGGCTGGATGGCCATCTGTCGGGGATGCTTTGATTGATGATATTTCCCTCATGATTCATGAGTTCGTTTAGGACTCACTCTGTGGATTCCCACAATATCTTCCTTTGTAATCCCTAAATCTGGGCATAAACTCTGGTTCCATTTCATCACTCTTGCTTCTCCTGTTTGTCCAGTCTCTCTCTCAGGTCATTTCTTTCCTTCTGCATTTCAGAGTATTTGGACAATCTCAGGTCAAGTCAAAAGCTTTGCTTCTTTTTTTTTTTTACTTGTCTGATAGTTGCTTTTAATTCCTCCATTTTTCTTTTACTGGTGCCAAGGCTGCAATTAAATCTGCTCTTAAATCTTTTCTAATCCTAAGAAGTGTTATATGTCCTCATTAAGTTCCCTAGACAGTTTGTTTTTACCGCCTCCTCCCTGCTTCTTCTTACCAGCTGCCATGTTTATTTAAGATAAGATGAAAGAGAGTGTGTGTGCTTGGAACATTGGGAAGTGACTGTCTGAGAGTCTGAAAAAGTGTTTGAAAACTGGTGGGTGAGACAGGAGTAGCAGTTAGCATGGGAATTGTGAGTGTGGTTGTAGGGGTGGAAGTTAGAAAGAATAAATAGGAACTATTTGTTGTATTAGTTAGATGATGAAGGTGGATTCAGAGTTTATTCCTTGAATACATTCATTCCGCTGATATACTACTATTCAGTGCATTGTTAGTTTCTCCTTTTCATTATTTTTGTGAGAAGTTGAGAGACATATTAAGCTTACAGCAACTTACTTGTGGCAGAACCAAGAAGATTTTTTGAAGGTTTTTCTTCTCCTACAGAAGGATAATCCAGAGGATAATCTGTTCAAAATTTAAGGGAAACATATTCTTATAAATCTTAAATCTCCTTATTTGAAAGACATTTGAAAACAATCTGATCCAGGTCTGTCTGCTTAGAGTCAGAGTGGACTAGAAAAAAATGGTGCTGAATCAAAATCTTCTACTGTATTATGTAAACAGTCCCTCTATTAAACATGAAAAAGGCAAAATAAAATAAACATAACACTGAACTGAGGTTAGAGATTGAAGGAGGAAGTGTTCTAGTATGCAAACGGATATAGTAGCACCATTGAGACTAACTGAAAGAAGGAAGCAGGCAGCATGAGCTTTTGTATACTTGTAATCCAGCAATCCCAGCTGGTTTCAGGCACACAGAATGCTGTACACCCTTTTCAGCTGCCTTGTCTTTTTTCCCTTCTTTTCTCACTAGCCAGGCAAGCTGGCCTCTGTGTGCCTGAAACTGGGAAAGGATTGCTGGATTACTTTTTGACAACCCGCTTCCACACACTTCCTCTCCCCACCACCTGATTTGGAGCGATTATTCTCAATGGTTTTCCATGAAGCCTGAGCTGCTGGAGGGGCGGGAGGAGAGGGAGAGTGTGAAATCAGGTCATCAAAAAGTAACCCAGCAACCCCAACTGGCTTCAGGCATGTAAAGAGCTTTGCACCCTTTTAAATAGCTTTGATTTTTTCACCCCTCATTTCTCCCTAGCCAGGCAGGCTGGCCTCCCCATGCCTAAAACTGGTTTGCTGGAATGCTTTTTGATGACCCACTTCCATGCTCCCACCCACCCAGCAGCTCAAAGTCCCTGGAGAACTGTTGACAGTGATGACCCCAGAGAGGAGAGGGAGTATGGAAGTGGGTTGTCAAAAAGCAATCCAGCAACCCCATCAGGTACACAGAGGTCAGCCTGCCTAGCTGGGGAGAAATAAAAAGTGAAAGAACAGCCCACAGAGCAACAGGCTTCAAGAGCTGGTAGGCACTGCTGCTCCACCCTCCCCAAGCCCCTTGTGTGAATGTGCACATAACAGCATTGTGCTTGGGGAGAGCAGAGCACCAGAAATGGCAATCACCAATCATCTCCTAAATTTGGCTGCTGTGTGCTCAGCAGCAATCACTCATCCTCCTTCCTCACAAAGTGCAGGATTGTTCTTTTAATGCACATGCAGTGGTCCTATGCTTTAGGAGGGGGTCTAGCCATGGGATCTAGCCACCTGGTGCACATTCTTTGTACCTCCCCCTCCAGGGAGCCTCCCAGCTGCCCATTTTGCAAGCCTGAGGAGCCCTCCTAGGAGGTAACCTTGTCCGCACCTCCACATTTGTGTTTGTTTTTTTCACTTTTGTGGGTGTCCTAAGTCCCAAATCCCTGTGAACTTGGAGGGCTGATTGTATATTTATTCATATACTATGCTGAGCAGGAGGAGGTGACATCTACATGTAGATGTAAAGGAGTCACAAGGCTAAAAAGTTTGAGAACCAATGGACTAGAGGAAATGTGGCCTGATGGGATGGCCACTCTAGATCTATTAAATCCAGTATTTGTCTCATTTTTCACCTTCCTCAGAGAATTTTCAATGTAATCTCAAAAATTAAATCATCCCCTCACCCCAAGTCTCACCATTCTTCTTGGGATACCAGGCCTGCACTAAAGAATTTGTAATAGCTATGACCTTTGGCCTATGCATTGTGATAGAACTGCCTCTTTCATGCAACTTAAAAACAGGGCTATACCCAAAGGAGCCCCTGTTCACATCAATAACATTCTGTCCCTTCCCCAACTGTGGGTTTCTAGCCATTTTTCGGTGAAGGCAGGTTAAAAAAAATGCAGGCAATATTCTGCAGCACTTCTCTTTAAACTATACTTGTTTGGCATAGCACAAAGGTACTGCAATATTTGGCAGATGTTAGTACCACTTTTTGTAATATTTTAGTAACATTTGGAATTTTGTAACATTTCAGTAATATTTAATATAATTCAATCGCTTGAAACAACTTGTCATACTACCAGCATTTATGTTTTGGCTACTTTACAATTCACACTATGAACCTCCTTGTTATAGCTGTAGGTCTATTTAGAGATCAAAATATTAATAGTGCAGTATGTTTGAGCAGAATAACAATATATAGAAAGATATATGAGCCTCTGTGGACTCAATTGTACTGGATCATTTTGAGTCTGTAAGTACTGAGGAAGTGGACAAGATCCTTAGAAGCGTTAGGAACAACTTGCTCTCTCGATCCTCTGTCCCTCGTGGTTAGCGGCTCGGGGGAGGGGCGGCGGTTGTTAACTATTCTGCTTGCCACCGCTAATTAATGCATCATAAGGGTGTTTTCCATCCAGCTTAAAATTGGCCATAGTAAAACCGCTGCTAAAAAAGCCCTCCCTAGACCCCCTGATGCATAATAATTATCGGCCTGTTTCACTGCTACCCTTCTTGGGGAAGGTGATCGAGAGGGCAGTTGCAGTCCAGCTTCAATCGGTCTTGGAAGACACTGATTTTCTAGACCCATTTCAAACCGGGTTCCAGGCGGGCTATGGAGTTGAGACTGCCATGGTCGCCCTGGTTGATGATCTCCGTCTGGGCATGGACAGGGGTAGTGTGTCCCTGTTAGTGCTCTTAGACATCTCAGCGGCTTTCGATACCATTGACCATGGTATCCTTCTGGAACGCCTGAGGGAGCTGGGAATCGGGGACACTGTACTCCAGTGGTTCCGTTCCTACCTCTCGGGTAGATTCCAGATGGTGCAGCTGGGGGACGTGTGCTCCGATAAGAGGGCACTTACATCTGGTGTCCCTCAAGGAGCCATTCTGTCCCCCATGCTATTCAACATTTACATGAAACCGCTGGGAGAGATCATCCGGAGACACGGGGCGTGGTGTTATCAGTACGCTGATGGCACCCAAATATGTTTCTCTGTGTCTCCGACTGATGCAGTGACCAGGGATGGCATCTCTCCTCTAAATGCTCGTCTGGAGTCGGTAATGGGTTGGATGAGGGAAAACAGACTCAGTTTGAATTCAGAGAAAACGGAGGTGCTCGTGATAGGCTCCCCTGGCCCGGGGATGGATGTTTGTCCACCTGTCCTGAATGGGGTCACGCTCCCCTTGAAGGACTCGGTTCGCAGTCTGGGGGTGCTCCTGGACTCGTCGCTCCACCTTACATCTCAGGTGGATGCGACGGTCAGGAGCACCTGTTATCAGCTTCAGCTGATATGCGAGCTGCGTCCCTACCTGGGCCGGGGGTGACCTTGAAACGGTGGTACATGCTCTGGTAACTTCTCGGACTTCTGTAATGTGCTCTACATGGGGCAACCCTTGTACCACTCCCGGAAGCTACAATTGGTTCAGAATATGGCAGCAAGACTGGTCACTGAATCTTCCAGGGCCAGTCACATAACCCCTGTGCTTAAAGATCTGCATTGGCTGCCCATTCGCTTCCGGGCGCAATACAAGGTGTTGGTTATTACCTATAAAGCCCTAAACGGCTTGGGCCCAGGGTACTTGGCGGACCGCCTCTCTCCATACAATCCGCCCCACACACTCAGGTCTGTCGGGAAGCAACTACTACGAGTTCCAGACGCAAAATACTCTACAACAACACAGAGAGCCTTTTCCATATCGGCCCCACAGCTCTGGAACTCGCTTCCCGGCGAGCTCCGCTCAGCCACCTCCCTCGACCTTTTCAGGAAGGGGCTAAAAACCTTCCTTTTCCAGCAGGCTTTCCCCTAATGTCCCAGTTGTAGCCCCTGCTCTCCCTTTACTGTTTGCATTCGTGCTAGATCGGATGTTATTAATTTGTATCTTTTAATATGTATTAATTGATGTGTTTTTTTGATGACTTTGTAACACTGTTTTTATATTGTAACCCGCCTTGATCTTTGGAAAGGCGGGCTATAAATAAAGATTTTATTATTATTATTTATTATAGATAGATAGATAGATAGGTAGGTAGGTAGGTTTCTAATCCTCCACCATGATTTTCTTCACAGTTCTCCTCATGTTTCTCTTTCTCCTCCTGCTCCATAGGTACTGTTGGATTCTTTGTTTAGCCAACTTGGTGAGAATTAGCAACTACCTAAGGGCTGTGAAGTCGAAGGCATTCATGGCCTGCATCCATAGTTTTTTGTGGGTTTTTCGAGCTGTGTGGCCATGTTCTAGAAGATTTTCTTCTTGATGTTTCGCCAGCATTTGTGGCTGGCATCTTCTGAAGATGCTAGCCACAGATGCTGGTGAAATGTCAGGAAGAAAATCTTCTAGAACATGGCCACATAGCCCGAAAAATTCATAAAAAAACTATAGTTGTCTAGTAATCCTGGAGAAATCACTGTGAGCAATTTGTTTTATCTTTTAGAAGAAAACAGAAAACGAAAAAAAAATTAACTGTTAAAAAAAAGAAGGAATTAATAGACAACATAAACTGAGGTGCATTAAAAAAGCATTTACTAATCAAGCTTCTCCCAAAGGCCAAACACAATAA
>NC_056525.1:131108018-131178555 GCF_019175285.1 Sceloporus undulatus | reverse complement strand
CTTGATGGTTTCGCCAGCATCTGTGGCTGGCATCTCTGAAGAGCTAGCCACAGATGCTGTGAATCCAGGAGAAAATCTTCTGAACATGGCCACACAGCTCAAAAACCCACAAAAAACTATGGATGCAGGCCATGAATGCCTTCGACTTCACAGCCTTAGGTAGTTGCTAATTCTCACCAAGTGGGCTAAACAAAGAATCAACAGTACCTATGGAGCAGAGGAGAAAAGAAACTGAGGAGAACTGTAAGAAAATCAGGTGGAGGATTAGAAACCTACCTACCTACCTACCTACCTATCCGATGAATAAAATAATAATAATAAAATCTTTATTTTATAGCCCTAGCCCGCCTTTCCAAAGATCAAGGCGGGTTACAATATAAAAACAGTGTACAAAGTCACAAAAACACACAATTAATACATATTAAAGAGACAAATTAATAACATCCGATCTAGCACAATGCAAACAGTAAAGGGAGAGCAGGGGCTACAACTGGACATTAGGGGAAAGCCTGCTGGCTGAAAAGGAGTTTTTAGCCCCTTCCTGAAAAGGTCGCGGGAGGTGGTTGAGGGAGCTCGCCGGGAAGCGCGTTTCCGAGCTGTGGGGCCGATATGGAAAAGGCTCTCTGTGTTGTTGTAGAGTATTTTGCGTCTGGAACTCGTAGTAGTTGCTTCCCGACAGACGATGTGGTGGGGCGGATTGTATGGAGAGAGGCGGTCCGCCAGTACCCTGGGCCCAAGCCGTTTAGGGCTTATAGGTAATAACCAACACCTTGTATGCGCCCGAAGCGAATGGGACCAATGCAGATCTTTAAGCCAGGGGTTGGACTGGCCCTGGAAGATTCAGTGACCAGTCTTGCTCCATATCTGAACCAATTGTAGCTTCCGGGAGTGGTACAAGGTTGCCCCATGTAGAGCAATTACAGAAGTCCGAGAAGTTACCAGAGCATGTACCACCGTTTCAAGGTCCCCCCCGGCCCAGGTAGGGACGCGCGGCATATCAGCGAAGCTGATAACAGTGCTCCTGACCGTCGCATCCACTGAGATGTAAGGTGGAGCGACGAGTCCAGGAGCACCCCAACTGCGAACCAGTCCTTCAAGGGGAGCGTGACCCATTCAGGACAGGTGGACAACATCCATCCCGGCCCAGGGGAGCCTATCGAGCACTCCGTTTCCTCTGGATCAAACGAGTCTGTTTTCCCTCATCCAGCCCATTACCGACCAGACGAGCATTTAGAGAGAGATGCCACCCTGGTCACTATCAGTCGAGACACAGAGAAACATATTTGGGTGCCATCAGCGACTGATAACACCACGCCCGTGTCTCCGGATGTCTCCCAGCGTTTCATTAAATGTTGAATACATGGGGACAGAATGGCTCCTTGAGGGACACCAGAGTAAGTGCCCTCTTATGGAGCACACGCCCCCAGCTGCACCATCTGGAATCAACGGAGGTAGGAACGGAACCACTGGAGTACAGTGCCCCATCCAGCTCCTCAGGCGTTCCAGAAGATCCATGGTCAATGGTATCGAAGCCGCTGAGATGTCTAAGAGCATAACAGGGACACACTACCCCTGTCCATGCCCGACGGAGATCATCAACCAGGCGACATGGCAGTCTCAACTCCATACCCGCCGGAACCCGGTTTTGAAATGGGTCTAGAAAATCAGGTCTTCCAAGACCGATTGAAGCTGGAGCACGGCCTCTCGATCACCTTCCCCAAGAAGGGTAGCAGAACAGGCCGTAATTATTATGCATCAGGGGTTAGGGAGGCTTTTTTTTTAGCAGCGTTTTACTATGGCCAATTTTAAGCTGGATGGAAAACACCCTTCCCTGATGATGCATTAATTATGCGGTGCAACAAATAGTTACAACCCGCCCCCGAGCCGCTAACCACGAGGGACAGGATCGAGAGAGCAAGTTGTGTCTCCTAACGTCTAAGGATCTTGTCACGCCTCAGTACTTACAGACCAAATGATCCAGTACAATTGAGTCCACAGAGGCTCATATATCTTTCATATATTGTTATCTGCTCAAACATACTGCACTATTAATATTTTGATCTCTAAATAGACCTACAGCTATAACAAGGGTTCAAGTGTGAATTGAAGTAGCCAAAACATAAAGCTGGTAGTATGACAAGTTGTTTCAAGCGATTAATTATATTAAATATTACTGAAATGTTACAAAATTCCAAATGTACTAAAATATTACAAAAGTTACTAACATCTGCCAAATATTGCAGTACCTTTGTGCTATGCCAAACAGTATAGTTAAAGAGAAGTGCTGCAGATATTGCCTGCATTTTTTTAACCTGCCTTACCAAAAATGGCTAGAAACCCCACAGTTGGGGAAGGGAAGAATTATTGATGTAACAGGGCTCCTTTGGGTATAGCCTGTTTTTAAGTTGCATGGAAGAGGCAGTTCTATCACATGCATAGGCCAAAGGTCATAGCATTACAAATCTTTAGTGCAGGCCTGGTATCCCAGAAGAATGTGAGACTTGGGGGGAGGGGATGATTTAATTTTGAGATTACATTGAAAATTCTCTGAGGAAGGTGGAAATGAGACAATACTGGATTTAATAGATCTAGAGTGGCCATCCATCAGGCCACATTTCCTCTAGTCCATTGGTTGCAAACTTTTAGCCTTGTGACTCCTTTACATCTACATGTAGATGGCACCATCCTCCGCTCAACATATAATATGATAAATAGACAACAGCCCTCCAAGTTTCACAAGGGATTGGGACTTAGACACCCACAAAAGTGAAAAAAAACAAACAAATGTGGAGGTGCGGACAAGGGTTACCTCCTAGAGGGCTCCTCAGGTTTGCCAAAATGGGCAGCTGGGAGGCTCCCTGGAGGGGGAGGTACAAAGAGGTGCACCGAGGTGGCTAGATCCCATGGCTAACCCCCCTCCTAAAGCATAGGCACCACTGCATGTGCATTAAAAGGAACAATCCTGCACTTTGTGGAGGAAGGAGGATTAGTGATTGCTGCTGAGGCACACAGCACCAATTTAGGAGATGATTGGTGATTGCCATTTCTGGTGCTCTGCTCTCCCCAAGCACAATGCTGTTATGTGCACATTCACACAAGGGGCTTGGGGAGGTGGAGCAGCAGTGCCTACCAGCTCTTGAAGCCTGTTGCTCTGTGGCTGTTCTTTCACTTTTTATTTCTCCCCAGCTTAGGCAGGCGACTCTGTGTACCTGATGGGTTGCTGGATGCTTTTGACAACCCACTTCCATACTCCCTCTCCTCTCGGTGGGCATCAACGTCAACAGTTCCCAGGGACTTTGAGCTGCTGGGTGGGTGGGAGCATGGAAGTGGGTCATCAAAAGCATTCAGCAAACCAGTTTTAGGCATTGGAGCAGCTGCCTGGCTAGGAGAAATGATGGTGAAAAATCAAGCTATTTAAAGGGCAAAGCTCTTTACATGGAAGCAGTTGGGGTGCTGGGTTCTTTTGATGACCTGATTCACACTCTCCCCCTCCCGCCCCTCCAGCAGCCAGCTTCATGGAAAACCATTGAGAATAATCGCTCCAAATCAGTGGTGGGAGAGGAAGTGGTGAGCGGGTTTCAAAGTAATCAGCAATCCTTTCCCAGTTTCAGGCACACAGGCAGCGGCCTGGCTAGTAGAAAGAGGGAAAAAGACAAGGCAGCTGAAAAGTGTACACATTCGTGTGCTAAACCCGTGTTGCTGATTACAGTATAAAAAAGCTCAGCTGCCTGCTCCCTTTCAGTTAGTCTCATGGGCTCTAATCCGTTTGCATCTAAACACTTCCTCCTTCAATCTCTAACAGTCAGTTTAGTTTATTTATTTTGCTTTTCATGTTTAATAAGGACGTTTACATAAACAGTAGAAGATTTTGATCAGCACCATTTTTTTCTAGTCACCTGACTCTAAGCAACAGACCTGATCAGATTGTTCAAATGTCTTCAATAGGAGATTTAAGATTTAAAGAAATGTTTTCCCTTAATTTACAGATATCCTCTGGATTATCCTTCTGTAGAGAAGAAAAAACTCAAAAAAATCTCTTGGTTCTGCCACAAGTAAGTTCTGTAAGCTAATGTCTCTCAACTTCGCTCAAAAAATGAAAGGAGAAACAACATGCAACGAATTATATATCGCGGATGAATTAGCAAGGAAAAACTCTGATCCACCTTATCATCTAACAATCAACAAATAGTTCCTATTATCTTTCTAACTTCCACCCCAACCAAACTCACAATCCCACTAACTGCTACCTGTCCACCCACCAGTTTTCAAACCTTTCAGACTCTCAACAGCACTTCCAATGTCCAAGCACACACCTCTCTTTCATCTTATCTAATAAACATGCCTGGTAAGAAAGCAGGGAGAGGGGAAAACAAACTGTCTAGGGAATTAATGAGGACATAAACACTTCTTAGATAAAAAGATTAAAGCAGATTAATTGCACCTGGCACCAGTAAAAGAAAATGGAGGAATTAAAAGCACTATCAGACAATAAAAAAAAAAAAAAAAGGAAAAGCTTGACTTGACCGAGATGCCAAATACTCTGAATGCAGAAGGAAAGAAATGACCTGAGAGAGAGACGGGCAAACAGGAGAAGCAAGGTGAAATGGACCAGAGTTTATGCCCAGATTTAGGGATTACAAGAAGATATTGTGGGAACCACAGAGTGAGTCCAAACAACCATGATATGAGGGAATATCATCAATCAAGCAATCCGCAGATCCATCCAGCCTGTCAAGATCTCCAAGAAGAGACTCACCAACTCCTGAGGGAGTGTGTTGCACGTCAAAGCCCTTACTTCAGGAAGCCTCTAGTGAGTGGAATCTCTTTCCTGCTTGCCCATTTTCTGGTCCTGTTCTTTGGAGCAGCAGAAAACAGCTTGTTCCCTCCTCAAATGACTCCTCAATATTAAACAGGGCTCATACACCTCTAACCTTCTCTTCCCAGGCTAACACCCAGCTCCTTAAGTCGTTCCTCATAGGACATGTTTCCAGACCCTCACCATTTTAGTGCCCCTCTTGGACAAGCTCCGTTTCTCAATGTCCTTTTGAGTTGTGCTTCCAGAACGGATAAATATTCAGGTAGGCTACCAAACAGAAATGGTCCCTCAGATCTCCTTTGAGAAATCCCATCGTTATGACTCCCTTCTCTTGTATTCTGACCATGTATCACCCCCATAATTTCTCTAATTTTACTGAATCAGCCCTCCTAATGAATCTTGCTTCTCCTTCCACTGTATAACAACTCCAGGAAAATGTCACTTCCCTAATGATCCACCACTTGCAACCCATTAACCAGTCATCCTTGTGGTTAGGATCAGATCCAAAATACACCCCCTTGTTGCCTCTTCCACCTTTTGTAAAATTAATTGTCTTGAGGCATTGAGGAATTTGCTAGACTTGAGGATTTGGCCGATTGAATTTCAGCAAATCAGGATAATTGAAGCACCCACATACTACATCCCTCTTTCTGAGTGTGTGTCATCGTTCAAAAGGCGTCATCAATTCCTCCATCGACTTGAGGTCTGTATAGACTCCCACCTAACACCTGTAGTTTCCCTCCCCTTTAATTTTTCTAGATGCTCTCCACCTGGCTTCCAGATGATGTCCTGGATCCTTCACTGGTGTAATATCTTTGACATATATGCTATTCTTCCTCTTTTCCTGTTTGGCCTATTTCTCTAAAAGGTTATATCCTCATTTCTACTTCCAGGTATGAGACTCATCCCACAGGTTTCAGTGAATGCCTATTATTTCATATTGCCTTGTTGTACTAGGAGTTAAGTATCTTGTTATTTCCCATGCTTTGTGCATTAGTTAGAGACCGCAGACCATGGGTTCTCTTTACTGGCTGCCTATGCAAGTTTATTGCCTCCTGTTGGTCCTTGACTATTTATCTGTTTCCTCTGTAGTTTGACTTTTTTCCATCTTTTCCTTCCTAATATTGCTCACCCAGCACGTACTCGTTTAAAGCCCCCTGATCAAGTTCTTGAGATGTGGAAAACAGTCTCAACTGCGTGATCAACCCTTCCTGCATAATCCCCCTCATGGAACCGCGCCCAGAAAAGAAGCAATCGTTCTCGCAGCACATCTGTGAGCCAGTTGTTACATCCACTTTTCCTCCACGTTGGACACCTTCAAACGGACAAGAGACGAGTGACAGCTTGTCATCCTTCTTTCAGCTTCCACGAAGCCTCATAATCCCTTCTGATGTTCTGAGGCGTGTCTGCAGACAGGGTTCACACTGGACCAAGGAGGGTATTGTCATAGGCTTGACCAGTCTGTCAGACTCTCGTCACATCACGGATCTTTGGCCCCAGGGAGACAACAACACCTCTCAAGACATCTTGTCGGCCTAAAATCACCTCGGTACCCCAGCAAGGAGTTCCCCACAAAACCCGCTCCAAGGCTAGCAGCAACTGTCCCTCTGGTGGAACTCTCAGGCTCCCTCTCTGTCTGAAGTTCCATGTGCTGTTCCGTCCTCCTGATATGGAAAGGCTTCAAATCCATCTCTAGCTGCAGCTCCCAGAAAATCCCTTGTGGGCCTAGATCCTGTGTGACTACCTCCAGGTCGCCTCCTGCGTATGTGAAGTGATTCCTCCACCCCAGCACTTCGCTGTGTGGTCCCCATTCAAGACCATTCGTTCCGTTCTGTCCGGAAATCCTCTGCTCCCTGTGCTGAATGTGCCACTCTGGATCTAGCTGCGGACTTTTCCCCAAGAGTGCTACCAACTGGAACTTCACATCTGTAGGCAAGAAGCAACACCCACAAGTGTGCGGTGACTGCAGCAGTTCCGTCAGTGTCCATACTGATAAGTCTTAAGTAATCACTGAACAGACTGTGGGCTTCCCCTCAAAAATCCTCCAGTAAAACCAATGTTAAGCCCCTAGACTGGTTTTTTCCATCAATCGCTGCAGAGAGCTCAACCCAGTCCTGCGAGTTCTCTTTGATGAAAAAAAATCCACCCCCCGCACAAACAACACTCCCCCAAGAGTTTTTAAAAATTCAGACACCACACCCAAAATTATTGAAGAACAAGGAACAATGAAAGGGTCGGGGAGTGAATTGTCCCGGAGAGAAGAACTGGAAGTCTCAATAAGACATGGTTAAGAAGCTCTCATTTTGCATAGAGTTGTTTTTAAATGTTATAAAAGGAGGTATGATTTGGTATAAATCTCAATTGCTGTTAAAACCGCCAAAAGAGATCATTAATACATCAGAAGAAATCTGTAAGGTACAAGAAGATTATAATCACTTTATATAGCACCCTCCAGTTTGACCGCAAATCAAATTTTATGGAAATATCCAATTAGGTTGGTAAAGTAGAAAAGTTTTTTTAAATTCACTGAGAACTACCAAGATACATTTCGCCATCCAAACTATAAAATGACAAAAGACTAGGTATGTGCTTTAATGGCCAGCTTCTATAAAAAAATCAGCTTGGAATGCTTCATATTTAAATAGTTATATAACGGATACTTAAGGGAGATACGATCCGAATCGGGAAGCTTTTCTTGGCTTTAGCTATACCCAACTAAGGAAACTCAGAGTTAGAACTTCCTACAAACAATTACATATTAAACCAAGCTGTAAAAGTTTACACTATAATACTAATCAGTTGTCCTCTTAACTCGGGTTTGAGATCCGCAGGAGAGGGGGAGACAGTTCTAAGGTGTGTAAGGTAAACGCATTCAGGGGCACCCTTCAACCTATATTGATATGCACCCTTTCAGGGGCCAGAACAGATCCCTATGAAAACGGGGCAACTGTCATTTTTTATAATCATTTTATACCCCTGATCATTTGATTTATCCCAGAAAAACTGGGTGAACTTAAACAGTACATTTGCAAAGAGAATAACACTCTGTTCATGGCTTTCTAATGAATATATAAGAAACTCTACATGGGTTCCCTTGCATGTAATTTTTTTATCAAAGATGTTTTACGTCCGGTGTGACTGGATGGATGCCCCTTTCACCTCAGTATTTTAAGAGGAAATCTATGAGTAATATGCAGAGATTCAGATCTCCGGTTAAAAAATAAATAAAAATGAAAGAAAATCCTTTCTATTTGGATATTCAGGAAAGGTTTGCTCACCGCCTCTTCTCTGTCTCTTCTTAATACACCTAATTTTCAGGAAGGGATAAATTTAACTAATGTCATTTGAAAGAAAAGGGGTATTAGCTTAGACTGTTTTAAATGGTAGGCCAATATCAAGACCACAGCAAAAAATGGGAATAGAATACCAGCTGGATGAACAAATTTCATCCTCATGTTGAACTCTGGGTTATTAAGGAACAGGCCACCCTGTCAACCTTTGAGACATTGTTTCAACAGAATAAGGGAGGGCCCTGAGATTTTAGAATCATTAATGCTGGCTGGAGCACGGTGCCCAAAATAATGGGATAGTATTGGGAGTTATTCCATATAAGTACTGTCGCACTGTAAAAGAATACTATTAAAGATAATGTACCAGTAATTAGTTTTCAGGTCTGTTTTAATCAGTGGATCTGTTAAAGACCTTTTTGAACTATTGAGTGAAGATTTATTTTTCTTGGCTCAACAACTATAAATTTGAATAGTAAGATTTTTTTTGGTTTTTATTTATAACCCGATTCCAAGATCATAGGTGAACGCAAGTAAGCTAATAGCAATAAGCTAGTGCCCCCACAGTCTGGGTACTCATTTAGCGACCTCGGAAGGATCAAGCCTGATTGCCTTTGCTGGTCTGACCTCGCAACTGTGGTCTTGAGTGAAGGCTGCAGTACAGGCATTTAACCTGGCACAGTTTAGTTGATACTGTTTTTAAATAAGTACACTGTGTCTTGGCCACATCTTACCAAATCATATTTGGGTTTGTCAAAGCTGTAAGCACACTGTGTAAATTGGGCTGCATGCCAACATAAGCATTAAGAACTGTGGGAAAACAACTTGGGAATGCAGGTTTTCTGCAAGATTTTTCAATCATATTCTTTGATACTTTAAGATCCATTTAAATATGTATAGGCTGCAATATCCTGGAGCAAAACAGAGAAGGCTCTGTGGAACAAGGTAAATTAATGGCTGTTTTGGAATAACTATTTAATTATTTGGTGGTTGCATTCCTTAGCTCATGTTTAGCTTCTTCTTCTTCTGTGAGTGAGTGCTAATAATATCTTTTCAATATGTATCACTTATTAAACACAGCCACTTAACTTAAAAAAATTCTGTTTGTTTTGTGAAAGTTCCTTTTTTTTCTAAAATACAAACGCATCAAATAATCAGTCTACATTAAAACCATTAAAAAGGGAGTGGCCATTATGATTAACAGTTTTAATAAAGACATGTTTTGAAAATCCTATGTCCAATGGAAATCTTAAGAGAAGGGTGGGATGCGCCCTGGATGAGTTGCAAATCCTACACAACCACTAAACAACACAGGTGGTATTTTCTTATTGGGATTGAGTAGAATGCGTAGTGAACTTTGGGGGTTGAAGTATGAATCTGATTCACTTGCTTATTTATTACAGTAAAGTCTTTAGAATCAAGAGGCGAGCAAAAGAGTTCTAACTACTACTAAATCCAAGTCTTCTCCATTTCGTGGAGGTTGCATGAGTGTCTAAATACAAATTTGATATTATTATGGCAATATAAATTATAAGTATTTTTCGTATGTTTCCATTTAGAGTACTCTTGCTTCTGTAAATTGCTCATTGTTGATGTTTTTAAAAGCATCCAAAAATCGGGATTGCTTCCTGTTAAATAAAATATCCCCATATTTTTCACATTACAGTTCCAAAGGGAGGACAATATCTGTTAAAAGAAAAGATGGGGAAATCTTGCACACCTGATTTTTTTTTAAAATGAGCTTTCTGGGATTTCTGTGGCTTCTTCAGATGGGTTGATGGGAGAAGACTCATAAATTTAAATCATAAACAACAATGAAAAAAAGGGGAGGCAGATAGGCTGCTTCACCGGTTCCCTTAGCAGTAGAAAGGCATATATGGCCTGGTACAGACCACCCCAAGGGTGGCCGCAGTCATTCTTGTTTGCGCTAGATGGGGCCAGGCAGCCTCACGGCAGCCCCTGGGCCCCAATCTGGCATTTTCCAGGCCAAAGGAATGGCAAATGGGCTCTCTTGGCTGGAAAAGGGGTGACCGGGTCCTTGGGTCCAAGCATCCCGGCAGGGCTGGTGCTAAGCCACTGCATTGGCGTTTCTTTCTGCGCCTGCCAGATGCCATAGGGGGCTGGGACGGCACGAGACGTCCCTGTGTCGCGCCATACAGGGTGGCGCCCATGTGGATGGGATGCGCCAGAGCTGCCGCCAGCACTTCTAGATTGGACTGGCAGTTGGTGTGCAGTCCCTAACTGTAAAATACGCCCACGCTGCTTTTGGGCCATCTGTCCGCCCTAAGTTTGGGAACAAAAATGGAAATTATAAGAAAGGTGGGCTGGTGAAAGGGGAAGAAAAAAAACCCATAGCGAGCAGAATTTGAACCCTGCGCAGACATAGATCACTGCTCAAACCATACTACACCATCTGGTCTAACCTTCAAATAGTCAGAAAAGGAAAAATTCCAAATAGATACATGATGAATGCAAAACTATGTAGACAGAAGCCATATAAATTTACTGAACTCCATGAGCAGGGTGGGGTGTAATGTGGCTGCAGAAATTGTTAATTTTCGTTCAATATTTGATTGGTTCCTCCTTGAGAGCAAAGCCCTGTGGTGGCTATTACTCTCAGGGAGATCCCTTAAAAAAAGACTAATCTTCCGCTGCCACCACGCAGTGAATTATAAAATAACTATATTTCCCAAGCACAATAAACGATAGGGCCCAATCAACACACGGAGACTTGCTTGAGAGAGAGATATAGTTTCCTTTCTCGCTAACCAACAGCAATCAATACCGAGATAAGGCACGGTGGACAGGAGCCCAAGAGGATAGCAGATGCTTTTAAAAGAAGAAGTTTATTTAAAGAAATGCATAGAATAGAAGAAAGATAGCATTACGGTTGCAAGAAGCCACCTTGGCTATGCAGGTCTAGAAAAGCATAGTGCAAAGAGTTCGTTTCAGCAAGCTATTAGGATAAAACATAACAAAACCTGACGTGCCGGACTAACACTGTTCCTAAGCTACTCACACAATGATGGGATTGCAGTCCTTGTGAGTTCTTGGAATCAGGGAGTTGGCCTCCGTGCCACTCTACCTGCATGTCAGAGCCATCCGCCGGCTCTCAGAGGACAGACCTCGGTTCTCCAAACCAGCCAAGATGGAGAACAAAGGACAAACATGTCCTACAATGGGTAATTTAAACCCCTCTCTTGGAACTTTTGAAACTGGCGCCTGGCACGTTGATGCAAGGGAGCCTTACGTGAAAAGCCAGCTATGATGTAGCTCTCATTAGCATGTGATGGTCATCTATCAGTAGCAGGTACACCTCCTCCAGAGTAACCCGTTTGTAGTTCAGGAGAGTCTTCAGGTGGTGGGAACCCAGCCACCACAATAATATGTTTTGAGTTTAAGCCACACATGTAGTTTTGGTAATTTAGTCTGCATGATTCCAGGACTTACCTGAATACCGTGCCAATTTGGGTGCAATTTCAAGAACAAAGTTGATAAATTGGAAATCCATTCAGAGCAGGCAGCAAGGATAGTCAGCAGTCTGGGAAAGAGTCCAGTGAGGAAGATGGAAGTTAATGAATAGGTTTTGACTAGAAAAAAACAAAGATTGGGGTAGGGACTTTTGTATTATTATTTTATTTTTTACAGTATTTTACCAACGCTCTCAGCCAAAAGTCTATCGCGGATTACAACATTATTTTAAATTAGATATTCCCTGCCGCAGGCTACAATCTAAAACAACCAAAAGGAGAAGGGAGGGAAGGGGGAAAGCCAGCAAACCACCTCTCCACTTGCCATGGCAGATGGAGGGAGGGCCTTTCTTCTTTTTCAGGCAAACCTGAGTTGGCCTGCCCATCTCTCCCTCTAGAGGTGGTTATAGAGGGATGGTTTCTCTTTTCAGGCTAGACCCGATGGAGTGACATGATAACACTTTCTAAATACCTGAATGTTTTTCATAACGTGTTTTTCTGCTACCCCAAAAGGAGAGTAATCTCCATGGATTTAAACTTCAAGAGCTAGATTTTGATGGAACTTTGTTCTTGTTGTTTGTTGCTTGCCTTTAAGTCATTTCCCCACTTAAGTGACCCTAAGGCTTATTATAATAGGGTTTTTTGGACAGGTTTTGTTTCTTCAGAGGGGGGTTGCCATTGCCAGCCGCTGAAGCTGAGAAAGTGTGACTTGCCCAATTCTTACTGTAGTTCATGGCCAAGCAGGATGCGAAACCCTGGTCCTCCGAGTCATAGCCCAGTGCTCAAACGTACTACACCCATGCTGAGGAGTTGTTCTTGTTTTGTCTCGATTCCATATATTGTTTGTTTTTATTGGTGAAAAACCTATAGTGGTGGCGGAGTCGGGTTTTGGAACACAGTGTGGTTAAGTGGGAGGGAGGAATTTGGGTTCAGATTCAGGATTTAGTTTGGGAGCTGTGGGGAAAATCTCTTTCTTTCGCCTCCCTTCAAGAAGTCCACCAGAAAAAGAGAAGTATGGTATACAAGGTTTATCTGTAGTAAGAGTTCCTTTTAAAATCAAGATGCATTTATAGGCCTTTTTCATTCCTCTTCTTATCCGTTGTAGCCACAGACAATACCTATTATATGATTTCAGCAGCTGTAAATTTATATTATTTGATAGAAAGTAGAACGTCCTCTGAAAATACTACTGCCACTTCCACGATGGCACCCCAAGCTACCAGAAACCAGACAACCGCTGTTTTCCATCCTTAGAAGTAAGTGACATGTTAGTGGTTGAATTTTTTAAATTGCCCAATGCAACAATCTTGTAGGTGTTTACAGTAAATTTTAATCAAGAGAAAAAAACACAGTTAAAGAAGAAAGTATAAAGTCCCCATTTTCAATCCCTCAATGTTGACTTCATCCTGACTCCTAGCTGTTCCACCCTTCCTTATTTCCATCCAGACATAGTCCATCAATTCAGCCAAGCCTTTCTTGTACTCCCCCAAAATGCAATCCTAAAGAAGTATTAAGTCCGAGCTTAGCATATGGTTTCTTTTTGCTTTATACAGGAGAAACTTTTTAATTCTTGCTTTGCTAGTAAGTCCTTTTTGCAGAGCATTTTGAAGCATTTTAAATAGAATTGCATTGGGTTACAGAACAGTTGCTAATTCAGAATAACTTTCCAAGTTTCTATAGTTTTTAAAAAATCTTGAATTTAAAAACGGGCCACATTTGACTTTAATACACTGACTATTTAAAGCTGTTTTTTAAACCTGTGCTGGGCACATCTTGATATCTGAGTTTCAAACATGTGTTTGTAGGCTTGCTACTCTTTCTATCTCAGACTACCACAGACTGAAAGGAGGTGGTATCCTTTCAATATAACAAAGAGAGGAGCCCAATTGTTCAGCTAGTCCATGATATAAGAGGAAATCAAGTCAGTCACAGTGACCCTTACTGCCAAGTGATGAACAAGAAGAAGAAATACGATGGTTTGATCGGAACACAAATGTTATGCTATGATCTGGTGACAGTCCTGTTTGTATTTCTAGCTTTTCAAATATGTGTTTCAAGTGGTGGTTCAACAAGAGCGATGCTTCATCGCCACCACAGCAAAAGTGACAGCACTTGGAAAAAATATGATTCTGCTGCTACGTGGCAAATCCCAGCTAGTCCCAACCAAAATCAGTGGAATGTTTTGGTACATGAACATCCTCAGAGAAACGAATGCCTTAATTGCAGAACCTGCAGAAACTGTTATAGGTGTCTCAAGCAGTCTGCTGAATGAGGCCAGTATTAATCAGACTGAGGATACTTTGAACTGGAGCCTAGTCACCCACAAACGGTATCTCGTCCCATTCTCTTGGATGTTACAACAAGAGTCAAGTCCACTTTCTACAATAGAGTGTGTCCGCAGAGCCTGGAAACATGGAAAGTGCATTGGAAAGGTATCAGAGATAACCTTCACAAGAGGAAATCCATGGAGAAGAAGATGGAGTTGTAGGGTCTGTGAAAGAAAAACAATCTAAACCAGGATTGTAACTGAATTCCATGAAAGTGAGCACAGAAGAAAAAACCATCGGCTGAATTATTTCAAATTAATAATAAGACTGTTTCCACAGCCTAATGTTAAAAGGTGCCACAGAAAACTGTGAAAGGAGAAACAAAAATTAGCTCTTTAGATGTGGAAAAGCAAGTGGCATCTCAGGTAGAGTCATCTTCTTTGGAAAATAAAGATGATGAGCAACAGTTGAGGAAACAGTTTCTTTCTATTCCTGTGTCTGGTGGTTTGCCACGACTGCTACAGACTTTTGAGCTGAGCTGCAGAATTCCACAGATTGGCTTATGGAAATGGAAATCTTGTTTCATGGATCAAACCAAAAAGAGTCTGTGTTTATAGGAGATTGAACAATCGTATTAAAGCCCTGGAAGTAAATAATGGTCTATCAGCAGCCGGTACTGAGAAGAACGCGGCAAGGTATGGAGGTCCTTATATTCAAGATTCCATTTAAAAAGTTATGAGAAAATCATCTTTGAAACTAAACAAGCAAATATTTTTGCCGATATACAACTAATAGATTTGAAAGGTCTTATGGAAATAATGGAACAAGAAGTACAGGTATAGAGGTAGAAATCTTTGGGAGAGCAAGGAAATAGAAGGACCATAAACGAAAGCATATAAAGCTTATACAGGTTAGTATCCCTTATCCAAAATGCGTAGGACTAGAATGGTTTGGAATTTGAATTTGCTGTATTTTTGGATACAAGTAAAAAATTACTTTATTTGTAATTCCAGAGTCCCACAAGTGTCCTGTCTCCCCCCTCCACAAACATGAAGGCGCTGTTTTCGGCTTCCCCTTGGGCACATGAAGTGAATTTCCGAGAAAGAGATGTAAGCGCAGCTCATAGCTACCATCATGCCCATGTAGGGTGGGCAGAGCATACAGGATTATCATGATGCTGGAGAGGGGGAGGTGGCAGTAGTGGTTTGTACTAGCCACAGCCACTGCCTCCTCTTCCTTAACCCTGCTGGTCGTGAATGCTGTTTATTAGCTTACTTTCTGCTTCAGCTGCAGTAAAGTGGTACAGCCAGGGCAAGAGATCTGAAGCTGTGAGTCAGTCCCGCCAACTCAAGCATCCCTTCTTCCTCTCGGCATTCCCTCCTGCACCATATGCACTGGCTCCTAGTGCTGTGGAAACAAGAAGAAGGGCTGCTTGCCATTGCTAAGGAATAAACCTTGCAGCGTTCAATTCCCTTCGCTTTTACTGATTCTTCTGCGACATGAAGCAGCAAAGTACCATGCCAACAGACACGAAGTGGTGGCAGCAACTGTGGATACAATAGTGCAAATTGCGGCAACTCCCCCTCCCAGTACCATGGCTGGTCCGGTGGCACTTCCCCAGCCCCAGACATTAGTGGGCAATGAACAACTGCTTGTGGAGATGGGGGGCCTCTTCTCCAGACACGCTCAGTTTGTCCGCAGTAAGTTGAGGTGCCATTTGTTGCAGATGGGCAGGAGTTGCAGAGGCTCCCCAGAGCTTGCACCGCAGCCTGCAGAGCGGGGTGGCTGGGTGGCACTCAGAGAGGGAAGAGCAGAGAAAAAGCATCCCCACCATCACTGCCAGAATTGCTGCTATTACTGGTTTCCATCTGCCTGAAGTTGGAAAAGCAGTGACTGGGAGCCAAGGGTGAAGGGGATAGAGGCTGAGGAAGGCTAATTTTTGTTATGGGTCGCTACTCTAGGCCAAAGCCTAGAGTATGGTTTTATCAGCAGCTGCTACAGCTGCATCCTGCTGGTGGACCTCCGTGTCACGTGGCAGTTGGCAGGGAGGACGCAGCACAGGAGTCACCAGTTGGTGAACTTTGCCTGCAAACTCAAGCTGCGCCTTTTCCCCACCTTCCCACCTGAAGAATGTGTGGGGGTTGCGTCGGCCTCTGCTTTTGTCCCGGTCACGTCAGTGCTAAAAAGGTAACAATTTTGGAACATTTTGTATAAGGGAGACACATAACCGGTATCAAACAAAATGTGTCCCATAATAGTAGAGTCCGCAATATGCACACTGAGTATAAGCCCAGTGCCAAATGTTCTTTGGAGATGTTTTATTTATTGATTGAGTTAATAGGCCAACTTTTCCCCCCAAATTTACCAAAGTCAACCTAAGTGTGAAAGTGGGAAAGCGCAGCCCATATTACAGTAGGCAAGATTGAATGTTACTTTTCAGAGTACAAAGGAAATGTTCAGCAGCACCATAGTCCAGAAAATTAATCGGATAATTTTGTTTTGGGAAAGCATCCTACCCTATTTCCTTTAAGTAAGGGCATGTAAAAAGACCAGATTAGGCCTTTCTTAACCTTCCTGGTACATAGCGTGATAGGAGAAAAACAGAAGTGGTTATAGATGAAAAGTGGGTGTACTCTTAAGAGTGTGTCGAAAGTATTTGTAGGTATCCGAAACGAATGGAGGAAATGCAGAAAGCTTTTTAATAATAACTATAATAAAACTCAGAATACTTCAAGCGTAGCGAAAACAGGTAAGTTTACTGAGAGAGCAACTTGTATCCACAGATATGTTGTGGTCCGACAGCAGTCCTCAGCCACATAGATAGGAATTTAGGGGAGTAGAAGTTTCAAGAAACACCATTAGAGAGCCACAATTAGATGCCTTGGATTATGTATGCATCATTTTGTCATTATTTCTATGCTGTTATCTGTGTGTGGTAAATGGAATATTTATCTTTTGTTTATGTAATTTTGCTTCTAGGGAGTTTTCTTCTTCTTCTGCGGTAACTGAAGTAGTTCAACTTTTTTCTACTCAACAAATTTTTTATCATCAGAATTATTAGATGCATTTAGCTTTATCCATCTATTAACCTGATTTTAAGAAGAACACAAATGTGTAACTATTTATTCTTCCTTCGGGTCTCGACTCACACAAATTGGTCATCTGAACTGGTGCAGCTAAATGTCAGAAACGTCGTAGAGCTGAGCAGTTCTTTAGGGTGGGAGTCCCCCAACCCTCTCCTGTGGTTCTCCATGAGAATGAAGGTACAGTCCACACAAATTTTGACAAGGCTTTGACAAGTTTACCGATACAGTCCTGAAACAATGTGGGCTAGACAGAGTAACTGTTACATGGATTTGGTAAGTTGGTTTGACCGGCCAACACTAAAGGGTGCTCAACAATGGATACTTATTCGATTCATCGCTGGGGAGAAGTGACCATGAGGTGCCACAGGGTCTGTTTTGGGTCAGTGCTATTCACATCTTTATCAATGACTTGGATGACGATTAGGGGCAACTTATAATTTTGGCAGATGACACAAAGTAGGAAGAGGTTTAACGTCCTAACACTCCAGAGCTAACACCTCGAGGACAGGATTCAAAATTCCAAATGACCGGAATAAATTGGATACTGGGCCAAAGCGAACAAATGATATTTCAACACAGAAAAATGTAAGGTACTTGCACTTAGGCGATAAAAACTAAATTGCACAGATATAGGATGGGGATACTGGCTTAAGGAGACTACATGTGAAAGGGATCTAGGAGTCCCCGAGTAGACTACAATAAACAAGAGGTCAAGAGTGGTGATAAGCAGCCTAAAAAAGCCAAGGCAATTAGCTTGCATCATAAAAGTATAGTGTCCTAGGTCAAGAGAAGAAATGGTGGTGGCTGTATTTTGCTTTGGTCAGGGCCCCACCTGGAATTTGTGTCCAGTTCTCAGCAACCACAATCAAAAAGGATGTTTGAAGAAACCGGACAAGGTCAAGGAGGGGGCGACTAAAATGGGTGAAGGGTTCTGGAAACTAATGGCCCTGTGAGGAACGACTTTAGAGAGCTGGGGAATGTGTAGCCCTGGAGAAGATACGCTGGAGAGGGTGTGAAGTCAAAGGCCGTGCATGGCCAGCATCGATGGTTTGTTTTGTGGGTTTTTTCGGCTGGTGGCCATGTTTCTGAAGTTTTCCTGATGTTCCCGCACTGTGCTGGCATCTTCAGAGAATGCTGTTTGCCTGGAAAAAAGTTGGGTGTATGTATACTGTGTGAGCCGGGGAAATGCAGGAGTGATTTGCGATGTGTATTGTGGGTGGGTCTTGTGCTGATGGCCATTCCTCAGTTACTGTTTTATGTCCCACAGTAGCAAACAGTATCTGGAACTCCCTTTGGAGTCTTGAGACTGTCTGAGAGAGGCTTTGTCCTTTAGCACATGCCTGTTTGTGTTTCGTCTCTTTAGGAGCTTTCCAGGATTGTAACATGTTTTTTCCTTGCTTAGTTAGCTTGGATGTTCTTTCTTCTGCCCGTTTGGGAATTTTAGGGCCCCATGGGACTCGTCAAGAAGTGCCTTCACTGCAAACAGAAATTTTCTGTTAACTGGCTTGGCCATTCCAATTAACTTCTTTGGGTAAGAGTGATGCTTGTGCAAGAACCTGCAGAACCTTCAAAACATCCATGCAAGAAGGATTGTACCTCCAATATGTAAGGCATGTGATGGGAGGCTTGTTTAACGCGCTGAACTCGCCTTCCAAAAACAACTTTTTTTATACAGCTCCCAAGGGGCATGCGAAAAAAAAACCCAGTCGGCCCATTCTCTCTGGTTTGTTGTTGTTAGCTGCCCTCAAATGAACTCACCCCATGTGACGCTGTGTAGGAAACATCACCAATATCCTTTATCCCCACTGCTCTGATTAGGTGTTGTAGATTCGGCCATGAGCCCCCTAATTTGGTCGAGCCAGCCTTGGTTACAGTCTTCTAAGGTTGAATTTAATGTAGATCTTCTTAGTCGTTATTTTTGTTTTCTTTATGTCAGCAATAAGCCTGCCTTTGCACGTTCTCCTTGACTGTCCTTAGTAGTGTTGCAAGTCCAGATGTTTTTTCCCCGCGAGAAAGAAGAAAATCTTCTAGAACATGGCCACACAGCTCGAAAAACCCACAAAAAACTATACCTAAGGACTATTTGAGAGACAGCAACTTACTTACCATAATCTTCATCAAAGAGTTCCTGTCGTTCAGACTGGTATTGCGAGTCTGCTATTTCCTCATATTCTTCAACCATGCTAGTTCCAAACACCCTGTGAACCAAATTTTAACTAAACTGAGTGAAGATACAACAAAACACAGTCAATTTTCTTATCTACTCAGAAAGCCTGTCAAGCTGGCATTTTTCACAAAATTAAGAAATGCACTTCTCCATTTTTCACTAATTCAAAATGCCCACATGCTTGACTTGTTCACAGTCTTCTACATCACACTTTTTAAGTAATAATTTCCTCTATAAAATCTCTTAAGTTCTCTAGTTATCTGCTAAACTAGAAAAAAAAGCCTTGTCCTGTACAAAAGGTTAAATTCTTTGTATATGGTGAAGAAGACTGTCCAAGATTGGCTTATCTCCTGTCACCATCCAGGAAAGGCAAGGGTCACATGTCATTACAAGAGCAAGTTGGCTCCAACCAGATAAGCCACCCATTTGGCAGCACTCATAAACACTCACAGGGCCTTGATCTCTGTCTGTTTAGACAGGATATTAAAGGTTCCAATGTCTGTCAAATCCATCATCCTCAAATCCAGAGCAGACATAATGATGCTGGCCCATCCTATCCTGTATACCTATAGCTTCCTGGGCAAAATTTCACTCCAAATTTCCTTTCAACATCTGACAGGAAACACCATCACCTTCAGGTTCCCCTCCCTTCAGAGATGAAGACCCCTTTCCACTGATGTACTATATCTCACCATCTCCGCAAGGGTATCCCATCTCTCTACAGAATATTGTCATAAACACCAATTTCTTGGGATGGTGGGGATGTAACGTCAGGATTTCAGCTAGGGCATATAATTAGTATTCATTCATTTCTAACCTCTTCTACTCTACAATTGCATTCCTAGCTGAACAGAAAGCATTCACTAGTTCAGGCACATTTAGACAGATGAGGAGGGTCCCAATCCCTGATGTATAATGCAACCCTTCTTTTAAGATGTTCTGACAGAAACTCCCAGTCTGAACACCCTACCACACACAAGAAGACCTTAACGTTTGGCAGATTTTTTCAGCTATCAGACCCTGGACCCCAAGAAATGGAGCCTAGATCAGCCTATTTCACACAGATATGTCATCTATTTGGTCATCAACTTTTTGGTATTTCAAAAAACAAAAAGTCACTCCAATTTTTCTCTCCTCACACATCTGGAAGCAGCACTGCATGAAATGATCTTGGTAGCACCTCACTGGTCACCAGGCCGTAATTGTCAAAGATCCTACTACACTTCATCTTGGAGGGTTACTGGTTTCTCCCTTCCCTTCCACATCTTCCCTCTCAAGAGTTCCATTCTTTACCCAGATTCTGTCTGGTTCCTCCTAGACTCCTGGAGACTTGGCAGAGTTCATACTGAACCATATCCCGTACTCATGAATTTTTGCACACACCATGCTGGCCTCTCAATGCTCATCCATATATGGGTTGAGTCTCCCATATACAAAATACTTGGCACCAGAAGCAGATTTTGGATTTCTTTCAGATTTTGGAATATTTGCATATAAATAATGAATTATCTTAGAAATGGTACCCACATCTAAATGTGCAAATCATTTGTTTCATGTACACCTTATAAACACAGACTTTCATTAACTTTATACATAATTTAAATAATTTTATGCATGAAACAAAATCTGTGTACACAGAACCATCGGGCACAAAAATTGTCACTATCTTAGCCACTCATCCGGACAATTTTGGATTTTGGAGTATTTTGGAATTCTAGATCAGGGATACTCAACCTAAAATCACATTTGGAAGAGACCCCCCCCCCGGGCCAACCAGTCCAACCTCCTGCCATGCAAAACACTCTTGACAGATGGCCATCCAGTTTAAAAGGAAGGCTCTACCACTTTCCAAGGCAGCGTCTTCCACTGTTGAACAACTCTTACTATCAGGAAGTTCTTCCTAATGTTTAGGTGGACTCACTTTTCCTGTAGCTCAAATCCATTTCTCTGGAGCCGCAGAAAATAAGCTTGCTCCATTCTCAATAAGTTCTTGTTAACTGCCCTTGCATCAGCCCGACTCATGGCAACCCATGATGAGCCATCTCCAAGACCTCCTGTCCTCTACTGTTCTGCTTGTTGTTGTTGTTGTTAACTGCCCTCGAGTCGATGTCGACTCATGGCGACCCTATGAATGATACATCTCCAAGACCCTCTGTCTTCCACTGCTCTGCTTAAATCCTGCAATCCCATATCCATAACCTCCTTAATAGAAAGCATGTGGCCTTCTCTCTTCTTACTTCCCTCCACCTTTCCCAGCATTATTGTCTTTTCCAATGAGTCCTTCCTTCTCATGATGTGTCTGAAGTACAACAGCCTCAGTTTGGTCATCTTGACTTCAAGGGAGGTTTCCGGCTTGATCTGCTCTAGGACCTGTTTGTTTGTCCTTTTCACTGTCCATAGGATCCTCAGCACTCTTCTCCAGCACCACATCTCAAATGAATTGGTTTTCTTCCTATCATCTTAACTGTCCAGCTCTCACATCCATACATGGTAATAGGGAATACGATGGCTTGTATGATTCTAACTTTTGTGCTCAGTTGTGATCATGGTGTCTCCCCTGCCAGGTAAGTTGTGCTCAGTTGTATATCTTTGCATTTTAGAATCTTTTCTAGTTCTTTCATAGCCACCCTCCCCATTCTTAATTTTCTTCTGATTTCTTGACTGCAGTCCCCATTTCTATCAAGGTTTGATCCCAGGTATGGGAATTCTTTTACTATTTCTTCATTGTCGAGGTTGAACTTGTGAAGGTCCTTGCTAGTCAATATTTTTGTTTTCTTCATATTCAACATTGCACTTTCTTCTTTGATCTTCCTTAGTAGCTTTCCAAGTCTGTGAGGTTTTCTGCTAGTACTTTGGTGTCATACGCATATCTTAGATAGTTGATATGCCTTTTTCCTATTTTCACCCCTCCTTCTGTGGCCAAGCCTGCTTTTCTTATAATATGTTCTGCATAGAAGTTGAACAGATAGGATGAAAGAATACCTTATCTGACCCCTTTGCCAATTGGGAACCATTGTTTCTCCATGTTCTGTTCTGACAGTAATCTCTTCATCTGAGTACAGATTCCTCATCAGGATTATCAGATGTGTTGGCATTCCCATGTCTTTAAGGGCATTCCATTGCCTTTTAAGATCTATGCAAAGGCTTTGCTATAGTCTATAAAGCACATTCTGATTTTCTTTTGGAATTCCCTGGAGCACTCCATTAGCCATTGCATGTTTGCATGTGGTCCCTAGTGTCTCTTTCTTTCCTGAACCCCACTTGGACCTCTGGGATTTCTCTCTCCATGTATGGTTGGAGTCTATGTTGCAGAATTTTAAGCATGATTATGCTTGCATGGGAGATCAGTGCTGTGGTTCTATAATTACAGCAGTCTCTTGTATTTCCTTTTTTGTAAATGGAGATGTATATTGATCATTTCCAATCTGTTGGCCATCATTTTGTTTTCCATATCTGTTGACATATGTTGCTTAGCACTAGAGCTGACTCTGTCAATGTGGATTTCAGCAGTTCAACTGGAATATTATCTGTTCCTGATTTGTTTTTTGCTATTTCTTATTGCAGTTTTCACCTCACTTTTTAGAATCTGGGGTTCACCTTCATATGGCTATTTGTTCCATGTGTCCTTCATTTTGTCATCTCTTCTGCTTTACTTACATATTCCTTGCTTAAATATTTTTTTCTAGCATGGCTACAAGCAGAACTGGAGGAGGAACCAGGGTATATGTACTTTCACTTTTTCTTCCTGTGATGGGATCCTTGCCTCTCCTGGGCAATGAAAGGAGATAACCCAATCTTGGATGTTTCTATCTTGTACATACAAGCATCGGCCCTCATGATAAATATCCAACATATAACTTCAGAAGCTCCACATCTGGCAGACAGGGTGTGGTTAGCAACAAAAGACCATGTTGAAGAGCACAACAGATTAACAACCTCTCTTCAGTTTCATTGAGAATTACCTTATAAGGCTTAAAGGACAAAAATGTTCTGATCCAAAATGCGATACCAACTCCACCTAAGTAAAAAACAAACAAAACACACACACATTAAGAATGAAAGCCCTAAGGTGTATGAATGGACAGTTCTTGTAAAAAAGAACAAACAAATTGATATTAGCCATATGATAACAGTAATAATCTTGCCAGGTTCTACTCTTGCATGCATTCATGTGGTGAGTCAAAGTGTGCATCCACGCCCTAGAGATTCAACATTATGAAGATGTTGCTAACCTTTAAGTACTTGATGAACATCTGAAGCAGAGAAAAGAGGAAAAAAGAAAGAAATGTCAGTAGAATGTATGCATGCCACAGGCAACAATTAGCTACTTACACAAGCAAAAACCAGGATTTTTACCTATTCCCCTTCCTGCCCTCTCTAGCGCCTCTGAAACAAAGCTACAAGGATTAATTTGCAGGAAAGGTAAGATTAATATATTAAGGAGTAAACATGCCAACTAAATTACTCTAGTTTCTTAGTGTTATACGGCTAGAGTATCTGCCACGCTTTTAATTACAGAGCAGTAAGAAAAAAATGTCTCTGGGGGAAAAACACAAGAGTCATTTAAGAGTTAAATTGTTGAGCAGCTTGTACTTCACTTGCCTATCATTTTTTAATTTTATCTACCTTCCACAGTACAGAAGAAAAATAATATTTTGGGTGAAAATTGGGGGGAAAATAACAAAATCTAGGTTATTTGTATCTTAATTTAAAAGGACATTAACTTTTTTTTTAGAAAATCAAAATGCAGCCAAAATTGCATATATAACACATGTATATAACACATAATGAAGTCAACTCAATTTTATGTGAGAAATACTTGTCAAAAACATTTTTTTCATTTTGCTTTATCTTCCTTGTATTTATAAACATGATTATCTTTTTTTGAGTATATTATCTTTACATTCTGAATTGTAACCTATAATTTAGTAGACTGTTTGCTACACTGTCAACACATCTTATGTCACATTTTTCATTTCTTCCTAAGTCCCTACCACTTATATTTTCACTTCTCACTCTCCAAACATGGCTTTCTGGAAGTGGTCATAACTCACTAATAATTTTGATCTCTTGATTTCTTGCTGCATGAACAAGATCACTAATAACTGTGAACTTGCAGTTCTTGTGTATGTTAGAGACACCCATACTATCAAATCATCACTTCCCAAGCATTTTAATTTTTCCTGGCTCTGGATGTTTAACTGTCAGATTGGTGGGATTGAGTTAGGATCTGGATCTGGTATAAAGGGAAGTATTGATAGTGGTCTAAGGTCCATGAAAAGATTAAAGTAAGTACAGGTTGTAACTCTGAAATACGTATAGTGCTATCATTATTGTTAGGTTGAAAAACCTTTACTCAATATTACTCAAGTTTACTTAATAAACTTGATATTGCTCTTATTACTCTCCTATGTATGGGCTGAAACAGACAGCCCTGAACGGGCAGCTTTAAGCCGTCTCTCAGAAAGCCAGATCAGGGCTGAGGCAAGAAGCTAGCTTTTCCAGTGCTGCCACAGCTTTCCAGCGTTCCTGCACCATGCAGCGTGTAAACACAGCACCGCATGGGCATGCTGGTGGCATGATGCCATCTTTGGGGTGGTGTAAGAGTGTGCGGTGTGTAAACGCCATGCTCTGTCATGGCCCCGAAACTGGCGCTAAGGGTAGTTCTGTTTCAGCCCTATACTTCATATAGAGAGGAGAAATTGAGAGGTTGATACTCGCCATGAATGGTCATTCTGGGGAGACTGAAGGAACAATCTACTATATGTGAGTTACTTGTGCCAAACTGAATGAAACAGGAACTCTCAGAATTCTAATCTGTTGCTACCACTGCCTCCAAGCTCCAATAGCTTTGCATAAAAAGATATTTTATTTTCTAAGGGCATATATATTCAATAGCATATATTCCAAAAAATCGAAGTTTTTTATCCTTGTAATTGTTCGACTCCTAAGTATCTTACATTTGTATGTCTCTTGAAGAAAAATTAACTCATAATTCCATTTCTGTAAGCACAGCGGACTCTTGGTACCTGCTATAGTGGTGGATACCAAAATCCATGGATATGCAAATCTCATTATATACAATGGCATAATAAAATGTCATCGCTTACATAATGGCAAAACCAAGATTTGCTTTTTGGAATTTATCCTTTTAAAAAATATTTTTAAGCTGTAGATGGCTGAATCCATGGATACAGAGGGCCGACTGTAGTGGAAAATCACTTCTCTTTTGGGGAGTATTAAAACCTCCTACATTACATGAGACATATTTGATATCCCTCATCAGGCTTGAGCAATTTCTAAGTCCATATTTCTAAATCCATATCCAAATACTCTCCAACCAGTAGGGTGGCTTTTTCTTCTCGTTGTCTAATGCTTCATCCTGATTACTTTCCTCATGGGTACTGTGAGGTAAAGTGGAATTATGGGGAAATGAAAAATATGCTTCTTCCATGTGTACAGATAGAAAGAATCATAGAACTGTAGAGATGGAAGAGACCACAAGGGCCATCCAGTCCAACCCCCTGCCATACAGGAACTCTCAATCAAAGCATCCCTAAAAGATGGTCATCCAGCCTCTGTTTAAAGACTTCCAAGAAAGGAGACTCCACTACACTCCAAGGGAGTGTGTTCCACTGTCGAACAGCCCTTACTGTCAGGAAGTTCCTCCTAATGTTGAGGTGGTATCTCTTTTCCTGTAGCTTGCATCCAATGGTCCGGGTCTTGTTCTCTGGAGCAGCAGAAAACAAGCTTGCTCCCTCCTCAATATGACATCCCTTCAAATATTTAAACAGGGCTATCATATCACCTATTAACCTTTTCTTCTCCAGGCGAAACATCCCCAGCTCCTAATTCGTTCCTCATAGGGCATGGTTTCCAGTCGCCCCCTAAGAGGGCCTAAATGTAATTTGTCTAAGTTTGTAATGTTTCCTTTCTGAATATACTGAAGTAATTGACGTCTAAGACAGGCCTATATAACCCCACCACTGTACTTGGACATTGGGAAGAACTGAAAATGAACACCTTTGAATCTCTTGCTTAAAAGCACCTACTCCACTGCTGCTATCTCTAACAGATTATTGGCCTGTGTATAAGTCAATCCAGGTTTTTTGGGTCTATTTTTGATACAAATTTTTCAGCTTATACAAGAGTATATATGGTAAATTTGGTCTAGCCTTCTGGTCCACTTCCCGGTGCTTAAGCTATAAGGAACGCCTATGGCTGCTGATGAAATTGCTCTGGTTGAAAAGGCTGTAGCATCATAGCTTACATCTGCCACATACAGTACTGTCTAATCTATGTAATTGCTTTTGCAAAGTGCAAGCACTTATGTCCTCACCATCCATGACTGCCTGTACCCACAATATCCCCATTCCTACAAATACAGATGTTGCTACTGAGGTTCTTATCACCAAACTGATGTATCATGAACTTTATTTAGCCCTACAATAATCCTTTTCTCATTTTTAAGAGTTGTCTCCTTCCCTCAGGAGTACCAAGTTGATGACTAGAGCGGAAACTGGAATATCAACTAAAAGAACTGCTAATCAATCATCAATTCTTTCTCATATAAGTAAAGCTTCCTGCTTTACTTAATTAATAACTCTCTTATTATTCAATGGATTCTCCCATAATTAATAACTCTCCTATTATTCAATGGATTCTCCCATTCCAATCCCATTAACCTTTTAAAAATTTCCAATTCTGAAAGAACTAAGCTGTCATCAGACAACTTTCTATTAATTTTATTCTGTTGAAACTAAATACTTTGTTTTTTCTCTGCCTCTCAAAGAACCACAATGCCTTGCTTACTCTCCACTTCACATCTTTTTCCTGAATATTTGAGTATACAGTGGTACCCCGGGATACGAATTGATCGCGTTACGAAATTTCCGGGATACGAAAAAGTTAGATTGGAAAAAAACTGTTCCGGGATACGATATTTTTTTCGGGTTACGAAATTTTTTTCGGCGCGAAATTCAAACGCAAAGCGCGGCTAGCGGCTTTCCAGCGCTAACGGAAAGCCTTTTCGGGTTGCGAAATTACTCGGGTTACGAACGGAGCGGCGGAACGAATTAATTTCGTAACCCGAGGTAGCAGTGTATTGTAATATTACACTATCTCAGCAATGAATTAATTCCCCTGCTAATTACACTTTCAATTGTTTAAATTGCACTAAATTGCTTAAATTATTTACAGTAAAGTAATTGCATTTTAGAAATTCTGACTAATGAACTGCTTCTTGTACTTCTTATCTCACTGACTCTTATATTTCGATTGTATAATTTATGTGAGAAGCCTCTGCTGCTGAAGATGATTGACTCATAACATTTTCATTTGTCACTGTATCTTTATTAAATTGAGAAGCCTGTGATGTTGACTGAGCCTGAGAGGTTGTAGATATTTTTTGGTAATAAACACAATAAACAGGTAATTTATGAATTGACTCTGAGCACTTGTATTTAAAGAAACCCCACCACCACCACACACCTGAGTCACTGACATGTCCAACAAGTCAATCAAAGTGTGAATCTGCTCCCTTTACTGCAGGGGTAGGCAACCCTTTTGAGCCGGGGGCCAGGTTGCTGTCCCTCAGACAACTGGGGGGCCGAAGCCAAAAAATAAATAATTGAATAATTTTTAAATAAATAAATAAATAAATAAACCAGGACAAATGTAGGGCAAAATTTTCAAATGGAGGGCACTTTTTAAATAAAAAATGGAGGACACGCAAAAAATTTTGCTGCTTTTTAAAAAAATGTTAAGATAAATGCATGTTTCTGAGGCTTCTATAGACAATTGCCCCACCATGCCCCTCGCGCGAGACGCCAAAGGCCCCGGCGGCAATCGGCGGCAGGACTGGCCTGGGGCCGGTCCCAAGGCCTCGCCGGCCTGCATCCGGCCCGCGGGCCGCAGGTTGCCTACCCCTGCTTTACTGCTTGGCTTCTCCTTGCCCCAAATGTGCCCTACCTCTCCAATGTGGAATCTTTGTTTTCAATATGGCATCTGGAAGTTAAGTTTATGCTTTTGAGCTCTGTAGATTCTTTGCAACTTTTAATGAACTTACAAAGTGCATTCTTAATTCTAAATTTAGACTTTCTAACAATTCTTTACGATTTTGGTTTCTCTGATTCTGCCTACTGCTACAGAGACCAATTCTCATTTTCACTCTCACTTGAAGTAATAAATATCTTCTTTAACAGTGACCCTGCTCTGATCCATTGTCGTAGCCAGTTTAAGGTCCCTAAATATAAAACGCAAGAGTTGGTTTCAAGGCAGAGTCTGTGTGAGCATGGCAGGAACAAGTTGTCAACAAGGTGATTGTGCTGGGGTTCCTGGGACTGTTTGCACAGAAAAGTAAAACTGCAGTCTTCCAGGCAATGGAGACTTGCTATACAATTGGACACTTTTACATAGAAATCTATACAATATATTTATTCCCCATCAGAATGGAGTGCTGACAGTGCCAAGAAGTATGAAGCTGATCTAAAAAAGTACACTGAAAGGTACAGAAGACCTCATAGCCTTAAAAACACCTAGGAGATAATTCTGAGGTTGAAATTAATAGAAATTATAATGTACTAAAACCTAAAAACTTATACTTTAAATTATATTTAGCTTAAGATTTCTTGCCTGTTAGATATGTTTTCATTTTAAGATGGGCAGACATTTTCAGAAGACTCAGGGGAGAATTTTGTGCTGTAACTGGCAAAAAATGTTTCCCCTCAAATCTTGTTTTAAAATGGACATGATCAGAAATTCACTTCTGACTTGAACTGCTTATCCTGACTGCAAAGTGAGGTCACACACACTTTGCTTTAGAAGAAATTTTTTTTTTTTAGGGGTTTTTTTTGTTTCCCCCCCCCCCCCCCCCGCTCCGGAAAGCAGATGGAAGAGGTTTTCAGAAATTCTACAGCTCAAAAAGCAGGCAGGGCCATAGGGCAGTCATATGAGGTCAAGCCCTGTTTTAAGGGACAATGGATAAAAAATGGCACTCAAAACTCTGTCTCTATGCTAAGTGGCAACATTTAACTTGCCCAATTACTGTAACTATCAGTTTACTCCTATCATGTTTTTTTAAAAAAATGGAAGACAAAACTAGAAACAAAATAGGGAATTATGTTCTCAGTTAATAACATGACAATGTACGTGTCTCAGCAGTTTCTCTTGTTTGTCCTCTTCAACAGCATCTAATTTTGTCTATAGATGGAAAATAGTAGAAAAAACAATAATGCCCAAGAGAAGAAGTAAAACAGGGTAATGATTTACTTGTTCTCTTTAGCAAGCACAATAAATAAATAAATAAATAAATAAGGGCTGCTGTGACAATAAATTGGAACCAAGAGTAGTGTTCTCCTGCCAACAGAGAGTGGGAGGATTGAAAGGAGCCACAAACACTTCTAACAGTTGTCATACTTGTGATTATCACAGGTATTTAACAAAAATACTATGAGTAATATGCAGAATTTAACTAGGCTTTCTGAATGGAATTGTATGCATGAGCTCACTGCCCTACTGCGCAGAGCCCAGTTTGGTAAGTGTGAGAATTTGCCTTACTATAGTCAACATCAGCATTTTTCTCATCTGAGAAAGACACTTGCAATCACTGTAAGTAAGTTACCTTTACATATTTGGCATACATCTGTTCATCCAGTGGAAAGCTCTGAACATTTCTCTCATCTCTAGCATGAAAAGTGCCTAGCTTGACCCACTTGTTTGTTGGATATCTAGAACAGAACACACACAGTAAATATACCAATTATTTGTACTTGAACTATTTTAAGCACACCGAGGCACATATCACTTGAAAGTACCAATTACAGTAGAGTCCCAATTATCTGACATAAATGGGCAGACTGATAGTCGGATAACCAAAAATGTCAGATAATCCAGAGGGGCCATGAAGTTGTCCCCAATGACGGCGCGCGCACCCGCCATTGGGGACAAAGGTCTCTCCCCTCCCCTGCCCTCCCTCCCTCCTTCCCAGTTTACCTCCTGTCCTGCTTCCTCCGTGGCGGCTTCTGCCCTGGCTTGACTGCCTGGGGCAGAGTCTGCCAGGGCTGGGAGAGGGCCAAGGTTCCAGGCTGCAAAGGAGAGGACTGGGCGATTGGCCCAGTCCTCTCCTTCGCGGCTTGGATTTTCTCAGCCCAAAGAGAGTCTGCGGATTCCCTTCAGGCTGAAGAAATCCAAGCCTTGCCGAGGAGAGGTGTGGTCCAGGCTTGGTCCAGGCGTCTCGAATTTCCTCAGCCTGAAGGGAGTCCACGGACTGAAGAAATCGAAGCCTCGCCAAGGAGAGGTGTGGGCATTCAGTCCAGGCATCTCCTCGGCAGCTTGAATTTCCTCAGCCCGAAGGGAGTCCACGGACTCCCTTTAGGCTGAAGAAATCCAAGCCTGGCCAAGGAGAGGTGTGGGCATTCAGTCCGCGCACTCCCTTTAGGCTGAAGAAATTCAAGCCTCTCCTCGGTGAGGCTTGGATTTCCTCGGCCCAAAGGGAGTCCTCACCGAGGAGAGGTGTGTGCACTCAGTCCAGTCGTTTCCTCGGCAGCTTGAATTTCGTCAGCCTGAAGGGGGGGGGGGGAATTGTATATATTGTATTTTTTAAAGGTTGTATGTACACTGCTTTGATTGTAGTAACTAAAAGCGGAATATAAATTAAAGTTTTATTTATTTTTTAGAAATCCAAGTGTCGCCGAGGAGAGGCGTGGGCATTCACTCCAGGTCTCTTCTTGGAGGCTTGGTTTCCCTGGAGTCCCTTTGGGCTGAAGAAATCCAAGCCGCATGGAGGAGAGGTCTGGGCACTCGGCCCTGGCCTCTTCTCGGAGGCTTGGTTTCCGCAGACTCCCTTCGGGCTGTGGAAAACTAAGCTGCCGCATCATTATCTGACGTCCCATGCTTCTTTGTGAGAGCGCATGCACCCTCACGAAGAACCATGAGACGTTGGATAATCCGGAATGTCGGATAACCGAAGGACGGATAATCAAGACTCTACTATATTTGTACTTCAGCTATAAGTAGTTCTTACAAATGTAAGTTATTGTTACTGAAATGGCTGCACAGCACATTCTATTCCATCTATATGATTTTTTAAAAAATAGTATTTAAACCATGTGAAGCTTCCACTTTGAAATGCATGTAAAACAGTTGGCATGCTAGTAAACAAAATACTCTGGCTACTCTAAACAAACCTATCTGATTTTGGAAGCTAAACATACTTGGCACATCCACTGATCTCCAGGTAACATTGGGAAAGAATCCTGTCTAAAACATGGAGAGCCGTGGTTACAAGTTACAGCTGACAATGCTGGGCTAGGAGGACCAATGTTCTGGTATATGGCAGCTTCTTATGTTCCTAAAGTCACCAATTTTAAAGCTGTGCATTTCTAAGGCCATGTTCCAATGCACTCATTCAATGTTTCTTTCTAGACAGACAAATAAATGGGAAAACTGCAGTACAGTATAAGCCTGTTAAGTCAGACTGCTACATATTGAATGTATGGAAATATTTGAGTATAATGAGATATGTTCTGCTTTGCTGAGTGCTGCAGAAATATCTTTCATATTTGTATTAGTATCATGAGTCATACCTGTCACTGATAGACACCAGGAAGTCCTTGGGAGTAGATGAGAATAATTCATGATTGGCAATGTCCAGCTGCTTTACTTGAATTGGTTCACAAAGTTCAACAACAAACCTTTAGGAGAAATAAAAAATACAGGATGAGATGTGTGCAAGAAAACTGTAAGAAACAGCAAAATCACTGATTGATGTTCATGGTGTGTAGAACTCTTCCAGAATATATGGCTTCAAAATCCCCCTTAGAAACTTTCTTGAAGTGTGTTCTCAACTGATTTTCACACACATAAGACACTAGCAATCTCCAAATATTTATGGAATGAAGTTCCCACAATTTCTGAGTGAGAACACTATGGGATATGTTGATTAGGGTAATGGAAGGTGCAGTCCAACCACAGCTAGAGTGACACCTCTTTTGAAATAGAGAAGTGAAGCTAATCCAAAGCTGAAAGGTGTGGCAGCAAATGTAGCAGGCAAGTCTGAAAGTGTATTCAGGGGTGTCATGAGAACAACGGCAAGGGAGACTAATTTCACTACAAGTCACACATTTCCAGCTTTAGCATTTTAGGCTGAAGAACAAGAAAAACAAGTACCGTATTTTCCGGCATATAAGGCAACGGGGGGTATAAGGTGACCGCAAAGTCTCCCGCCGGCAGCATCCCTGGCCTCCCCTGAGGGGGTCACGCACCAGCTGGAGGGGGCCTCTCTGGAGGCCTGAGAAAGGACCCACGACAGCTGGGCTCTCACCGCCATTTTTCTTCCAAAAGGCAGCAGGGAAGCAGCTCCAGAGCCGGCCGGGCCGAGGAAAAGAGCCGGCCCCTTACTCCTCAGCGCCGCCGCCGCGCCACCACTGGGGATCCTCCGTCCTCCAGTGGCTTCAGTCCACTGTGGAAGCCACCGCTGCCGCCACCCAGGATCCTCCACTCCCTCCACTCCTCCACGGATTCCGCGGCGGACTCTGAAGCTGCTGGAGGATCGGAGGATCCCGGTGGCGGCGGCGGCGAGGAGTAAGGGGCCGGCTCTTTTCCTTGGCCCGGCCGGCTCTGGAGCCGCTTCTCCGTCCCCTTTTGGAAGAAAAATGGCGTCGAGAGCCCAGCCGCCGCGGATCCTCTCTCAGGCCTCCAGAGGGCTTGCCTCCAGTCGGCGCGCGAGTGCTGGCTGGCTGGGAAAGGCCCAGCAAGGACCCCAGAGACAGGGAGTGGCTGTGCCATTCACCTGTCTCTGGGGTAAAATCTTGCGCATAAGGCAGACTTAAAGAGTCGCCTTTACGCTGGAAAATACGGTAGTGAATGAAGAAATATTGATTATATTATTATTATTATTCCGCTTAATCACTTCGAATCCAAGTGGATTACACAATAAAAGAGGATAACGTTAAAATTCTAAGAGTCCTATCTCCTCCCCCCCCCATATAAAAACACTTTAATACTAAAAAGAGATTAAACCAGACAGACATTAAAACAGTAGTCTACAATCGAAAAATCAATGGAAGATTTGTAAAAAAGAAATGTATAGCGGGGACCAGATAGGATGGGAAAAGGGATGGAGAAAAGGGGAGAGAAGTGGAGAGGGGGAGGCAGGAAAATAGAGGTGGACCTAGCCTAGAAAAGCCTGCTGGAAGAGATCCACCTTAATAGCCTTCTTAAAGGTTTCCAAGGTGGTAATCTGACAGATCTCATCCGGCAGGTCGTTCCAGAGTCTAGGAGCAACTGCTGAAAAGGAGCGCTGGGTCACTGCCGAAAGTCTGGTCCTCTTTGGTTGAAGCAGATTCTTCCCAGCAGAACGAAGAGTGCGGGGAGGATGATATGGGAGAAGGTGTTCCCACAAGAAGTCAGGAATGAAGAACAGAATGATGCAGTGCTTGGCTGCATATTCACTTCTTTTCATGGTGTTCCTGTTGCAGAAGAGCAGCTTAGAAGATCAAGTTCTGGAAAGTATCGGGCCATTTTATGTTATTAGAAATGCAAAGATTACTATACAACTGTTAAAAGTGCCTTTGTTAAGTTCTTCAGGCTTCCTCAGATGTCCCACTGATGTCAGTGAAGTGTACTTCAATGCAGAAGAAAGCCACAAAATATCAGGAGCAGTTGGAAGTCAGTAAAATTAGATTTTTCTGAGCAAGAGCACAAAAGGAAACAGTATTACATGCCAAAAAAAAAAATCCAAATCCATAATGTAGCAAAATGATGTAGGCCTGGATGACTCAGGCTCTGTGGTTCTCAGGACTGATAACTGGGAAAAGTTTTTCCTGGAGGGGTTGAAATACTCCTGATGAAAAAGATGCATAACTCTGGAGTACTCTCAGATCCATCCTTGTTACTGCACTCTAGCAGAAAGTATTTGGCAACAACTTTGACTGGTACACCAACTATACTGATTTTTTTTTCAGAGATAACCTAGCCTTTGTAGATTGTGCACTGGTAACCTCCTGACCAGACTACTGTAATGCACTCTATTTGGGGCTGCCCCTGAAGAAGACTCAGAAACTGCAGCTAATGCAAAATAAAACAGTTTTAATTGCTGACTGGAATAACATATCAACAGTATATGATGTCAGTCTTAAAAGAACTGCAGCTGGCTACCAATACAATTCCAGTATAAATTAAAAGTTCTTGTGATGACATCAAAAGCCCCAAATGGCTTGGGATCTAGATATTTGAAAGAATGCCTCTCTGCCTATATGCTTGCCCTAGGATGAGGTCCACTAGGGAGAGGGTTCCTCTGTGTCTTCCTCAGATGAATGTCACCCTTTGATCTCTTTTATGTAATTCTTTCGTGTAATGCTTTTATGTTAGTAGTTCTACATGCTCATGTAATGTGTTCCCTTGCTGACTGCAAAGCATCCCCGCTTTTGGTTTAAATTTCCTTTATCTTGTGAAAGAGATCTCTTGTTCTTCCTTTATTATTGTCATGCCTTTAATACCATCGACCATGGTATCCTTCTGGAACGCCTGAGGGAGTTGACTATTGGAGGCACCATTCTACAGTGGTTGCATTCCTACCTCTCGGGAAGATTCCAGATGGTGGCACTGGGAGACAGTTGCTCTTCTAAAAGAGAGCTAAAATTTGGCATCCCCCAGGCGCAATCCTGTGTCCCATGCTGTTTAAAATCTACTTGAAGCTGCTGGGCAAGAACATCCGGAGTCATGGGGCAGGGTATTATCAGTACATCGATGACACCCAAATATATTTCTCTATGTCTCCAACTGATGCAGTAACTAAAGAAGGCATCTCTTCTCACATTGAGGAGGGAGCTAGCTTGTTTTTTGCTGTTCCAGAAACTAAGACACGGAGTAATGGATGCAAGCTACAGGAAAAGAGATTCCACTTCAACATTAGGAGGAACTTCCTGACAGTAAGGGCTGTTCGACAGTGGAACAAACTCCCTCAGAGTGTAGTGGAATCTCCTTCCTTAGAGGTTTTTAAACAGAGGCTGGATGGCCATCTGTTGGGGATGCTTTGATTTAGATTTCCTGCATGTCAGGGGATTGGACTGGATGGCCCTTGCGGTCTCTTCCAACTCTATGATTCCATGATTCCTCTGAATGCCTGTCTTGGGGCGGTAATGGACTGGATAAGGGAAAACCGACTCAAGCTGAATCCAGGTAAGACGGAGGTATTTGTTACTGGAAACCCGAACCCAAGAATGGAGTTATGTCAGCCAGTTCTAGATGGGGTCACACTTCTCTTGAAGGACTCTGTCCACAGCTTGAGGTGCTCCTTGACTCATCGCTCCAGCTGTCAGAGCACGTGGATACGACATTCAGGAGCACTTGCTACCAGCTTCGGCTGATACGCCAGCTATGCCTCTTCCTGGAGCCAGGGGACCTTGAAACAGTACTACATGCACTTCTGTAATGCACTTTACGTGGGGCTACCTCTGTGCCAAGTTTGGAAATTTCAGATGGTACAAAACATGGCAACAAGACTAATTACAGATACTTCCTGGAACAATCATATAACACCTGTTCTGTAGTCCCTTCATTGGCTGCCAATCAGTTTCCAGGCAAGGTACAAATTGTTGGTGATTACCTTTAAAGCCCTACATGGCTTGGGTCCAGAATACTTAAGGGAACGCCTTCTTCCGTACTGTCCGTCCCACACTCTAAGGTCGTCAAGTAAGAACTTACTTCAGCCAAAAAACAGCTAGGCTAACGTCTGTCACTCAAAGGGCCTTCTCTACTGCTGCGTCGTAGTTGTGGAACGACCTGCTAGAAGAAATCTGCCATATCTCCACTCTTCCAGCAGACCTTTCCAACCTAGCCAATAAGCTCCAACTTCCTTCCTTGTGTATGTTCATGAATATGATCTCAATTTTCTGATGTATGTCTCCCTATCCATCAAATTGTTTTTAATTCAAACCTAATGCTGTATTGCATTTTATTGTTTTTAAACTCTGATTGTTTAATTCTAGTTTTAATATTGGGGAGGGGGTTGGGAAGGGACCATTTAGTATTTTATTGTAATGTATTTTTACTGTTGTAACCTGCCCGGATTCCTAGTGATTGGGTGTGCCATAAATAAATAAATAAATAAATAAATAAATAAATAAATATTATTATTATTATCATCATCATCAACATCTTCTATTTCTTTGTATTTATTATTATAGTAATTCTACTTTTCCCTGTACACAATTAAATGAACAGTTGATTCAAAGCTCTGACTCTCTTTGTCACCTCTTACTTTTGCTTCTCATCGTCCTTAACTGCTTGAAGAGTTTCACCTGTCCATGGAAGCTTCTCTTTGTTTTGGGGTATAGATGGTATCTTTTTGCATTCCTACCTGACAATGTCCCTGGCGTTCCTGATCTTGTTTTTGTCACCTACCAATACTACGGCTGTTCAATAGCTGCTTTGGTACATTTAGTTTGGTTCCTCAGAAAAAGCCTGTATGACATTGGAGGCCCTAGCTGCAGCACTGCTGCCATCAACATAGCCTCTTGCCTCACAGAAGCATGCCACCATGGAAAGGTAGTGCCAATAGTGTGCATAGCTTTTTAAAACTTTTTATTCCTTTCAATTTGTTTTTATCTCATTATGTGTAATTTATTTTTAGATTATTTAAATTATTTTTACTGCTTTAAATTGTTTAATCTGTTGTTTTGATGTTATTTGTAAGCTGCTCTGAGGTATTTTTGATATAGGACTGGGTAGAAATATTTTAATAAATGAAAATAAATTAGTTAAATAAGTTGCCACAAGACCTCATACTTGTGAAATATGCTCTTGCAATAAGATTTATTGAGAAGTAATAGCACTTTATGTGTTCTAGAGACAGGCTTGAAGTTTAAATGGTTATTTTTTATTCTTAAATGGGGAAATCAAGTTTTACTGCATTTCTTGTTGCTGGAAGGCATAGGGATTGCTGGGGAAAGTATATGTCTGACCTAATTTGCTAATCTGCAAATCCTCATCTCACATCATCTCAAGGTAACGTGCAGACTACGTGACTCTGACACATCACTCCTCAATTTCCCCTACATGCTTTCTTAAACTGTAGCTGAAACTGATGAGACTTGTGGTCCAAATGTTTGCACAGAGATTTGTGTGCCTTTCTGGTCATCAGTCTAGTATGAGTTGCATGGCTGAGGTCACATCTGTATTCTTATGCCAATATGTTTTTCTAGTGGGGAAAGATTGGACTTAAAAACAGAAAAGAAAAAGGACTGGAAAAGACAGAAAATGAAACTGAGGTAGGCATGTAATCCAAAAGCCACTGTGGATTAGAATAGGCTGGAATACCATCTGGGTTTCAAATGGCTGTGGTCCATTTGCCCCAGAAAGCTCTACTGGCCTGTGACTACCATAGGTGGTAGGCCCCAGAACAGGGCATTCCAGAGATTGACTTAGATCAACTTGATTCAAAACTTCCTCACTTCCTCCCCCACAAACTGTGTATCTAATTACTCTTCAATCTCCCTCTTATCAGGAAAGAAATTTTAAAACACAGTTTCATCTAGAAAAAAAGAACCCTTCTAAGTCTCCCAACTAGCTACAACTGATACAACTTTGGAAGTGGAGGGGCATGAAATTCCTTGCCAGCAAGATTGTTCTGAATTTTTTAAAGAAGTTGCATTATGTGTTAAACTAGATGGAGTCTGAGTTAATACATAGCTTAATTCTATCTGAAAAATCCAATTTCCTGGCTGCTAAAATATAAATTGACTATCAAGAGGTGTCAGATCCATGGACTCTCAGATACCAATAGATTCTTCAAATTCCTCATATGCAGAAATAGTAATTACCAGATTTTTGTACTGCATGGATTAAGCATGTAAAGGTCCATATTCTCCATTAGTATTGCTGAGGTACTCTATAAAGAATAAAAAAGATTATAATCGTGAATATTATTTAAAAAGTAGTTTGAGTTGATATTTGCCTATTCTACTCATTTACTAATTATGTTTTAAGAAATATAGAAGAGAAAAATGAAACATTTTGCATTAATTTTCATAGAATCATATGAATCATTTTCAATATTTCTACTGTATACATTCATGTATGAGTCTAGAAATTCTAGTTAATAATTGACTCCAAAAACCTGGATTGACTTATCTACGGGTCAATGTAAGTCCTGTACTTTAACTCTTATACAAAAGGGAACCATCCCCTGGTGAAAGGTAAGAGCGTTATCTGTGCTGGAAGCACTACTCTCCTTATGTTATCTCATCCATCCTGCCTTTAGTGTGAATACAAACAGTTATGTCTGTTGGAATTTTGTAAGTTTTTTAATTGTTTTCCTTTGTTTCATCCTTTAGATGCTTTGTTATATGGCCCTAAGTTTTACCCTCAACTTATCCATGGGTCATATCAAAATCCATAATTTTGGCCCCAAAACCTGCCCTCAATTTATACATGAGGTCGACTTAGAGTTGAGTATATACAGTATTTCATAGAATTATTTTCAATATTTCTACATAGGATTTCAAAAAAATAAAATAGATGCAGGCTAAATATACATAGCAGAGTTGAAAGGTCTACTTTCTTTTTAAAAAACAAGCAAATAACTCAAGACTGACTACAGCCAGTTTCAAATGACATCCTTAGAACTAAAAAATTCTGAGCATGGAATTTGATTTGAGCACCAGAACTGAATGAAGCTCATCACCTAGTTTTACCATTACAGCGTTGAACAACTAGGGGTGAAAAATTCAGTTGATCCAAGTCTACCTTCTACCTGCCTTTGATGTAAAAAGAATAAGTTTGAAATTTTCAGAACACAAATCTTATATTGCAATAGATACCAAAAACCTTAAATTCTGGATCACAGGAAGAAAAAATCCCTTCAACATCCAAGTCTTTTCATGGTTCATGTAAACCACAGCTTTGTAATTGCTTGAGAATTATATCATTGACTTGTAAATGATCCAAACAAAATTCTTGCAATTTTGCAATGTCAACTTTTACAAAAATTATTTCCTAAAGGACATGCGTAATGCAGTACTTGTATATGGTATAAAATAATCATAAACAAATTTCACTAACAAAGCTAAAAATGGTGCATTTCAAGAAAAGGTTACTTCATTTTTCGAGTCCGAGAAAAAAAATATTATATAAGAAATCCAATTTTGGAATATTTGCCCATTTCTGCCTTGAGAATGAATGAACAGAAGGAGCACTACCATCCTGAAAACAGAAGTGGATGGCTGGAGGATTTCCTGGAGAGCTCCTGTACAGTAATCAGGCCTCTCCAACCGCCTTTCTTTGCTACCACTGCTTTCCCCAGTCATTGGAAAGTTCACTCTATTTTTCATTTCAACAGGTTTTGGAAATTTCCTCATGTCTCTCTTCAGCCACATCTCTCTGCAGTGTCTTGTCTCTCATGTCTCTTTGCAGCTCATAAATTCTACACCATTTTACTTTATATAATGGATTTCATTACTATACAGGAGATCTCCAGTGAGCCCTCCAGCTACTCATTTCTGCCTCTGAAGCAGCAGCAGCAGCTGTGCTGTTGGTCATTCGTTCACAAAGTGGGCAAATATTCCATAATCCAAAAATATCCAAAAACACTTCCGGTCCCATGAATTTTGGATAAGGGAGACTCAGCCTGTATAACCAAGATCTATATTTATTATGTGGTCTATGAGTTTGTGGTAGTGAACAAGATTCCTTATGTTCCTGAACAGGTTACCAAAAGGTCGTATAAAGTAAGTTGTCTCAAGACTACAATTCATTCAGAAAGCCAGTATTTGTTTAACACAAACACTCATGAACATGTCAAACAAGTCAAACCAAAAATTAATTTACACTGTGTTCTTCTATATGAAAAAAAGGTGACCATTTAACACTGTTGTTGTTACTTTGACTCATAGAGATCTAATTTCAACACTCACTTCAATTATTACAGATTTGTTACAAAATCGGGGACAAGTCCTATTTCAGGGTTGTTTGTCTCAAAGTAAACAACAGTGACCAGATTCTGGTGCACTTTACACATTTTGCTTAAATATATGCAAAACAGCTAAAACTGCAAATTCAATCCTTAATGCTGTATGTTAATTTCAGGCTTTTTTTTTAATCCTCTACCAATACACTGGTGGGAGTGTCTAGGAAGGAATGTTAGTAGTGTTCCCTGACATTCCTGTTACAGAGGAAAAAATATCACTGGCCTCCTCTTAGTACTTCCTTGAAATAAAAACAACATTTTGTGGTGCCTTAAAGATGAAAAATTTTATCCTGTCACTATCTTGTGGGAAAGAGCTGTTTCAGCTAGTCCTCACAGGTTATTTTATGGTTTACACCATGAGATATGTTCTGTAAATGTAGTAGTATAGTTACTATTTGTATATTACACTACAGCAGCTATAAGATAGTTACAATGCTAATATAGTTATTGTACTGCTTGAGAGCCATTGTGGTGTTGTGGTTTGAGAATTGGACTATGACTCTACAGATCAGGATTCGAATCCCCACTCAGCTATGGAAACCCACTGGGTGAGCTCAAGCAAGTCACACTCATCCTCAGAGGCAAAACAGACCTCCTTCTGAACATACCGTAACCAAAAACAAACAAACAAACAAAAACCAACAATGCTGTGATAGGATCATTTTAGAGTCACCATAAATGGGGAATGAATTGAAGGCAGACAACAGCAATTATAGTTACCTTTGCTTCTGGATTAGCTGCCAATATTTTGGCACCACATTCAACTGAAGCATAATTATTCCTACTTTTCTGGACCTTTTTGGTGGCATGTTGACCACCATTGGTGGAAGGATGCATGGACTGACCTGTATACAATAAAAAGAATACCAAACAGAGTTAAAAAATCTAATCCCCTCCTTGCTTTCTTCACCAAATTTCATATCACACTTTTTGTAATAGTAGGAAGAGAACCATCTATTTGCACCAAAGTGGAGAAAGTTTACAAGAGGAAACAGGAAAGTTCTTAACAGGTATTGCAGGAAATCCTAGAAACAGGCCAAAGGCAGGAATGCAGAATAGGATGAGGGAAACAAGATGGTTCTTCCACTAAAAGTTCCAATACACACATTAGAATCATAGAATCATTACCCTCAAACCAACACAATCTGAAAGTTGAGCAGTTCCTTAGTGTTCTCAATGTTCATGGGTGCTTTACACCATACCAAAGGTAACTGTCCTGAGGAGTTTATAGTTTAAAGTGCAGCACAGGGAAAAACATGAAGTGAAATTCAGATGAACAGAATATGTGATAAATTTAGTTACATGTACCTGTGCTTAGCTACAATAAAGGTAAAGGCAAAGGTACTCCCTGTTAACAAGATTGTTGTGTCCAACCACAGGAGGCGGTGCTCATCTCCGTTACTTAGCCGAAGAGGCAGCATTATCAGAGACTACTTCGTGGTCATGTGGCCAGCATGTTTACCTTCCCATTGGAGTGGTACCTATTTATCTACTTGTATTTGCATGCTTTTGAACTGCTAGGTTCAAATCAGGGCTCTGTGTGTAACAACACATGATGATGAACTTTGAGAAAGGACTTCAAGAGTCTTCATTCAGGAAATCTGAAAGGCAGCTCCATATATACAGGCCGAGTATCCCTTATCTGAAAATCCAAAATGTTTCAAAATGCAAAACTTTTTTCATGAATGGCTGAGGTAATAACACCTTTGCTTTCTGATGGTCCTATGTACACAAACTTTTTTCATGCTCAGAATTATTTAAAATATTATATAAAATTATCTTTAGGCTTTGTGTAGAGTCATAGAATAATTGAATTTCCTGTTTAGAATTGGGTACCATTTCCAATAGAACTCATTATGAGTAAGGAAATATTCAAAAATCCAATAAAATAAAATAAATAAATCCAAAATTTGAAACATTTCCGATCCCAAGCATTTCGGATAAGGAATACTCAATCTGTGTGTATGTATATAGTGGCACTGGCAGCACTAAATTCAAGGACAGGGATGGATTGATGTGAGAGGAGAGAAATGGTGAGCAATGCCAAGGAAGACAAAGAAGCCAATGTTAGATTTAAGACAACAATCTTGTACAGTGATTTAAAGAAGAGAGCTAGGTGGCACAGTGGCTAAATGCCTGTAATGCAGCCACTCACTCACAACCCACAAATATAACAGAAGAATCTAGAACTCAGCATATTTCCAACTCTGGAGAAGATACAGGTGACATGTGTATTTGATGTCAAATTAGATTCTCCCACTCATCTCCATGTTCAGAGAATAGTAAAAGAAAAATTGTTTGACAGTGGAACACACTTCCTCACAGTGTGGTGGAGTCTCCTTCTTTGAAAATGTTTAAGCAGAGGCTGGACGGCCATCTCTCAGGAGTGCTTTGGTGGTGTATTCATGCATGGCTGGGGGTTGGACTGGATGGCCCTTGTGGTCTCTTCCAACTCTATTGCTCTATGATTCTATGAAAAACTTACTCCTAGCTCTAATTCCATTGGAGTGGAATACTCAGATGTCTCAGTAAATTATTATGATTGAAACAAGCAAAGTTAGGCCACTGAACACGTGACCCTTCTTCAATAGAAATCTCTGATCACTGGAATTGCAAAGCCAATCATGCTACTTCAGTATGTTTGTCTAAGAAAATTTTAGAACAAGAAAAGATTTGGTTGTTTGGAATTAGTATCAAATTTCAACTAGAAATAAAGCTCATTTGCAAGAAAACTTACAAAAACCTTTATAAAGTCAGAAAACATAGTCAGAAAACATAAACATGGGATTTTAAAGGGAGGATTCTCTTCAAAGTTTGACTGAAAAATAGTGAACTCACTCTTTTCTTTTTCCACTTCCATAACTTGCTTCTTCCATTCATCAAATGTGGGAATATCTCCTGGGTCTTTTGGAGTTATTACAGAGGTTGGATCAATTTCTCCTGCTTTTCTCTGGACAAGGCAGCAAAACAATATCAGGTTTTAAGCTATTACAAAGTTGAGGGTGATATATAGACAATATAGTAACAAAGTTATGTAATTATAGTAACAAATTTATGTACTATGTAAATTATAATACAGTGAATATAAAAAGACAAATATAGCCTATTATCAGTACGCCTACTGCTAGGCTGAGAGGCAAATTGCATTCCAGCATTTTACGAAAAAACTGCAAACACAACTTGCATTGTGAACTATTTGAAAAAGTTAATGTTACTGTCAGAGAGAAGAAATACAATATCTGCCCAGATATGGACACAGTCATGAGATAGTACACACACAGAGATAGTGTGAGGGGAGTTGGTGCAGTATTCCCCTCCCCTCTGTCCAGCTAGTGCAAGGGGTAGGGGGAGCCAGACAGAGGCAAAGGAAAGCCATAGCAGAAGTAGCAGTAACTGCAGTCACCCAGTGAGGAAAAAAAAGAGGAGAGTGAGAAAATTACATCATGTGGCAAGGAGCGGGGGGAAACAACAACTACATTTCTGTTTAACTCAGCCGTAGCACCCTTAAGAGAAGTAAGGGTGGTACTATAGGCTATTATCCACACATCTCTCTTTAACTTGGACTCTAGGAGTCCAAGTAGATCACAAGTTGAACATGAGTCAACAGTGTGATGCGGCAGCTAACAAGGCCAATGCGATTTTAGGCTGCATCAATAGAAGTATAGTGTCTAGATCAAGGGAAGTAATAGTGCCACTATATTCTGCTCTGGTCAGGCCCCATCTGGAATACTGTGTCCAGTTCTGGGCGCCAGAATTCAAAAAGGACATTAAGAAACTGGAGCGTGTCCAAAGGAGGGTAACTAAAATGGTGAAAGGTCTAGAAACCAAGCCCTATGAGGAACACCTTAGGGAGCTGGGTATGTTTAGCCTGGAGAAAAGAAGGTTAAGAGGTGATATGATAGCACTGTTTAAATATTTGAAGGGATGTCATATTGAGGAGGGAGCAAGATTGTTTTCTGCTGCTCCAGAGAACAGGACCAGGAACAATGGATCCAAGCTGCAGGAAAAGAGATTCCACCTCAACATTAGGAGGAACTTCCTGACAGTAAGGGCTGTCCGACAGTTGAACACACTTCCTCGGAGTGTGGTGGAGTCTCCTTCCTTAGAGGTTTTTAAACAGAGGCTGGATAGCCATCTGTCGGGGATGCTTTGATCTGGATTTCCTGCATGGCAGGGGGTTGGACTGGATGGCCCTTCCGGTCTCTTCCAACTCTATGATTCTATGATTCTAACATGTCCATCTTGCATGTGTCAGAAAACACCTCTACTTTTCACAACCTGCTCTTTCATTCTAAATTATAACCAGAAGCCATTAATTCAATGCATACTTGAAAGAGAGTACCACACATCAAATATACAGGTTCTGAGTACTGTATAATTCAGACTGGCCGAAAGAGTGAGTCTTCAGAAAACAAATCATCGGAAAGCAAGGAGGGCTGTGCTGTGAAATATAAAACATTTAAATGACATTGATTAAAGTGTTTTGAGTTACACCACATACCTCCCCTCTTAGGTTATCTGAAGCATTAAGTGCTGATTTTGGATCTGTCTTTTGCTCAGTTGCAGCAACTTGGGCATCAAATTCTGATTTAGTCGTCTTTCCCTTCTGGTGTGAAGAGATATTTTCTATGTGTTGACCTACAAGGCTAAAAGTATGTCAACATTAGAAATTCATATGGAAATAGCTTGAAATTTCAGGTTACAAATGGTCACATGGATACCTAAAATGGCAAACTCAAAAGTATCACCAATTACAAAAGTAAAACAATAACAACACTAAACTTATTCCAATACTCACCTGTCTGGTGAAGTAACAAGAGAGGAAGCCTCACTCTGAGGATCAGCTTCAAGTGCCCCACTAATATCGCAGTCAGGTTCTGACTGTTCAGCTTCAGCAGAAGTGACTATAGGGATGTCAACACTGGAATTTTCTATCACACTGAAGGGAAAAAGAAAGATGAACATCATTGGACCTGTCAATATTCTGCTAGACAAAGAGCTTCAACAAACAACAAACCAGAATCAGTCTAGAATTCTGCAAGGAAGACTTCAAAGGAATTGTTAAGATTTAAGTATATGTCTTGTTGCAGAAGTGTATTCTAATTCAAATACAGGTTTTGAACAAGGCCAAAATAATGACAGCTGAAATATGTATAAGTTACAGTATATGGTTCTAAAATTGAGTATTTTAGTATGGTAGGTAGAAGTGAGAGTTACATGGATTAATTCATGTTCCTGTCACAGAGAGGAGAAGGAGAGATGTAACTGGGCGGACATTTTGAGGGGCAAGTGTTTGAATTTTTTTTTAAACCCTTAGGATAGTGTGCTTGTTGCTGAGGGGGTGAAGCTTCTGTGAGTCACTAGGAGGCGGAGATAGCAGACTAGCTCTATATAACTCCTCTCAGAGCCGCACACCGTTTTTCATCCAAGGAGAACTACAGCAGAGACTGAGTTGATTGAATTCACTGCCAGAGATTGGTGAAAAAGGCCAGGTCATCAGAGGCCTTAATGTTGGTGTTTACTGGAGGATTTTTTAAGGAGGAAGCCCACAGTCCTGTTCGAGTGATTACTTAAGACTTCTCAGTATGGACACTGATGGAACTGCTGCTGTCACCTGCAACACTTGTGGGATGTTTGTCTTCTTGCCTACAGATGTAGAGAACTTCACATGCACCAAGTGCAAGTTGGTAGCACTCTTGGAGGAGAAAGTCCAGTAGCTGGAGTCCAGAGTAGCTACACTTCAGCATATTAGGGAGCAAGAGGATTTCCTGGACAGAACAGAACCAACAGTCTTGGACGGGGACCACACAGAGGAAGTTGCTGAGGCAGAGGAGGTCACTTCACATACACAGGAGGCAGACAGCTGGAGGAATGTCACACAGAGAACTAGGCCAACAAGGGATTGTTCTGGGGGCTTGCAGCTAGAGAATCAATTTGAAGCTCTTTCCCTTATCAAGGAGGACGAGGAACAGCAGCATGGACAGACTTCAGGGACAGAGCAGGGGACCCTGCTGCTATGCCTCGGAGGAGGCGTGTGGTCATAGTGGGGGACTCCTTGCTGAGGGGTACAGAAGCAGTGATTTGTAGGCCTGACAAGATGTCTTGAGAGATGTGTTGTCTCCCTGGGGCAAAGATCCATGATGTGACAGACAGGATGACAAGACTGGTCAAGCCTACTGACCAATACCCCTTCCTTTTGGTCCATGTGGGAACCAATATACTGCAAGACACAGCCTTCAGAACATCAGAAGGGATTACGAGGCTCTTGGTAGGAAGCTGAAAGAAGTGGATGCACAAGTTGTCATCTCGTCTCTTCTGCCAGTGAAGGGTATAGTCCAGGAAGGGAGAGGAAAATAGCAGATGCAAACAACAGATGGTGCCGCCAAGAACGATTTGGATTCTTTGATCATGGGCTGCAGTTCCATAAGGGGGGACTTCTGGCAACGGATGGGTCTCACACCAGTTGGAAGAAATCTTTTTGCCAACAGTCTCAAGCATTTGATCAGGAGGGCTTTAAACTGAGTTCCATGGGGGAGGGAGACAATATTATGGAAGGCGAAAGGGATGGAGAAAATAGTCAAACTGACATAGAGGAAACAAGACAAATAGTGCAAGGACCCAACAGTGGGAGGCAAAAAAACTTGCACAGACAGCAAGTAAAGAGGACCCATGGTCTGTGATGTCTCTACACTAATGCACAGAACATGGGAAATAAGTAAGATGAACTCGAACTCCTAGTACAACAAAGCAAATATGATATAATAGGCATCACTGAAACCTGGTGGGGTGAGTCTCAGAAATAAAGGAGTATAACCTTTTTAAGAGAAGTAGGCCAAATAGGAAAGGAGGAGGAATAGCACTATTTATCAGAGATATTTACACCAGTGATTTGATGACGCCTTTCTAGAACAGATGAGTACACACTCAGAAAAGAGAGATGTAGGAGTGATGGGTGACTTCAACTATCTTGATATTTGCTGGAATTCAAACTCAGCAAAATCCTCAAAGTCTAACAAATTCCTCACTTGCCTTGAAGACAATTTCATTTTCCAAAAGGTGGAAGAGACAACAAGGGTGTCAGCTATTTTAAATCTGATCCTAACCAACAACGATGACTTGGTTAATGCGGTGCAAGTGGTGGGATCATTAGATGGAAGTGACCATGTTCTCCTGGAGTTTGTTATACAGTAGAAAGGAGAAGCCACACATAGTCAGACACACATTCTAGACTTTAGGAAAGCTGATTTCAGTAAACTTAGAGAAATACTGGGGGTGATCCCATGGTCACGAATACTAAAAGAGAAGAGGATGGATGGGAATTTCTCAAAAGGGGGATACTGAGGGCACAATTTCAAATAGTTCCAGTGAGAAAGAAAAATGGGAGGTGTCGATGCCTAAGGAACTTTCAACTTTTAAGCGGAACATCTATAAGAAATGGAAAAATGGGGAAATCTCCAAAGAGGAATTCAAACAAATAGCTAGCCTGAGTAGGGGTAAAGTCAGAAAAGCCAAAGTGCAGAATGAACTCAGGCTTGCTAGAGAGGTTAAGAACAATAAAAGGGCTTTTATGGATATGTCCGTAGTAAAAGGAAGAAAAGGGAAATGTTAGGGCCACTGCGTGGAGAAGATCGCAAAATACTAACAGGGGACAGAGAAAAAGTAGAATTACTCAACACCTTCTTTGCCTCTATGTTCTCAGAAAAGGAAAAGGGTGCTCAACCTGAGGATGATGAAGCAGAGGACAGAATAGGGAAATTTCAGCATAGAATAAGCAAGGAGATAGTACAGGAATACCTTGTTACTCTAAATGAATATAAGGGAGATGGGGGTACACACGCGCACACTGCTCTTACCCCAGCTGCTTTATTCACTAATTTTGACTTTCGTGGGGGGTCTTGTGCCCTTAACACCCATGAATGTCAAGGGTAGACTGTATTGTAATTGAGATCTAATTGCAACCTGGATGATCAGACGGAAAGGAAAGGGATCAAGAGGACAGGTTGTCTTCCTTACTTGACCCTGCAGCTTGTCCACATCAGCAGTACTCACCATTTGGTAATAATTTAACTAATACATGGCTTTAGGATAACCTTCCTCAATCAGATACCTTCCAAATGTGTGGAACAATTACTGCATCATCTTCAGCCAGCATTGTTATACTGATTAGACTTATCTGAGTTGCAGTGCAGCATATTTGGAGAGTGCTAGAGTGGGGAAAGCTGACGAAGCAACTTGCTATTTTGTATTGTGCCATTTGTTGCCAGAAGTGGAATATGGCATACCTGTTGCTCCTCTCCCCCCCCCCCACCCTATCCCACCCCACCCTTCCCTTCTGGGCCTCCAGCTGCCTGCCATGCAAGCAAAATTATGTTCCTCCTCCTTCTGCTCTCCCAGGCCTTTAGCTGTGTCTGGGGATGTCCCGCCCCAGATGGCAGAAGCCACACCCTCTGAAGTTCCGTCCCCAGCATCCAAGTAATACCGGGTGCCAGAATGCCTTTGGGTAGTTGGTCCCTAAAAGGTTTTCCATCACTGCCATAGTCAATAAAGCACATGCTAATTTTCTTTTTGGAATTCTTTGATGTGCTCCATTAGCCATCGTATGTTTGCAATGTGATCCCTAGTGCCTCTTCCTTTCCTGAACCCTGATTGGCCATCTGGGATTTCTCCCTTCATGTATGTACAGAGTCTGTGTTGCAATTTTGCTTGCATAGGAGATTAGTGCTATGGTTCTATAGTTGCTGAAGTCTCTTGTGTTTCCTTTTTTGTGGATAGGGATGTATATTGATCATTTCCAATCTTTTGGCCGTCATTTTGTTTTCCATATCTGTTGACATATGTTGGTTAGCACTAGAGTTGACTCTGTCAATGTGGATTGTAGCAGTTCATTTGTTCCTGGAGACTTTTTTTTGCCATTACTTTTATTGCAGCTTCCACCGTGCTTTTTAAAATTTGAGGTTTACCTTCATATGGCTCTATATGTCTTTCATATTGTCATCTCTTTTTATACAGTTGAACCTTGCCTTACATGGGGGATCTATTCCGGACCTCCCCCCCCCCCCCCGGCGTAAGGCGAATTCCGCCTATGCTGGAGCCCCATTCAAGTGAATCTGAATGGGACGCGCCACCCAGTGTGTTCCCGCGCAGCTTGAGCACATAAACTCAAGACTGTGTATAGCATGCCAGCGTATAATGCAGGCGTGCTGTATAACTCTTCTGTGTATTGCATCTAATGTCTTTTTATTCCTTCCTGGTCTTTAATAATATTGTTTTATTTTATTTTTTGTCATAGAGCATCCCTTTCCTTGGTTTGAACCTTCCTTTGCTTTTTCGGATCTTGTGGAATAGGTCTCTTGTTCTTCCCTTTTTGTTGTCTTCTGTTTCTGTTCATTGGTCATTATGCACTAGCTGTTGTTCTGTTACATTTATGGTTCTTAGTTTATTCCTATCTCCTTTTGCTTTGTTCCTCTTCTTTCCTTTATTGCTTGTAGTGTTTTATCTGTTAATCTACACTTTCTTCACTTTCTTTTTGTCTGTTGGAAGTGTGTGTCAGCATTCCTCTTTTATTATGTCCCTGGCTTCAGACCAAAGGTCTTCCAGGTCATAATCTATTATGCTTAGTTCTGCAATTCTGTTCCGTATATTGTCAATGAATTCTGTGGAGATATTGTTTAAATCGTATTTTGGTATGAGGACTGGTTTTGTTTTCTTCTTGAGTTTTACTCTTTTTTTTTTAATAAGAGTAATTCATGATCTGTGCCTCAATCAGAACCTGGTCTAGCCTTGGCTATTAAAACGGAGCTTCACCATCTTTTACTTTTACTTATTTTGTACTTTCTATATGGTTTTTGTTAGCTAACCCTTGTTAGCACTGCGCACAGGGAGGTGTAGGTGGCACTCCCAAGTGATACACAGGCAGGATAAGAGCACTAACAGAGACAGAGGGAAACTAAAGGAAAACACACTTGCAAGAATAGCTAAGGGCAGAGAAAGATGACAAAACAAGTAGTGAACACACTCAGAAAAGCAAATGCCACCTGAAGTAGCATCACACATAAAATATGCACGTAGAATGTGAAAAGCATGAGCCAAGGGAAGCTAGTTCTAATAAAAATGGAGTGGAATGCATGAACATAGAAGTATTGGGGGTGAGTGAGTTAAAATGGACAGGAATGGCCCACTTTGAATCAGACACCAAAGCACATTTAATGGATGAGGCTCTCTCTTAAGTGTGATAACTTTGGTGGAGGAAAAGGAAGATCCCTGAAAATAGACAGAATGGTTATTCCATTAACACTCACACACCAATCAGGTGAGCCTTTTCAGTTTTGTAAACCTGAGTATCATTAAATCTTGTGGCATTTTACAGAAAACTACCCTGCTGGGATGAGGTCACACCTTCATCCTTGAAAGTAGAATAGTTTTCCCCCTCCCTGAACAGACTATTGCAAATCCAAATGAAAGTCTTCAAATAACAAATTGGAGATCAGAATTTTATTTTCACACTACTTGGCTATGCTTCACTTTTGGCTACAGTTCCCATGAATTAATCACACAAACAAGAGAACGCACAATTCAGTACAGGTACATCTCTATTTCCCAAATCATGTGCTCCTGAACATTACTTCCTAAAAAAAATTAGCGGCTAGAATCAGAAAAAAACATAGGAAGAATAGGGATAGCTTTCTGTTCCACAAAAAATCCTCTCAAAAAATAACATACATGCGTGAAATGAAACAAACAGGTCAGGCAAGCATTGCATAAGTAACTAAAATATTTTGAAACTTTACCACTTAAGATGCTTTCTTCCAAAATACATCTAGGGACAACTTTTCTATCATCAACCTGTACTTTTCTTATGATCTCTATTTTGGTGCTCCAATTTATAGGTTATGATGTTTTTAACATACTAAGTAGATGATCAAACAAGATTATCTGCTCTCCCCGTTTCTCTGTTTGGAAGAGACCACAAGGGCCATCCAGTCCAATCCCCCATGCCATGCAGGAACTCTCAATCAAATCATCCCTGACAGACGACCATCCAGTCTCTGTTTTAAAACCTCCAAAGAAGGAGACTCCACCACTCTCCGAGGGAGTGTGTTCCACTATCAAACAGCCCTTTCTGTCAACAAATTCCTCCTAATGTTGAGGTGGAATTTCTTTTCCTGTAGCTTCTATCCATTGGTCTGTGTCCTGTTCTCTGGAGCAGCAGAAAACAAGCTTGTTCCTTCCTCAATATGACATCCCTTCAAATATTTAAACAGGACTATCAGATCACCTCTTAACCGTCTCTTCTCCAGACTAAACATCCCCAGCTCCCTAAGACGTTCCTCATAGGGCATGGTTTCAAGACCCTTCACCATTTTAGTCGCCCTCCTTTGGACACGCAACCTCAATAGGATAAGCAAGAGTAAAAGCCCATTTTCCCTGTCAAAGCTTTACTGCATTGTCTTCTATAAACATGCTGCTGCAACCCAACACCAAAAATTTGTGTTTTTCCAGTCATCCTTTATTCTTCTGCCAGTGTTGATGCTGTTAAAAGAATCTAACTAGACAAATAGTGAAGAGGTAAAGGGGAAGGGGCTGGGAGTGTACAAGGCTTTGTAAAAATGAGCTGTCAGAGGGTTTGTTAACTGAGATATATGTGTACCATAAAATAGATGAAACACAAAATTGACAAAACTGACTATATTTAGAGTCTCAAAGATGATACAAAATATCTATACATATTAATTCTGTGAGAGCAGATGAAAGAAAAAATGTTTTAATGTATAAATTGGAAAGGCTTACCTGGGCTGAGGAACTGGTGAGATCTCTGAGGTAGGCATGCTGAAAGTACTTTCAGAAAGACCAGATGTACTAAATGAAGCTTCACTCAAATCCACTGAAGACTGTCCATCAGCTTCCACTGTTTTTAACTTCTCCATATCTATAACCTGTTAAAAATTGAAAACTGTGGAATCAGTTCTGGTGTTGGCAGCTTTTGCAGAATTTCCATTTTATAACTTAAAGTATAAGAAAGGAACATTCCCATGTGCTCTCTCACAAATACAGACATATACACAGAGAGAAACACACAGAGAAACATAGAAGGGAGTCATTGGTCCAAAACACAGTGCAGAAATAATCCAGTTTGAGACTGCTTTAACTGCCCTGGCTCAGTACTAGGAAATCTTGGGAATTATAGTTTATTGTGGCACCAGAGGTCTCTGACGGAGAAAGTTAAATATTTCACAAAACTACAATTCCCAGAATTGCCTAGCACTGAGCCAGAACAGTTAAAGTGATCTCCATTTCTGCAATGTGTTTTGGATCTATGGGGTCAGACTATGAATCTTACAGTTCCTTGTTCACACAAATCTATAGTGGGCCCTTGGTATCCACCCCCCTGGATACCAAAATCCATGGATGTTCAAATCCCATTAAATACAATGACAATCTCGAACTGGATTATATCTGCACTGTGTTTTGGACCATATTTCCCACATCCTTGCGGATAGAGACACCCACACACACATATTTCAAAAACAAAAACAAAAAAGTAAGAATATCCAAAAGATAATGTAATCCCTCAATTCCGGGGGATTGTATTTTGCTGTATAAAAGAGCAGAACTTAAATAAAAACAACAACAACAACAATTTGTATTCCACTTTTTCACAAAGGAATCAAAACGGATTCCAGCAGCATGAATAAAACATCAAACAATTAAAAATTACAATTAAAAAAACCCCAAACCCCAACCCTCTCCCCATCATAAAAATAGTGATCATCCCATAAAAGAGATTGAACATCAAAAAATGTAAAACTGTCCAATAGAAATACAATAAAATTTTGGGCAGATTAGCACAAGAAATGAGTCTTCCTCTAGAGGAGGGGGGGGAAACGGGTCAATTGTATCAATCAATTTTGATATCGCTGTCAAAGGGGGGGGGAGGCAAATCTAATGGATTTAATGGATCTAACCTAGTCTGGAAAGGCCTGCCGGAAGAGATCCGACTATAGGACATCATAGAGAAAGAAGAAGAAGAAACACAGTATCAAATCTGAACAAATTTGAGAAAGACTTTAGCTTTCATTTTTGCGGTCATGAATTCCAAGTGATCTTCTTCAATGGCTTCTTTCTTTTGGTTAAATGCTTGTACTGCAGCCACTCACCCACAAACCACAAGGCTATGAGTTCAGTACCAGCCAAGGGCTCTGGGCCGACTCAGCCTGGCATCCTTCTGTAGGTCACTAAAATGAGTACCCAACTTGTTGGGGGCAATTAGCTGACACTTTGTAAGCCGCTTAGTACATCGGTAAGTGGTACAGAAATGTACTTGCCATTGCTACTTGCTAGTAACAATACTTCAAGTATCAGTAAAATAAGTAAGACTGAAATACGTTTACATAATGGCAGGGGTGGGCAACTTTGGAGCTGGAGTTAATTTTTATTTCCCTAGATCTCCTGCAGGCCATCCCCACAGTGGGCCCAAATACCTTTGTTTTCCTTTGTGGTCCCTCCTATCACTTCTTGTCATTATTTTGACAAGGATTACAGATTATTTTTATTTAACCTTTCTCCCAAGCCCAGGACCCAAGGCAGCTTCCATAACATATGAAATGATTACCAAAAATCAAAATAATTTTTTAAAACACATTAAAACACTATAAATTACTAAAAAAACTGGTTTAAAAACAGAAAAAAGTAAAAATAATAAAAAAATATTTAATTAAAAAACCTCAAAGCCATGAAAGGCAAGCCTGCTATGGGGAGGGCTGACTGTAGGTGCATAAAAACAGAGATAATGTCAGATTAACTAATGGGAGGAGATGGTTGGTCAGATTAACTGAAGGACATGTTTGGCTGATTCATTGACCAATGATACTGCAACCTTGCTTTACATTAATTAAATTTTTACATGGACACATCTGAAAATGTATGTCTTACAGTGTACATATAATGAGAAGTAAAAACACTTGTAAAAGAATAGATAATGGACAAAATTGCCTCTGTTTGCTTGTGTGTATTCACAGAGTATTCCTCGGGATAAGTATTTATGACAGAATAAATATGTTCTAAAGAGAGTGTTTCAATAGATCTTGTCAGTCTCCTCCTAGTTGAAAAGAACAAACAATATTTAAATACAGACCTATTAAAACAGCATCTTGGAAAAGGACTGTTTCAATCCTAAGAAATGCACATGCAAGTACCCTTATTTTCTGGTGTTTCCTGGGCTAATGGTTTAATAAACATCGGTACTCAATGCAGAAGTAACAGGATAGAACAGCATGAAAAAGGAAGAGCAGTTCAACAGGTTATTTTTAATAAATTCAAACCAAGCAACATGCACATGTGAAATCAAGCAACCAGATGAAGTCTATCTTGAATAAAGAAAGACAAAAATATTTTGAACCTTCTAGAGATCACTTGAAGACTTATTCCAAAATGGATCCAGACATGACTTTCTTTCATCAGCCACGCTCTTCTATGATTTCCATTTTGGTGGCAAAACTTAAGACCAGTTTTTCAAACATGCTGATGAAGCAGGGCTTAGCTGCTCTCCCCCTTTTTGTTGTTAATGCACACTCGGTAAAAGATTCTGAAGGAAGCTGCTGTTTACCTTGCCTTTTGCAGGCTGCTCTGCGCAAATATGTGTTGTCTAGAGTAGAATCCCACTTTTGCCCTGTTCATTTGTTTATTAGACTGTTTACTGAAGACAAACTACTGCAACCGTTACTGAAGAGTCTGTATTTCTCCAGCCTTCCTTCACTACCCCTCCAGTGCTAATGCGGCTTAAAAAAACTTCCAGCTAGACACAACGTAAGTAAGAAAAGTGGGGAGAGCTGGACAGGGATTAAAAAAAACCTCCGTAAAAAAAAAAGCTGTGCTATCACAGGCTTTATTAAGTGAGATAACCAGTATAATACTATCTTTCATTTTTCAAATTGTTACAAATAGCAAGTTATGCAAACACTGAAACTGCACATATCTATTTTTTAAAAAACAAATTAATATCTGCAGGCCAGATAGCGTTAGGGTCTGGCATCACCGGTAACATTTAAGACACAAGACAGCCAAAATAAAGCTGCTTCAAGTCACAGTGGAGTGTATTGTGTTTTCAATGATGCATGCGTCCTAAGAGCCCAGAAGTCGACCAAAGACACACTCCAGCACTATAGGACTGGGACGTGGCTTTGGTGTGGCTTCTGGTAATCTTAGTAACGCAGTTCATGTCATTTAAACTACATATCTCCACTTTGACTCGAAGCAGCTTTATTTTGGCTGTCTGTAAAAGGCCTTACATAGCAATAAGTTCACTGGTCCCCCACTTCACACAGCACTTCTCTTTCTCCTTGTTACTACATTTTCATCTGTCCTGTAAGTTTCTCACTCTGGAATGGGGACTTTATAACCCTCCAGAGGTTGTTCTGCATACTGGCTATAGCTAATGGGAGTTCCAGTTCAGCAATATATGCAGGGCTACATGTTCCCCACCCTGACCAAACTGCTGGTTAGGCTTGTTTAAGTTAGCCTTTGCAAATCTTCAATCTTTTCAAATATGTACTGCCTCTATTAAAACTACAAATGAAAAAAATTGTTCAGCATTAATAATTTATACAATACTCTTGTATTTTTACTACCCTGAAACATTTGCACAATTTTTTCATTTCTGTTACATGATTTTCAGGAAAACAAGTAGTCAGAAATGTTGGGTGAATGGGAGTTCATTGCCAGTTGCTTATGTTTTAACAAGAATTTATGTTTAGCAGCATCTGCTTTAAATATAATCTCTGAATACATTAGGGTTCAGAATATTCTGTGAGCCAAGTTATTTATTTACATAATATCCCATGTTAGAACTACAGAACTGTGCTTAATTCTACAAGAAAGCCAAACCACTGGTTCTTTATGTACTTACCTTTTCCTTAATGTTCTCATCCATGTTTGCCAAGGGAAAGTTCTCATTTGGTGAAAACAAATATGTAGTTGAAGGACCTTCTTTACAAGAGACATGCCAGCTGGGAAAACTGTTAAATATAATATAATATAAGAGCCACATTTAATACAAATGGATTGAAAGCTGCATTTACATGTTGCATGATGCTATGAGGCATGTCATCAAAAGCCTCTTAAAATTACCTAATTAATTCCTATTTGATTTTCTCTTTTTAAAAAACTGTTTACAATGCCATGTTAAAAGCAAAAATGGTTTGTTGTCAGACATACACTTCAGGAATAGTTAGGAGTTTGGGAGCTATCTTAAATGAATTCAAGTTTTCAGGGGCAGATGAACGGCATTCTTAGGTACCACAGAAGTTACTGTCAGTCCCAGATCCTTCATTTCTGAAAAAGTGCTGAGAACAAGAAAAGTACAACAGGAATGAAAACAGGTAAATATTTTCTATCAGAAAGAAAGATAAGTTGGAAAAGAAGGATGTTCCGTGCTAGGAAGATAAAAAAATCTATTTGCCTCAGAGGATGCCAATGGCAAACTCGTTGGCAAACTTGCCTAGAAAACCTCGTAATATGGTTAACATAAGTTAGAAGCCACTTGAAGGCACACAACAGCAGCAAGACAACAGAGGTAGGGTGGGTGGGGGCTGATTCAACGGGAACACTGTCTAGAACTGAATTCCTATTTATGCATCACATAGAATCACAGAGTTGGAAGAGACCTCAAAGGCCATTCAGTCCAAACCCCCTACCATGCAGGAATATTCAATACAAGCACCTCCAACAAATGGCCATCCAATGTCTCTTTAAAAACCTCCAAAGAAGGAAACTTCACCATACTATGAGGGAGCTTGTTCCACTGTCAAACAACTCTTACTGTCAGATGTTCCTCCTAATGTTTAGGTGGAATCTCTTTTCCTGTAGCTTGCATCTATTGCTCCGGGTCCTATTCTCTAGAGCAGCAGAAAACAAGTTCGCTCCATCCTCAACATGACAGCCATTCAAATATTTAAACAGGGCTACATTATCAACTCCTAACCTCCTCTTCTCTAGGCTTCCTAAGTCTCTCCGCATAGGGCTTTATGGTTTCCAGACCTTTCAGCATTTTCGTTGCCCTCCTCTGGACACACTGCAAATGTGGAAGGCTAATTGTTATCAGTTTTACAGAGAACCTGCTCCATGTGTAAATTAAAAATACAAGGTTCACTGATTTTGACATAACAAGTTTCTTTTGACTGCTGTGAAAAGGAATTCTTTTAAAATAAAAATCCAGAGCTGGTAGTTTTGCACTATTTGAGGATATGTGTGTTCACTTTCTCCTGCAATTTAAGTTTCTCCACCTAAAGTTCAACACGTTCACTAGCACAATGCTATTCACCTGCTATAAGGATATGTTGATCCTTATTAAAAAATATTTCTTAATCATTTTTCTTTTCCTGGGATGTATAAAGAACTCATTTTAAAATTCTTCAAAAGATTATTAATGGCTAAGAAAGCTATTTTAAACATCAAAGGCCAAGCTGAAAAACAAATTTTGTTGGAAGTTCAACAAGAATGGATCAAGCCTGAATACCACTGCTGGAAAGAGGCACAAACAAATTGCTGCTTCAGAGAAAGCCCTCTTCTTGCTAACCTAAGAGCTTAATGTTTGGGACACACAACAAAGCCTCTACTGAAGATATCAGATTATTGTCTAGCTCATACAGAAAGGGACAATCTTTCTGATATCCTGGCACAGAGCCCTTTAGGGCTTTACAGGTCAATACCATCACCATGAATTAGCACAGAAATAAACTGGCCATCAATGCTGTCAATTTAACAATGGTGACATAGGGTTCCTAAAGCACAAACCACACCATCATCTGGCTATATTGCATTCTGAATAAACTGTAACTTCTGAATACTTTTCAAATGCAGTTCCAGACAGAGTGAATTACAGAAGCCTAACTGAAAGGAAGTCAAGGCATGGACCACCATGGCCAATTTGTTTTCTCTAGCAAAGAGCACAGCTAGCAAACCAGATGAAGATAGGCAAAGGCACTCTTGACCACAAAGGCTCCTTAACATTTCAGGAGCCATGTTGCATCCAAGAGCACCCCCAAATTGCAAACCTGGTCCTCTAGAAGGACCCCATCCAGAAAGTGTTATAATCCTAATCCCAGCCTTTTTTGAGGGGGGGGGGCTTTGTTATGTTTTTCCTTTGTGAAATGAGCCTCCTTTTGTTCACCCATATCCAATCCTGCACTGGACCCAAACAGTGATCCAGGATTTCAACAGCTTTGTACAATCAGTTGAAAACGTAAGGGTAAAGTAAGTATCCAATTCTACTGGATAAGATTGTTTTGATACAAAATTAGCAGAAGAACTCACCTTCTTTGAAATGTTTACAGTGAGAATAGGCCCTAAGATGGGTCATACTTATGTTTGATCAAATTTTATATAATCATAGAACCTTATAGCTGGAAGAGACCTCAAGAGCAATCTAATTCAACACAACTAACATACCCCTGATAGATGTCCATCCAGCCTCTGTTTAAAGACTTCTGAAGAAGGAAATTCCACTCTTCCCACCATTATCTCTGTGGCAGTCTATTCCAGTCGAACAGCTCTTATAATAATAAAAAAATTCTTCCTAATGTTTAGATGAAACCTCTTTTATTGTAATTTGAACCCACTGGTTTGTGTTCTACTCTCTGAAGCAGCAGGAACAAGTTTTCCCCATCATCTACTTGACATCCCTGCAGATATTTAAAGAAAGCTATCATATTTCCTCCCAGTCTTCTCTTCTCCAAGCTAAACATACCCAGCTTCCCAAGTCATTCCCCCACCATGGTTTCCAGACCTCTGATCATCTTTGTCATCCTTCTCTGGATAAGTTCCAGTTTATCGATGTCCTTCAATCCAAAGGATGCACCAATGGCTCCTCTTCATCCCAGAGGGAAATGATTAGCGGGGCACCACAGGATTCTGTCCTAGGCCCAGTGCTATTCAACATCTTTATCAATGCCTTGGATGGCAGCATGCTTATCAAATTTGCAGATATCACCAAATTAGGAAGGGCAGTCAGTACCCCAGAGGACAGGATAAGTATTCAAAATGACCTTAACAGATTAGAAAGCTGGGCCAAAACTAACCAAATGAATTTCAACAGGGAGATATGTTAAAAGTACTACATTTAGGTAGGGGGGGGGGAGAATTGCAAACATAGGATGGGTTACACCTGGCTTGACAAAAGTACACTTAAACATTAGGAGGAACTTCCTGACAGTAAGAGCTGTTCGACAGTAGAACGCAATCCCTGTGGTGGAGTCTCTTTCTTTGAAGGTTTTTAAACAGAGGCTTGATGGCCATCTGTCAGGAGTGCTTTGATTCTTTATTTCTGCGTGTAAGGAGGTTGGACTAGATGGCCCTTGTGGCCTTTTCCAACTCTATGGTTCTTCAATTGTGGTGCCCAGAACTGACAGAGTATTCCAGATGAGGTTTAACCAAAGCAGAATAAAGTGAAATCACTACTGTGAGATCAATACATCCCTCAAACTGGACACTATTCTCCTGTTCATATAGCACAGAATTCCCTTTTTAGCAACTGCATCACACTGCTGACTTGTGCTTAGCTTGTGGTCTCCTAAGACCCATAGGTTCTTTTCATACAAACTGCTTAAAACCCAGGTGCCACCAATTCTATATTTATGCACTTCATTTTTCCTGTCTAGATGGAGTATTTTACATTTCCTACACTGAAATTCAGATTGTTAGTTTTGGCCAAGATCAAATTTACCAAGACCATTTTAAATTCTGTTCCCATTCCTTCTGTTCTGAAATATTTGTTCCCCCGATATTTGTTGTTATCTTCAAATTTGATAAGCATGTCTTCCATTCCATCATCCAAGTAATTGATAACGACATTGAACAGCACTGGGACAAGAGCAGAAACCTGAGGCATTCCACTAGTCGCTTCCCTCCAGGATGAAAACCAACCATTGGAGAGTACCCTCTGAGTTCTGTCTGTCACCAATTACGGATCCACCTAAATGTTACACTGTCTACCCACAGTTCACCAGTTTGCCTGCAAGAATATCATGGGGGAATCTTGTCAAAAGCCTTACTGAAACCAACATTTATTTCATGCACAGCACTCCCCTGAAACTACCAAACTTGTAATACTAATTAAAAGAGATAAGATTAGATTGACATGGTTTTGAGAACCCATACTGCCTCTCAGTCATCACATTTCTATGTACAAACAAATTGACTGTTTAATTATCTATTCTAGAACTTTTTCTGATATTATTATCAAACCAACATATCAGTAATTGCTTGGGTCCTCTTTTTTGACTGTGGGGCCATTATGTGCCAGTCCTCCACTGTGCTGCAACAAATCCTGTTCCCCAAGAATTCTCAAAGATTATTGATGTCTGCACATTCCTTAGTACTCTTGGATGCAGATCATCCCTCTCTGGAGACCCGAAGTCATTTACAGTAGCTAACTACTCCTTCACAAACTCTTTACCTCTTCTTATTTATTCTATCTTCACCAGTAAGAGCACTATTTTTTATTTATGAGCAATTCCTCTCTTTTCCTTAGCACCAAATCCAAGATAGTTGATTCACTTGTTGCTTCCTCCATCTTATGTGCAATTAAATTGTCACCAAGTTAAATGAGGAATTTCTTGGACTCTATGTTCTTGACAAAGTGTGACTTAGAACAAGTATTAGGTAGTTGAAGTCTCCCATTACTACTGTTGCTGCTCTTAACTGCTGTCAAGTCAACTTCAACTTATGGTGACCCCATGAATGAATGGCCTCCAAGCTGGCATATTCAGAGAATATTCTCTGAAGATGCCAGTCACAGATGCTGGCTAAACATCAGGAATAAACTCTTCTAGAACATGGCCATATAGCCCAAAAAACCTAAGCATTATTGTCTTTTCTAGTAAGTCATGTCTTCTCATGATATAGCAAAAGTATGACAGTCTCAGTTTAGTCATCCTGGCTTCTAGGGAGAGTTCAGTCTTGATTTGCTCTAGGACCCATTTATTGGTCTTTTTAGGCAACCATCATATCCACAGGACACTTCTCTAGAACCACATTTCAAATGAGTTGATTTTCTTTCTATAAGCTCTCTTCACTGTCCAGCTTTCACAATACATAGAAACGGGAAATACAACAACATTAGTTTTCAATGATGCATCTTGCCACCAGGATATTATCTAATTCCTTCATAGCTGCCCTTCCAAGTCCTATTCTTCTTGACTGCACTCTCTATTGTGGTTAAGGACTGAGCCAAGGTATGGAAAATCTTGAACTATTTCAATGTCATCACCATCAAAGTTCTGTAAATCATCTGTGGTCATTATTTTTGTTTTCTTAATGTTCATATGTAAACCTAACCTTGGCACTTTCTTCTCTGACCACCTTCAGGAATCATACTAAGTCTTCACTATGTTCTGTTAGCAGTATGGTGTCATACAGGGTTTCCAAACATGAGACTCATTCCACCAGGTTTCAGTGATGTTGATTAAACCATATTTCCCTTCCCATGATAATAATTCAAGTTTATCTTGCTTTGTCCCACATCTTCCTTGTGACCACACAAAGGGCCTGTACAGACAGGCCAAAATAAAGCTGCTTTGGGTCACTTTGGAGGTGTTCTGGTTAAATGATGCATGCGTCCTAAGAGGCCAGAAACCATGCCAAAGCCCCACTCCATTCCTAAGGACCAGAGCACAGATTTGGCATAGCTTCTGGCCTCTTAAGAGGTGTGTGTCATTTAAACACCATACCCCCAAAGTAACCTGAAACAGCTTTATTTTGTTGTGTCTGTACAGGTCCTAAATGTCTACAAAAGAACTAGACTGCTTTAGGTTCCTTAGAAAATCATGGAACCTAAAGCACCTATATAGAGGATACTTAGGAGCAATCCTATCAGTTATGTAAGACATCTCCCTATTGCATGAAACTGACCAGGACAGCAACAGTATTCTGAACTCTAGCTGCCGGAAACCACCTCTGCCCCTGCACAGCAACCAAGAATACTGTTCAATGGGTCTGCCATGTTTGTGGGCTAACCATCTGTAGACTGGACCATCTGTGGCCAACCATGCCCCATATTTTTCAATGGTGGGGCATGTTTGCAGAGCCACTGATGTCTCACCCAATGGATAATATGGGGTTTAAGCATCTGCATTTTCCCCCTCTGCGGGGGGAGGAGGAATGACCAATGGTCCACTGTATCTATATAGCACATTTCCCCCAAAGTGGAGTCCAAAGCAGGATCCAAAGGAGACTGTAGAGTAGGCCATTTCAACAGGTCTCCAATGTGCGTAGAGTTTACAAGGATCAAAATTCAAGAAGATTTTAATAGATTAGAAAGCTGGGCCAAAACTAACAAAATAAAATTTGGTAAGAGCAGTTTGACAGTGGAACACATTCCCTTGGAGATTGGTGGAGTCTCCTTCCTTAGGGGTCTTTAAGCAGAGGCTGGATGGCCATCTGTCAGTGGGGATGCTTTGATGGAGAGTTCCTGCATGGCAGAAGGGAGCTGGACTGGATGGCCCTTGGGGTCTCTTCCCACTCTACACTTCTAGGATTCTATGAATTTCAATAGGGAGAAATGTAAGGTACTGCACTTAGGGTAGAAAAATGAAATGCACAGATATAGGATGGGTGACATCTGGCTGAATGAAACTACGTGTGAAAGGGATCTAGGAGTCCAAGTAGACCACAAGTTTAACATGAGTCAACAGTGCAATGCAGCAGCTAAAAAGGCCAATGTGATTTTTGGCTGTATCAATAAAAGTATAGTGTCTAGATCAAGGGAAGTAATAGTGCCACTCTATTCTGCTTTGGTCAGGCCCCACCTGGAATACTGTCTCCAGTTCTGGGTGCCACAATTCAAAAAGGATGTTGAGAAACTGGAGCGTGTCCAAAGAAGGGAGACTAAAATGGTGAAGGGTCTGAAAATCATGCCCTATGAGGAACGACTTAGGGAGCAGGGGATGTTTAGCCTGGAGAAGAGAAGTTTAAGAGTTGATATGATAGCCCTGTTTAAATATTTGAAGGGATGTCATATTGAGGAGGGAGCAAGCTTGTTTTCTGCTGCTCCAGAGACTAGGACCCGGAACAATGGATGCAAGCGACTGGAAAAGAGATTCCAGCTCAACATTAGGAGGAACTTCCTGACAGTGAGGGCTGTTCGACAGTGGAACAGTCTCCCTTAGAAGCCTTTAAACAGAGGCTGGATGGCCAACAAACTCCAACTTCCAGGGCCCTGAGCCAAGGCAGGTAAAGTGATGCCAACCGGGCTATTTCCCAGTGCGGACGCAGCCATGGTTGTCGGGGAGGTTCCGGGGAGGCCCCCGGCGCTGCTCACCTGAGGAATCCGCATCCGAGGAGGAAGCAGGAGGCCAGGAGGAGGAGGAGCCGAGGGGGCCGCTCCTTCATCGTCTCCCCGCTCTGCCTCTCCGGGCCAGGGGCCGGCGGCGCATCCTCCCGGCGGCGGCGCTGGTTGCGAGGATCCCGGACGCGTCGAGGCGGAATGTGACGCGTCAGCCTCCGCGGGTCACAGGAAGCCAACTGCCGCGCATGCGCACCGCGCCCCACCTGCAAAACGCCGTTGCTCTCAAGGCCGCACCTGATTGGTTCGCGTTCTTCGCTCCCCGAGTGCGCGCGCCCCAACGCCCCGCCCCCTCCCCAGCAGGACCTACATGGAAGGTGGCCACCGTGGCGCCTGAAAGACCCCTCGCAGTGAGGGAAGCCCTGGTTGCTGCCGGAGCGGGCGCTGTGGTTATAAAGAGGGCTGTTGTCGTTTTTTAACACCAGGGAGATGCGGTAGATTAGGGCTCAGCCCAGCCGTGTCTCCGACGCAGTCAGATGGTAAACCGCCTTTGGTCAGATCAGGCACTTCGTTGGGCAGCCTGAGTCAAATGCGAGGGCTGTTTTTGGACGTTCCCAAACTTTCCGAAGCTGCACTGGCGGAATAATCCAGTTTGACACCATTTTAACTACGGGCCAAAACACACCGCAGGAATAACCTAGTTTGAGAGCGCTTTAACTGCCCTGGCTGAGTGCTACGGAATCCTCCTGGGAATTGTAGTTCATCGTGGCACCAGAGCGCTCTCATAAAGAAGGCTAAATGTCTCACAAAACTACTGCCCCCAGAATTCCCTAGCATTGAGCCAAGGCAGTTAAAGCGGTAACAGAGTGCATTGTTTCTGCAGTGTGTTTTGGACCTGCCATGGCTCAGTGCTGTGGACTCCTGAGATCTGTAGTTTTGTTGAGCTTTCCCACAACAAGCTGCATCACCCCTGGCGCCAAACTACAGTTCCCAGAATTCCATAGCACTGAGCCATGATGTGGTGTGAAACCAGATTATTTCTGCAGTGTGGATGCAGCCAGCTCACAGGAAGTACCGAGGTTTTTTGTTGCTCTCTGTCACACCCGAGTTGCCTGAACGCAAGCCGGCCTGTTACAATCATTGACTTAGTTTTCTTTGGAAGAAAAAGCCCAACAACAACAAATGGGTCAGGAATGGTTTGTAGGGTGAGACTTTTGACGAAAACACCCATTCAAGTCTAGCTCAGCGTTACAGGTGTATTACAGAAGTCAAAAGGACCAATGTGAGACTCCACATGTAGGCCACAAAAGCCAAATGCACAATTACAGGAGGAGGAGGGGAGGGGCGCATGGCTCAGCAGCACTCCTACATTTGATCTTGTTAATCATCAGTTGAACATGAGCCAGCAGCGTAATACTGCAGCAAAGAAAGTGAATGCTATTTTAGCCAGCATTAATAGAAGCATAGTTTCAACGTGAAGGGAAGTAATAGTCCCACTATGCGCTGATCAAGCCTTATATGGAGTAGTACGTTCAGTTCTGGGTGCCTCATTTTAAGAAGAACATGGACAAGTTGGAGCCAGTTCAGAGAAGGCAAGAAGAATGATAAGAGGCATGGATAACAAAACATGGAAAGAAAGGTTGAAGGAGTTGGGATTGTTCATCTTCATGAAGAGAAGACTGAGGGGGGTGACATGATTGCCCTCTTTAAAGCCCTCAAGGGCTGTCACAGAGGAGAGGGGGCAGGCCTGTTCTCTGCTGCCCCAGAGGGCAAGACTAGGCCAATAGTAGATTTCAATTGAAGACTGGAAGGATCTTTATGACAGTAAGAGCAGTTTGGCAATGGAATTGATTGCCTAGAGAAGTGGTGGGGTCTTCCTCTCTGGACATCTTCAAAAAGAGGCTGGACAGCCACCTGCTGAGGATGCTTGAAGACTCAGTGGCCCATGAAGCCCCTTCCAGCTCTGTGATTCTGTGACTATGGGCCAGAACAGAAAAGCAGGAAGGGACAGCTTGAAGCCGCCCCCTCCAAAGATGCCTCAGGACCATAGCAAACACACGCTGCAGTCCTGAAGGTGCCCTCCATTACCAGCCCAAATAGGAGCTTAAAAGATGCACTCCCATTTGGGTCACCTTAGTACACCTGGTGCAAATTATGGGCACTTTTGTAGTGCGTGGTGTCAAGACGGTGCACCCCTGGAGCATCTTAAAGCCGCCTTCATCTGCTCGGCTGAGTGGCTTTCAGGTGTCTTGGGGACATGCACTGCACCCCCAAGCCACCCAGAAGCCAGCTTGTCCGGCTGGTCTCTTCCAGCCCTGTGACTCTTTTTTGTCACTGCTGCTTCAGTGACAAATGAGTGAATGGATTTGCACTGGTAGGCATTTTTTAAAAAAGATTTTTAAATGTTGTTTTAAATGTACAAAATGCGAGCCAATTTTAGGATTTATGTCATTGTTATATCATTCTTTCCCACTTCAGGCTTTATTACGCTGTTTACTATAGACATCTCTCACGACCTAACACGAAAAATCTATGCTTCGCCAGCCCTTCTTCACCATCATAATGCTGATGGTGAATAAAAAGTTTCCAGCTAGACAAAGGATAGGAAGAAGACTAGGGGCTGGGCAGGTTATAGAAAGATTTTGTAAAAAGGAGTTTCTTTCTCAGAGGTTTTGTTAACTCAGATATTCCTGTAATCAAAATCATTGATAATGACTAACATGCCTTGTCATGGACCCTTTCCTCAGGAGGTTTTCACACTTGAAACAGCTCCATCTGCAGTTAGATTTCAGTGTGATTTTCACATTATATTATTATTAGTATTTATAGCCCACCCTTTTCCCCAAACTGGGACTCAGAGTGGCTTACAATATATTTTTTTTTAAAAAAACAGTTCAGTTAAAAACATATAAAAGTGGTACATTAAAATAGAATTAAATTATTACAATATTAAAACAGATTGCATGTTAAAAGAATAAAATACAGTTAAAAAATTAAAATGTTTAAACACTTTAAACATTACACCCCAGGCTATTCTTTTAAAACTGTGGGCCCGAACAGGCAGGCCAAAATAAAGCTGCTTCAGGTCACTTTGCAGATATGCTGTTGAAAATGACACACACATCTTAAGAGGCCAGAAGCTGTGCCAAAGCCGCACTCTAGTGCTTAGGACTGCAGCATGGCTTTGGCACGGCTTACAGCCTCTTAGGACTCATGCAGCATTTAAACAGTATACATCCAAAGTGACCCGAAGCAGCTTTATTTTGGCCTGCCTGTTCAGGCCCTGTTTCAAATTCCTGTCTGAATAGGAAGGTCATAGCCTGGCGATGGAAGGCCAACAAGCAGGGGGCTATTCTGGTCTCCCTGGGAAAGGAGTTCCAGAGTCTAGGGGCAGCCATCAAGAAGGCCCTCTCTTGCATCCCCACCAACCGTGCTTGTGATGGTGGTGAGATGGAGAGAAGGGCCTCTTCAGAGGATCTCAGGGCCCGGGCTGGCTCCCACAGGGAGACACAGTCTACCAAATAGCTTGGACCTGAGCCATATAGGGCTTTATATGTCATAACCAGCACTTTGAATTGCGCCCAAAAACAAACTGGCAAGCAGTGGAGCTGTTTCAACAGGGGCATTGTGTGGTCTCTGTAACCTGTCTTTTAACAATCTGGCTCCAGCTCTTTGGACTTATTGCAGTTTCTTCTGTCAAAGACAGCCCCACATAGAGTGCATTACAGTAGTCCAAATGGGATGTAACCAAGGTATGTACCACCAAGGCCATATCCGGCGTCTCAAGGAACAGGCACAGCTGATGCATGTTTTAAATGTGCAAAAGCACTCCTGGTCACCGTAGAAACCTGGGCCTTCAGGTTCAAAACTGAGTCCAGGAGCACACTCAAACTAAAGCTGTGTCTTTAGGGGGAGTGTAACCCCATCTAACACAGGCTGGATCCCTATTCCCTGATCTGCCTTCCGACTGACCAGGAGCACCTGTGTCTTGTTGTCTGGATTAAGTTTCACTTTGTTTGCTCTCATCCAGTCTATTATTGATGACAGACACTGGTTTAAGACCAGGACAGCCTGCTTGGCTTGAGGTGTGATTGCCTGAAGCAATTTCCCACTCTCTGTTTTGTGAGTTGAGGGTACTCAGTGCAAGAAAGGTGAGCAAGCTCTCTGGGGAACCAGTCAAGCCAGTGGCAGAAGGAATCTCAGTGACTTTTTTCCCCACAGATTCAAGCATCCATGGCTTGAAAATATTCCCTAAAATATAAAAATTCCAATAAGCAAACCTGGATTTTGCCTTTTTATATAAAAGGCACCATTTTACTGTGCCATTGTATATAATGGGACTTGAGCATCCATGGATTTTGTTATCCACAGGGGAGTCTGGAACCAAACCCCAACAGATACTGAGGCCCACTGTATTATGATTATTGTATCATGTCACAGGACAAGTGTGTTTAACCAGTGAGTTAAGCTGCTATACAAATAGACTTTAGCATTTCTGTCATCAGTTGGCCTGTGTCCCTCTGAGTTGTAATCTAGCATGTCACCTTCAGCAATAAAACCTTATCTTTAAAAATTGTGTCTCTTGAAATACATAAACACATAAAACATAAGTAAGTAGGCTCAATTCTTCAAAAGCTCATGCTACCAATGTCTTTATTTCAGTTAGTCTCAAAGTTGCTATAAGATTTTGCATACTGATTTTCCAGACTAACATGGCTATATCTTTGAATTCTGCATAAACACAGTTTATCAGAGTGTGCTAATAAATCTCAGTATAAATTAAATCCAATTCAAGCCAGATCTGATCCTTAACGTGTGTTTGTTTCTACCTTCAAGTCACCTGTTGACCTATGGCAACCCCATGAATTTCATGGGTTTTCTTGGATGATGAATCTTTAGAATTGGTTTTGACAGGTTCTTCTTCTGATCCTACAATACAGTACTTGGTATTCCCATCCAAGTACTAACCAGGCTTGACCCTGCATAGATTTCATGCTATCATAGTATTTAAGCCATAATCTCAGGAAAAAATCACTTAGAAGAAGTAGCTGCAGTTGAAATAAGATGCTGTCAGACCATTAAGAGAGGCAGGGTAGCGTGAAGAATAGCAATACCTACTTCTGATCACCAACATGCTGGGAAGCATCAGTCTTCATTCTCTTCCAGATCTGTCATGTTGGGGAGCAGCCAACTAAAATGTTTTAAGTGGCCTCCCCAAACAGACTTAAAAAGTTGAAAAAGTGATTCCAGATAATAAATGTTACTGGGTTTTGGCAAGTTTTCAAGGAGCATGTTCTAAGAATACTGGGATTTTTTCGGTGTATAAAAACATCAGATATAAATAGCGAATATTGATGTTTAGACTTAGAAGTTTAAACCTAGAAGGAGGAGTGAAGATCTAAGGAAGGAACATAAACAATAAGATATGCAGATGACACCATATTACCAGCTGAAAACTTCATAGACATGCAGCAATAGCTAAGGAAGGTCAAGGAAGAAAGTGCAAAGGCAGGTTGTTGCTGAACATAAGAAAACAAAAATTATGACCATGGACGATTTAACCTAGATAAGGAGGAAATTGAAATAAAGATTCCTCATACCTTGGATCAAAGAGTGATCAGAATGGAGACTGCAGTCAAGAAATGCAAAGACTAGGAATGGGAAGGGCAGCCATGAAAGAACTAGACAAGATCTTATAATGTAAACTGAGCACTAAAGTTACAATCGTCTAAGCCATTATATTCCCCATCACCATGTACAGATGTGAGTGCTGGACAGGGAAGAAAGCTGACAGAAAATCAACTCATTTGAGTTGCAGAAGAGTGCTGAGGATCCCATAGCCAAAAGTTTTTTTTTGCCTTCCACTCTTGGGTCCTTGCACTTTGTTTTATTCACTCTATGACAGTTTGACTATTTTCTTCAGCCCTTTTGCCTTCCAGAATGTTTCCCTCCCCCACATAATTCAGTTTAAAGTCCTCCTGATCAAATTTTTGAGACTATTAGCAAAAACGCTTTTGTCACGCATGGCAGGGGGTTGGCCTGGATGGCCCTCGCGGTCTCTTCCAACTCTATGATTCTATGGAAGCTAAGATGACCAAACTGTGTTGCTGTACTTTGGCCACATCATGAGAAGACCTGACTCATTAGAAAAGACAATAATCCTAAGAAAGATAGAATGCTGTAGAAACAGGCCACATGCCAAATGGATAAACTCAATAACGGAGGTCATGAGCATGAAACTACAGGACCTAAGCAGAGCAGTGGAAGATGGGGAGTCTTGGAGGGTCAACAGGACAGTCCACAGGATCGCCATGAATTGGGGTCAACAACAGCAACAGTGATCTTTCCTCAGAATTAAATCTGGCAGGAATGTTTTTGTTAAGAGGCTCACAAACTTGATCAGGAATTGTGGAGGTCTAGAGACATCTAAGACCATGGCCCATTCCCCCAGCTGCATATTCTAGTTGTTTTGTTTTCATTTCACTGTTAGGTTCTTGTACTATGTGCCTTGTTCTCTGTATAACAGTCATGTATTCCTGCATAGCAGGGGATTGTACTTAACAGCCCTTGAGGTTTCTTCCAAGTCTATGATTCTATGTTGAAATCCCCAAGTAGAAGATGAGGGGACTGGAATGCTGCCACTGAGACCAACTCAGCCAGCTCAGGAACAGAGACTCTTGAGCAGGGGAGTGGGCAGTACACCAACAGAATCCCATTCTGTCCCAGCCAGCCACCTTTAGAAACACATACTCAAACCCAACAGATTGGGACAGGGCACTTAGTGAAAAAGATGGAATCTTGATAGAATACTGCAACTCCATATTCCCAGGCCTCGCCGTCTACAGTACAGAGAACTCAGGTGGACAAAGATGAGAGAGGTTAGTCCCCGTTTCTCCTAGTACCATCACGTCAATTCATCCATCCAGGAAGGAGCATAAATCACCAAAGACAAATGATGTGAAAATATACCTTGGTCAATAGTACAGTAATCTACCAACAGCCATACATTGTGGTGGCCAGCTCCTGGCATAGATTATTCACCAAGGTTACCAAAGCACCTGTCCCAAATTGACCTGCTGTCCCATAATCAAGCTTTAAGGCAGATTAAAATAGATCATCACCTCCAGAAAGCCTGCCTGTGTGACCATCACATCTCCAACTTCAGTGTCCCCAGATGCTTAAAAGACCCTTGCAGTTTGAGCTGATT